>NC_090725.1:245438582-245511082 GCF_036898095.1 Palaemon carinicauda | reverse complement strand
CTTCTGCCCGAAGGGCTAGCCCCTTTGCCGATCCCATGGCATAGGAGCTCAGCGACACTGGATTCGCTGTCAGGGGAGGTTGAGATGTCGTGAATGGGACGCGATACCCTTAGCCGATCACGGAGACCGTCCAAGCATCGGCCCCATGTTGCTGCCACCTGTGCACGCAACTTTGAAGGCATCCCCCCACAGGTGGACACGCGGGGGGACTGCCACTCCTAGCGTTTGCAGCCGCGGCCGCCTCCTCTAGGAGTCTTGCCTCCCCTGGAGGACTTACCGCCCCTCTTGTCCTTGGCAGGAAAGGGCTGGGGCTTAGACACCACTTTCTTAGCTGCCGGCGCCTGCTTCAGTGTCTTGCGAGGCTGCTGCTGGTGTTGCTGCGGAGCTGGAGGCTTGTAGGGCCGAGATACAAGGGCCCTTTGGAGGAGGGATTCCTGGCTAGACTTCCTCCACCTCTCAGCTGTTCGTTCCATATCTTGGGGCTCAAACAAATTTCCCCTAAGGAGGGAGGCGTGTCTGAGCCTGCAGACATCCACGGCACGGACCTTCGGATGGAACTTCTCGGTCACCGCATCACGACGCTTCAGCACCGAGTTGGTTCATAGGTTGGTAACCTGATGTGCCAGGAACTCGATGGAGCGAGTGCCCGAGAGGAGGAAGGTCTCCAGGGCCTTCCTATTGCTCTCCTTAGACAGATCCTCAGAGCGCAATAGGATGCCCAGAGAGCCTAGCCAGACATCCAGCCACGAAGTGGCCTGCATGGCACACTTCGCGACCTTCTCGTGGCTCAGGATCTCTAACGCCGAGAACGTCACCTGCCGGGCGGAGAGCTTCTCAAGAGGAACTCCCCTAGTAAGCTCTTCCACAGAATGGAAGAGGGGAAGAGCGATTCTCCCGGGGTGCGTTCTCCCGGGGTGCGGCTGGCTCCTGACGAATTCGTGAAGAAGACTTCGGAATCATCTTGGAGTCCTTGGGTTCCCTCCTGGGCGGGATACACGACTCCAGTAAAGAGGTCTGGTAGGCACCTTCCACGCGAGACGATTCTCCTCCACGAGGAGATGACTCCCCCCTTGGTGCCGCGGGGAAGAACGCCGCCTCGCTGGACTCTCCTGAGGACGGAAAGGCCTCGTCCTCGGGAGAAGGAGAAAACAACTGCGAAGGGGACGGAGCCTTCCTGACGGACCTCCTAGGAACCAACTTCTCCCTGGGAGAAGACACCACGAAGTCCACTCCTCTCCTTCTCTTCAGCAGGGGCGAGGCCGTCGTTGGCTTGTGTCCTAGATCGGCGAGTGCCGGCTTCATAGCCTTTACTAACGCCCGCATCAGAGGACCAAGCCAAGACTGCCGAGACACGGAAACAGAGTCCGAAATTCCCGCTGGAGGGAAGGGGATCGGGCGATCCTTCAGAGTGGACACCACTAGACCTGCCTGCAAAAAAGAAGGGGAAGAAAGTTGTCTTGACCTCTCCGATGGTCCTTCCTTGTCCTGCAAAAGAGACCTGCGCTTAGGCGGAGGAGATCCCGACTGCGACCTGGCGACACGCGTCCCTGCTGCTGCCGCGAGCTGCGGAACCCGATGCGAACGGGGGTCGTGCTGACGCTCGCGCGTGGGCGATACTAAAGAGTCGCGCGCTAGGGGCTGTTGGAGCGCGGGCGCGCAATCGCGCGGAGACAAACGAGCGCGGGAGCGATCGCGCGAACGGGCGCGCAGGCGAGTGAGCGCGCGGGCGAGCGAGTGCGATGGCGAGTGAACGCGCTGGCGTGTGGGCGAACGAGAGCGCTCAGGAGACCGCTGCGGGCCAGGGGATCCAGCAGGGGAACGATGGTGTCCTGGAGACCTGTGACGCGTGGGCGAGCGATGGCGAGTCGGCGATCGATGGCGCGTTGGCGAATGCTGGCGCGCAGGCGAGCAATGGCGCGTGGTGCCGCGTTGGCGAGCGATGGCGCGTAGAATGCTCAGGCGAGCGACCGCGCGTGGCCGAGCTGATCACAGGAGACCTATGTCTCTCCAGATCCGCTGGGAGATGACGCGTAGGAGAGCGCTTGCGCGCAGGCGATGAATCACGCGGGCGGTCTGGAGATCGCAGACGTGCTGGAGACCGTTGACGCGCAGGAGATCGCTGACGAGCAGGAGAACGTTGACGCGTCGGAGATCGCTGGCGTGCTGGGGATCGCTGGCGTGCTGGGGATCGCTGGCGAGCAGGAAGACGACGTGTGAAAGCCTGTGCAGGAGCTGTCGGCGCGACGCGCAAAGGCGAACGCTCACGAACGGGCTCAGGAATAGGAGGCGCGTGGGCGCGTGGGCGTACAGGAACTCTGGATGTACGTGCAGGAGACCGTGCGCGCTGCTGCGCTGGAGCAGGATCGCGAGGGAGAGGAGAAGTAGAGTCCTTGCCTATGTCCCGAACCGGAGTTCTAGGGCGCGTGGGCGCACAGGGCGCGTGTCAGGAACTGGATGCGCAGGTGCGCGCTGACGGGCAGGAGATCTAGTGCGCTCAGGAGACCGTTGGCGCGCTGGGCGCGCAGCAGGAACAGGATGATGTTCGTTGTCCACAGGAGAGCGCTGGCGAGCAGTGGGCTACTACGCGTGAACGCGCAGGAGGGCGCACAAGGGAAGCACCCACACCGTGGGCGACATCCCTTTGCCCCGAAGGGACCGGTGCTCGTCGGCTGACGAGGTCAGAAGACTGCTGGCCATCTGCACAGAAAGCGGAAGGTCTGGAAGGCGTGGGAGAACGTGAACGATCCCCGGAGATGTCTAAGGACGTGGCTGCTACAGGCTGCTCCCGGCGAGGAGAGTCCCCATCGAAGGACGGAGGAGGTGAAGTCTCGAAAAGGCGCCTCTTAGCACCCTTATAGGGAGACGGGAGGCCCTTGCGGCGAAGTGGACGATGACCCTTACGGCAAAGGCGGCCACGAGGGAGGTTGTCAGGATCATCAGTCCTCCGAAGAGGAGTCTCAGTCAGAGCGCTCCCCCGAGGGGGAGGCTTAGCCGCAGGAGAGCCCGTGGGACCCCCTTCCCCCTTCGAAGGATGTACGGAAGGGGGAGGAGAGCCTTCAGCGACGTCATCAACATCAGGAGCCGCAGAGGTTTGACCAGACCCGTCGGAAGCCTCTGCCACCACGACGTCGACGAGACAGAGGGTCTACCTCTGCTATCACCGGCGACTGCTTAACAGCAGCCCCCAACTGAATAAGGTCAAACAGGGCTTCCTTAGGGGGGGGGCCCTTAAGCCCCAAGGAAGCCCAAAGCTGAAAAAGATCATCATTAGACACAGGATCAACATTATCAAAATCCTCCCACGGAGGAGGAGGGGGAGCCGTCCCGCTATGGGAGGCGACGCCCTCTCCCACACCCCAAGGTCGGGAAACAGAACTAGGGCCTGCGCTCCCACTCGGCGGCCTCTCACTAGGAGCCGGACGAGGGGGAGCTTTGGAGGAGGTTTGGGCGGCGGAAGAAGAGTTCCGAGAGCCTTCCTCCTTCAAGGCAACCCCAGAAGGAGAACGGTCTCTCTTGGACTTCTTCTTACGCCGGCGGGCAAACCTCTCCCACTGGGAGGCAGACCACTGCCTACACTCACTACATGTATTTCCCTATCACACCGTCGGCCTCGACACTGCGGGCAAAGGGTGTGAGGATCGGTATCCACCGCAGACATGAAGGTACCGCAAGGGCGACCGGCGATCCCAGGGGACTTGCGCATGATGAACACCAAGGGCAAGGCCAACTTCAAACACACAGCTGAGGAAAAGCAGAGAAAAGATTAAGGCTGTCAATAACGAGGACGATAGACAGACACGTCTGCACATCGTCCGAGCGAAAAGTGAAGTGAAGCAAATCACCGGTGTGTGTGTGGGGGGGGAGGGGTAGCAAGCTACCCCTTCCCCTACCCTCCGCTAACTAGCGCGGGGGTAGTTAACCCTCGTTAAAATCTATTGGCTCGTCAATTTCAGCTACGCCGAAAGTAAAGCCAATGTAAATAGCGTGGTTTGTATTTCGGTTACAGAACAACTGCACTTTTTATACTCTTTCACATAAGACCATAATTAGACCTGCCCGCTGCGAGAGATATTACTCTTCCGCCAAGGGCTTGAATGAGAATGCAAAAGGTTATTTGATTAATATTAGAAGTCCCAATATCGAAAACAAAAATAAATAACGATACAAAGTAATTTGTGAGACTGTATCGATTGTCATGAGAACTACGTAGCGTAACTTTAGCTGTATGCTAGTTTTATTTAATCTCTGAAAATAGATCGATGATTATCTAAAGAAACTATACTAATAGGACAAATATTTTCTTAAAAAATAATATATTCCTTTTATATTATGAAAACTTAAATACTTTTGGTTTGTAAGTATAATTTACTTTTCATTCTCTGCATAGAAAAAAAGAAAAAAAAGAAAAGAATATGCAAGTCATACTGCGTAGAACTACGTAGTTTACGTCATATGATTGTGACGTCATAGTGTTGGCGGAGTGTTTACCTTCCGCCATCATGTTTAAAAGAGAAATTTCGATAGTTTTACAGTAGGTGGAAAAAACTTCTAAACCTCCCCCTTTTAAGCTATGAACATAGTGATCAAATTCCAACCAATAACTCTGTTAAAATTAAAACAAACGAGCAAAAGCCAACAGTATAATTGTACATCACCAAGATAACAGCAATTATACAGGTTACAGCGAGTGAAAAATCCAATGATGTTGCCGGCGTGAGCGGCAGAGAAGATCTGAGGAATCACTGGAATGGTTCCAGGTACCTTTACTAGAGGGCGCACAGGTGGTACACCTGGCTACATTATCGGTGATTGCCGCGAGTTTTGAAATTTCTGCCGGGACGTCAGGGACTAAAGCAATATTTATACAACCACCTGATGTTTAAAATTCTATTTTTCCTAACGATACAAACCTGTAGCTATTTATATAAATTGGCCCACCAGCACATATCCCCCCTAAAAGTCCTACCTCCAAGCAAAATGTGATTACTCAGCTCAGGTGTGCGAGTGACCGGGGTAAAAAAATAACCCCCCCCCATAACTACCGGGTAGAAGTTTAACCCTCACTTAAAGTCTTATGGCTCGCCTTTCAGCTTGCTGAAAATAATATCCCCTTTAAACAACTACAGGTTTATATCGTTAGGGAAAATCACAAATTTTAAGTAATTTGTATTTTTCCTAACAGTACTTACCTCGAAATACTTTCTTAGGAGTATCTTGGATTCTCCTCCTAACCGACCAGATTTTTGGGTAGTTTCCCCTATCTCCATTTTCTCTAGGGGGTGCCTCCGTGGCGGATGGATACTCGCCTTGAGGCAACCCGGGTCAGTGTGCGAGAGCATGGACTTAGGTCTTGATCGTCAGTAAGCTTTTGGTAACTATACATTCGAACTCCTGTAAGACACTCGGGGCAGGCTGGGCGGGCCATAACCCGAAAGTAGTTCGAGGTAAGTACTGTTAGGAAAAATACAAATTACTTAAAACTTGTGATTTGTTCCAACACGGAGTACTTACCTCGAACTACTTTCTTAGGAGACATACCTTAGGAGGAGGGATTGCTCTTACAGGCTGAGAGACCCGAATTGAAACTATCTGATAGAACCTAGATAGGAGGCGAGGTTCTGACTGACCACAAAAACAGGATAGGAAACTCAGGGAGAACTACGCAAAAAAACCTGTAACTCACCTCTTTATAATCTTCATCCGAGCATGGGCGTCTCCAATAATCAACTCTCACATGGCCAAAGGATAAGGAAAAAGGGAACAGAGGAAGCAGGAAAGGGGGTAGTAAGGAGGAACTTGTGTCACTTGGAATTACTTCCTACGAGCTTCCCCGGGGCTTCGACCTTAAACTTGTTGGAGCGCGGAAATGACGGGTCCGATGGAGAAGGAGTCTAGGGACTTCCTAGTACAGTCTTTCAGGTAATGGGCGGTAAACGTAGACTGCCTGGCCCAAGTACCTGCTTTCAGGATCTGGCCCACTGCCATGCTCTTGTCGAAGGCCAAGGATGTACTGAGACCCCTAATGTCATGTGGTCGAGGTTTACCTGGTAACGTGGAGCCATCGCTGTCATAAGCCCTCTTTATGACCTGTCTGAGCCAGCAGGAGATGGTGTTCCTCGACACCGCTTTCTTAACTGGGCCTGTGGAGACAAAAGACTTGATCCCCGGGCGAAGTCTGGCTGTCCTTTCCAAGTACTTTCTGACCGACCTGACTGGGCACAACAACAAGTCTTCGGGATTGTCCGAACGTGGGATGGCTGTGACCGAAAAGCCTTCGAACTTGGGATCCCAGAAGGTTGGATTTTGGGTCTTGGCTACAAAATCTGGGAGGAACTTAAAACACAGGCCTTTCCAACCCTTCGAGTGTGAGACCTCGTACGACAGCCCGTGCAGCTCGCTGATTCGTCTGGCGGAAGCTAGGGCTAGGAGGAAGACCGTCTTAAGGGTAAGATCCTTATCGAGAATGTTCCTGAGCGGTTCAAAGGGTGGCCTGGTAAGGAACTTGAGGACCCTGGCTACGTCCCATTGCGGTACTCTAGAGGAGCGGGGGGAGCATGACTGTTCGAAACTCTTTATGAGCATCGAGATCTGCCGGGAAGCTCCGAGATCAAGTCCTTTGAGGAGGAAGACTTGGCCCAGAGCAGCTCGAACCCCCTTAATCGCCGGGATGGATATTCCTAGGTCGTCCCTCAGGCGAACAAGGAAGTCTGCTATTTCGTGAATAGACACATCCAGCGGCCTCAGATTCTGGGCGGTGCACCACTTTACAAACGTAGCCCATTTAGCCTGGTAAACTACGACTAATGACTTCCTAAGATAACCTGTCATCCTCATGGTGGTTCTGGATGAGTAGCCTTCCTTCCTCAACAACCGCTCGATAGCCCTCCACGCGTGAAGCCGGAGGGACCGAGGGTTTTCATGGAACTTTGTGAAGTGGGGCTGACGGAGAAGGTCTTCCCTGTCTGGCAGCGGCCACGGTGGGAGGATTGCTAACTCCTTCAGGTCTGCGAACCATTCTCTCTCCGGCCACCAGGGCGCTACCAAAGACATCCGTAGGTTCTTTGACTGCCTGACCCTGTTAAGGACCTGTCTGAGCGTTCCGAAGGGGGGGAAGGCGTATGCATCGAGACTGTCCCATGGGTGCTGAAAGGCATCCGCGAACGCTGCTGTAGGATCCGGGACTGGAGAGCAGAAAACTGGGAGCTGGGTGTTGATCCTTGTGGCGAACAGATCTATCACTGGGGACCCCCTTTTTCCTAGGAGTGTCCGGGCTACCTCCGGGTGCAGGGACCATTCCGAGCCTACCACTTGATCTACCCTGCTGAGGCCGTCGGCCAAGACGTTCTTTTTCCCCGGAATGAACCTGGCCGTCAGCTCAATGTGCTCTTTCTCGGTCCACTCCAGGATCTCTGCCGTGAGGTCGCACAGTTCCCTTGACCTAAGGCCGCCTTGATTCTTCACATAGGCTACTACGGTGGCGTTGTCGCACATGAGGGCCGCAGTGTTTCCTCGGAGACGATGAGCGAACCTCATGCAAGCTCTTTGGACCGCTAACAACTCAAGGACTTTTATGTGTAAGGTCTTCTCCTCCTGGGGCCACTTGCCTTTTGCCGTTTCTTCCTGGAGATGAGCTCCCCACCCTTCTTTTGATGCATCTGTGAAGAGCAACATCTCCGGAGGGGTGGTTGCAAAAGGCATGCCCTTTTGAGTGTTCACCCTGCCGGACCACCACTTCAAAGTCTCTTTTGTCTCCTCCGACACGCTGATCACTCTGTGCGGAGTCTACCCCGGGGACCAGAGTTCCTTTAGGTTCCACTGAACCTCTCTCAGCTTGAATCTTCCCCGGGGGACCAATTTCTCCAGTGATATTAGGTGGCCTATCGGCCTCTGCCAATCCTTTGCTCTCCTGGGAACGCCTATTAGGAAGGGGAGAAGGACTTGGTCCAACTTCTCGAGCCTCTCCTCGGAGGGGAATGCTTTCCCCAACCTTGAGTCTAGGACCATCCCCAGATAAGTCATTCTGTTGGAGGGGACTAACTGTGACTTCTCCATATTGATGGTGATTCCCAAGTCCCTGCAAAACTGCAACAACTCCAAGCCTTGATCCTTCAAAACTGCCTGAGGCTGAAAGAAGCAACCAGTCGTCCAAGTAGCGGATTAGCCGGATGCCCTTCTTGTGAGCCCGGCCAGACACTGTGGCGAACACCCTTGTGAACACCTGAGGAGCCGTTGACAGGCCGAAGCAAAGGGTCTTGAACTGCAGAGACTGGGATCCCCACTTTACTCTGAGGAACTTCCTGCTGGAGGGGTGGACAGGGATGTGAAAATATGCGTCCTTGAGGTCCAGGGACATCATGAAGTCCCCTTCCCTCAAGGCTGCTAGCACTGACTTCGGGATGTCCATTTTGAAGTCCGTCTTGCTGATAAACTTGTTGAGGGCCGAGAGGTCGATGAACCGGTCTCCACCCACCTGTCGCTTTCTCCACCAGGAAGAGCCTGCTGTATAACCCTGGGGACGGGTCCTCCACTAGTTCCAGGGCTCCCTTGTTCAGCATGGCTGACACCTCCTCTTCTAAGGCTGCTTTATTTTAGGGGTCCTTGGGTGCCAGCCATTCCGCTCGATGATCGGGGATCCAAGGGGGCGGATCCGCCAGGAGGGGTACCCTGTATCCCTCCTTCAGGACTGCAACGGACCATGGGTCCGCCCCGTTGTCCCGCCATGCTTGCCAAAAGTGTTTGAGGCATCCCCCTACCTGAGGCTTCAGCAGGAAAGGGGGCCTCTCTTCCTACCTCCTTCTGGAGGCGCGGCTCGAACGGCCTCTCCTAGAGCCGGACTTAGGCCTAAAGGAGGCCTGAAGGGTAGAGCTTCCCCTACGGAGGGGTTGAGACGACTGCTGCCAGGCTGACGAAGGGGAGTCTCTCCTAGGCTGGGACGTCGACGGGTGGGACCCTTCCGGTATCACTCGCCTGTGTGCGGGTCATCTTGCGGCTGAGAGTCTGGGGTCCGCCGTTTCCTTTAGTTTCCAGACTCTCTCCATGGTTTCCTCTACCTCTTACAGGGGGAAGATGGACTCGCCCCACACTGGCGAGTTCCTCAGACACTTGGCCTCTCGCTCGGGGAGCTTCCGGGACAGCTTATTGAGGATAGTGTCCCTCCTCCGAAGTACCCAATTGGCTGTTTGAGTGAGGGACTGGAAAGTGAGGAACTTCATTGCCTTTCCCCCTGAGCGTATGAGTTCCTGGAGAAGAGCCTGGTTCTCTGGAATTGCTAGATCATGAGACAGCTGGAAACTCACCAGCGTACAGGCCTACCAGTCGAGCCATGAAGTCACGTTCACAATGTCTTGGGCCGTGTCCTCCATCATGGAGGCCTCAGCCGGGGAGAAGTACACTGGGGCCGAGACGGTCCTATCCTCGGTGTTGCCTTGGCTAAGGAGGCCACTGCTGCCTCTACCGAACGGGCCCTGGGCCCTGAGTGCTGACCGTCGGGGACGTAGAAACATTTCTGGGTCCTCAAGCCCGGCAGTAACTTGAAAGACTCCTGGCCTCTGAGGGAGTTTACCTGGCCCGCGACGTGTCTGTCGACATGCTCCCGACCGAGTTTGACGTCGGGAGCTAAGGGGATTGTCAAGGAAGGTTTCAGCTGGACGGGGTTATCTACCATCCTCTCCAACCCCGAGAGCCAAGCTTGCTCCGTCGACGGTTTGGGCTCGTCCAGGCGATGGTGACTCCTTATGAGGGCCAGAACTTTCCGGTACGAAGATACCTCATCCGACGTACAGTCCCCGACCTCAATCAAGCCATCGACCACCTGGTCCTCTGCGCCATGTCCTTCTGCCAGGCCGGGTGGGTCCATGTGAGAGGTTACGTCCTCCTCTTCCTGGCGAAACGATGGGGCAGGTGCCTCCGCCGCGGGTTCAGCCGCTGGGACGGAGGTAGCCGTCATGGGTCTACCTCCGCTCGGGGAGAGCAGCGGGGTACGCTGTACCACCGGGTATCCAGGGCGCTTTATGTGAGCAGCCGTGGTACCGGGTCCGCAAGATGAGCTGCTGGGCCGGCACAGCGGCTCTCTCCGCTGGGCGGATGGAGCCGGTGACTTGGCGGGCAGCGGGAAGGCAAAGCCGACCTGAGACGAGAGCTTGGACCAGTGTGCGGGACGTGCGGTCGACAAGCGTGGCAGGGGCCTAGGGACGGTTCCAGCGGCCAAGGAGGCAGACACTGGAAAGGCAGGTGTCCTGATCGACCCGCTACGGGGGAAAGCTGCCTGAGCCCACCTGTCCCTGGATGGGCACCTGCGTTTGTTCTTCTTCCTCGATGACTTTGCCTTCTTCCTGGAACGGCCTGAGCGAGAACGAGACTAGATTTCCGGGACCTCTTCCGTTTCCCCTCCTGGGAGTCGTCGTCCTCCAAGGATGACGAATCGTACGACGACAAAGAGGAGGAAGAAGAAGAGCTGGAGGAGTCCTCTGTTACTGATGCTGGGTCCTGGTGTTGTCCTATTAGCGTGAGGGGCTACATAAAATCAGGCGGGAGCGTCGATGACGGCGCCGGGGGAGTCTTCCTAGATGCGAACCAGCCTTCAAACTCCTCTTCTTGACGCATCGGCGACCTGAAGGGCGTCCTTGGAGACGTCCAGACGATAGAGTCGGGGTCAGACGAACCTGTCGGCCGCCTCTCTTTATCTGCGTCTCCCCCGGGTGCTGCGGTGCCTGTAACACTTCACCACGGGGTGGGAGAAGGGGCCCACGTCAGGCTGGGAGGAGCGTATGTTTTTCCTGTTTTATGTCAGCTACCCCTCAAAATTGGGGGAAGTGCTTTGGAATATAGATAGATAGATAGAATTACCGGAGGCTTGTAATGTAACACCCAGATAGCCTGAGGATTACTGTATACCCAGAAGCTTTAGCAATTGGAAAACTTAATGAGATGAAGAATGCTCAATAGTCTCTCCAGCACTGGAAAAGACTTAAGATTTCCTATGCCTCAAAGAATACTGTACTGGTCATCGATATACACTTGACTTATAGGGATTATTGCAAAAAGACTTGTCCCTACAAATTCCTGCTAAATATCAACCTTCCAAACTCAAAAGTATGAGAAAAGGATCACACAGCCTTGGATAAGATGGAAAAGTATATCTAAACTCATTATGGCCAAAGGCAAAAGTGAAGACTCAGACAGGAGAGTTGGTGGACCTACTTGCCCACCCCCATTACTTGTATCTAACTTCCTTGTTAGACATTCCTTATATTAAAAGAAGAAAGGTTTGTATATACGTAGAAACAACTCATGATATGACAAATTCGTAGATAATTTGTATTTTTCCTAACTATACAAACCTTAGCTATTTAATAGGGGTATTACTTTCGGCGTAGCTGAAATGACGAGCCATTAGAATTTTAACGAGGGTTTACTACCCACACCGCTAGTTAGCAGGGGTAGGGGAGGGTAGCTTGCTAGCTTGCTAACACCCCCCCCCCCCCCCGCGTCACACACACCTGTGCTTGAGCTCACTTTGCTTAGAGGTAGGACTTCAAGGGGGATAGGGCTGGCGGGCAAGTTTGATTAAATAGCTAAGGTTTGTATAGTTAGGAAAAATACAAATTATCTACGAATTTGTCATTTGTTCCGTAAATGACATACAAACCATGCTATTTAATAGGGGTAACTCACCCATTAGGAAGAGTGGACGTCCCAACCAGTACTGGCTTTTTGGCTTTGCCCGGGGCTCGTTATTTGAGTGTGCCAGCACTCAAAAATAAGGAGTCCCTGCACCTCGCTAGAACCTTGCTACGCAAGGACTGCGGCCTACGCAAGCTGTGTGTGAAGGTATAATGAAGTGTGACTCGTCCTAGGAAGTTGACCTGAAGTTCTTTAGATGGGAACTTTAGGCTAGCACTCTCCCAATACCACCTCGTCAGGGTATGGGGACGTGACAGTATTAGCTTAATACTAGGAACACAAGGAAACATGGTTTTCCTGCAGTGGTTTGAGGTCAGCTATGCAGAGAACCCAGGATGCTGATTTCCCCACGAGAGGGGAAGATGAAGGAAAGAATAAGGGCCAGACAAACATTTTCATTCATGCAGACTAAAACCAGGTAACAATGCCCTCAAATTTCTGCTACTTTTCCAATAAGGAGCTTGAGGTTTTAAACCAGCTGTTGTGCAGCCACCACAGGGCCAATAGAGAACGTATCAAGCCTCCTGTAGGTCACGTCTTGCAGGTAGTGGGCTGTGAAGGTCGTCTGACGCTTCCACACCCCAGCTTGAAGAACCTGCGTCACTGAGAAATTCTTTTTGAAGGCCAGAGACGTAGCTACGCCCCTGACATCATATGCTCTAGGGCGACGTGACGGAGGAGGGTCTGGATTCAGGGACAGATGAATCACCCTGCGAATCCATGCCGAGATGGTGTTCCTGGTGACCCTCCTCTTAGTCCTCCCTGTGCTAACAAATAACGCTGGCACCTGAGGACGGACTGCAGCCGTTCTTTTGAGATATAGACTCAAACTCCTTACTGGGCATAGTAGGAGATGGTTTGGGTCATCTGTTACAGAACAGACACTCGAAATCTGGAAGGAGTCGAACCGAGGATCTGCTACTCTCGGATTCTGAGTCTTGGCAATAAACTCAGGGAGGAATCTGAACGTTACCTCCCCCTATCCCCTTGAATGGGCGATGTCATCCGAGAGACCATGAAGTTCACTAACACGCTTGGCCGAAGCCAAAGCTAGTAGGAACACCGTCTTCCAAGTTAGGTGGCGATATGAAGCCTGGCGTAATGGTTCATAGGGAGGTCTCTTAAGAGACCTGACAACTCGAACCACATTCCATGGAGGAGGTCTCACTTCCGACTGAGGGCAGGTAAGTTCATAACTTCGTATGAGTAGGGAAAGTTCCAGCGAAGAAGAAATGTCCATTCCTTTGAGCCTGAAGGCTAGACTTAAGGCTGAGCGATAGCCTTTCACCACAAATACACGAGGAACTCCGCTATTGTTGGAATAGTGGCATCGAGTGGAGAGATACCCCTTCCACGACATCAACCACAGAAGACTTTCCACTTTGCCTGGTAGACCGCTGCGGATGACATTCGCAGATGTCCAGACATCCTGATCGCAACTTGTTGCGAAAATCCTCTCTCAGCGAGATGCTGGATAGTCTCCAGGCGTGAAGTTGTAGCGAAGCTACGGCTTTGTGGAAGGTGTTGGCATGTGGTTGTCTGAGCAGATCGTGTTGTGGAGGGAGTTCTCTCGGTAGTTCCGTTAGGAGTTGCAGAAGGTCCGGAAACCATTCCGCGTGATGCCATAGCAGAGCTATGAGGGTCATTAAAAGATTGACCGATATTCTGGTCTTGTTGAGCACCCTCCTCATCAGACAGAACGGGGGAAAGGCGTAAACGTTGATGTTGTCCCACCGTTGTTGGAAGGCATCTTGCCAGAGCGCCTTGGGATCCGGGACTGGGGAGCAGTACAGCAGAAGCTTGAAGTTCAGAGCTGTTGCGAACAGATCCACAATCGGGGAACCCCACAAAGTCAGGACTTTGTTGGCTACTAGATGATCCAAAGACAACTCGGTACTCACTATCCAAGACGCTCTGCTCAGATCGTCGGCGAGCACATTCCTCTTGCCTGGAATAAAACGTGCCGATAGCGGAATCGAGTGGACTTCGGTCCATCTCAGTATCTCTACTGCTTCGAAAAGGTACCTCCTTGTTTGTTGATGTAAGCCACTACTGCGGTGTTGTCGCTCATCACCACCACAGAGTGACCCGCCAGGTACTGTTGGAACTGTTGAAGGGCCAAAAAGACGGCCTTCATCTCTAGAAGATTTATATGGAGGCACTTTTCTGATTCTGACCACAGGCCTGAGGTCCTGTGTTGCAGTACGTGGGTCCCCACCTTTTCTTTGAGGCGTCCGAAAACTGCATCAAATCCGGGGGGAGGACGAGAAGATCCACTCCTCTTCGTAGGTTCTCGTCTGTCACCCACCACTGGAGGTCCGTCCGTTCCGCAGGTTCCATAGGGATCATGATGTCCGGGGAATCGTAGCCTTGATTCCACTGGGACTTGAGTCGCCACTGGAGGGATCTCATTCTGAGGCGACCGTTGGGAACTAGAAGAGCCAAAGATGAGAGGCGACCGAGGAGACGTAACCACGATTGGGCTGGAAGTTCTTCTCGTCTGAGAAAAGGGCTTGCGACCTTCCTCAGCCTTGCTATCCTGTCGTCTGATGGAAAGGCTTTGTGGAGATTGGTGTCTATAATCATGCCTAGGTATACCAGTCTTTGAGTGGGAAGCAGAGAGGATTTCCCGAGATTTACCATGATCCCCAGATCCTGGCAAAGTCCCAGAAGTTTGTCTCGGTGTTGAAAAAGGGATGACACCGAGTCTGCTAGGATCAGCCAGTCGTCCAGATAACGGAGGAGACGGATGCCGATCCTGTGTGCCTACGAAGATATTAGGGTGAACACTCTGGTGAAAACCTGTGGTGCTGTGGAGAGACCAAAACACAGCACCTTGAACTGGTACTCCTTGTTGTCTAGGCTGCATCTTAAGTACTTCCTTGAAGACGGATGGACTGGGATCTGGAAGTACGCGTCCTTCAGATCCAGTGTATACATGAAGTCTTGCGGTCTCACTGCTAGTCTGACCGTGTCTGCGGTGTCCATGCTGAACGGAGTTTGTTTGAAAAACTTGTTCAGAGCCGAGAGGTCGATGACTGGTCTCCAGCCTCCAGATGCTTTCTTTACAAGAAAGAGTCGACTGAAGAAGCCTGGGGACCCGTCGAGCGCCCTTCTTCAACAGGATCTCGACCCCCTTGCTGATCCCATGGTAAGGGAGCTCAATGACACTGGATTTGTCGTCAGGGGAGGTAGAGATGTTGTGAACGGGACGCGATATCCCTGACTGATTACGAAAATCGTCCAGGAATCGGCCCCGAGTTGCTACCACCTGTCTGCGCAACTTTGTAGGCATCCCCCCACTGGTAGACATGCAGGGGGACTGCCAATCCTAGCGTTTACAGCCTCGGCTGCTCCCTCTAGGATTTTTACCTCCCCTGGAGGACTTTTTGCCTTTCCTGTCCTTGACAGGAAAGGGCTTAGACACCACTGTCTTCGCTGCCGTTGTCGGTTTCGTGGTCTTAGTAGTAGGACGGGACTGCTGGGGTCCTGGAGGCTTATAGGGCTTGGATGTCAAAGCCCTATGCAGGAGGGTGTCTTGGTGGGACTTCCTCCACCTCTCAGCAGCATGTTCCATGTCTTTAGGCTCAAACAGATTTGTTCCTTCCAAGGAAGAATGCCTGAGCCTGTTTATCTCGGTGCTAGGGACCTTCTGATGGAACCTCCCAGCCACCGCATCCCGACGTTTCAAGATGGTGTTCGCCCAAAAGTTTGAGACTTGGTGCGCCAGAAACTCGATCATGCGAGTGCCTGAGAGGAGGAACGTCTCCATAGCTTTCCTGGTACGTTCTTTGGAGAAATCCTCAGAGCGTATCAGGATACCTAAGGTCCCTAATCAGATATCCAGCCACGAAGTGGCTTGCATAGCACACTTCGCAACCTTCTCCTGGTTAAGGATCTCAGTTGCCGAGAATGAGACCTGCCGGTTGGAGAGTCTCTCAAGAGGGACTCCCCTGGTAAGCTCTTCCAAAGAATGGTGAAGAGGAAGAGCTAAACAAGGCTCCTCCAAGATCTCAAAGTACCTGCTCTACTGTACGCAAGTAGGTGGGAGAAGCTTGTTGCCAGCACTGGAGCGGTTGGAGGAGGCTAACTCAGAGAGCTGGACCGCGATCTTGTCCCTGGTACTCTTAACCCCCTGAGACCAGGGCAGAGCCGCACTGGCCTTAGAAGGTTTTTGAGTTCCAAATACTCAGTCCAAGACCGTGTCTTTGCCCTCTTGAGAGGGAATCTGGGTCGACAAACCCATTGAGAGTCCTAATAAGAGTCAGAACCTGCCAAAAATGCATGTTCTGACACTTGAAGTTCTCCTCCGGATGTCGGACTTGCAGCGAAGTCTCCTGTCCCCAAAGGCTCTTCTTGGGGAGAATCCCGGACGTTCTCCGAGTGACTAGCTGGCTCCGTCCTAAATCTCGTCGAGGATTTTGGCACTGTCTTCGAGTCCTTCGACTCCTTCCTGGGAAGGATGCAGGACTCTAACAAAGACGGAGGCAAGTTCTTCGCCCCTACCCGGGAAGACTTTTCAACGCGAGGTGGGGTTTCCCTCATTGGTGCGATGGGGGAACGTCTCACCTCACGTGACTCCCCTGAGGACGGGAAATCCTTGTCCGACAGGGAGGGAGAAAAAGTCTGGGGGGAGGGGGAACCTGCCTCAAGGGCTTACGAGGAGACAACTTAGTTCTTGGAGAAGTCACAGCGTCCGAAACTCCTCTTTTTCTCTTCAGAGGGGTAGACGCAGCCAAGGATTTGTGGCCCAATTTAGAGAGAACAGGCTTGAAAGCTCTGATTAGTGCCCCAAACCATGGCTGTTGGCTGACAGCTGCGCTGTCAGACACTCCCTCTGGAGGGACAGGGATCGACAGATCCCTGGGAGGAGTTTCCATAGGGGGGTTCGCCTGAAAAGAAGAAGTGTTCCTGGACCTTTCTGGAAGCTTCCCCTCCACCGCCGAGCGCGCTGTTCTGCGCTTGCGGGGAGGGGATTGTGGCGATGGCGACCTTACCGTGCGTTGTCCTGCAGCCTCGCGCGCGGGAGGGTATTGGCGCTCGCGCGATGGGGAATACCCGAGGTCGCGCGCGGGAGACTGCTGATGCGCGTGCGTGTGCGCGCGCAGGCAAGTGATGGCACGTAGAAGCGCGTGCGGGAGACACAGGAAAGTGCACAGGAGGCTGATTGTGCGCGCGTAGGCGCGCAGGATCAGGAGGTTGGACCCGTGGGCGTGCGGCCGAGAGTTCGCGCACCCCAGAAGATGTCGTAGGGCGTGCGCACGCAGGAGAAATATCCCTTTCGCGCAGTCGGAACCTGTGTGCGTGGGCGCGCATCTTGCAGGCATGCGTCAAGATGGCGGCGCATAACTGCCGGAGAGGATGGGCGTGGGTGCGCAGGCCGCGCGCGCGTATCCTCGTGGGGCGAGCCGGTGAACGCGCGCGATTGCGCGCTGGCGAGGGATGGCGCGCTGGCGAGGGATGGCGCGCTGGCGAGGGATGGCGCGCTGGAGACAGCAGGCGGTGCGTTGGCGAGCACTGGTGTGTAGGCGAAGTCCTTGACTTCCCTACAGCTCCCAGATCCGAAGATCGTGGGCGCGCAGGAGAGATGGATGTACATGGGCGCTGGCGCGCGGGAGAGCGCTGACGCGCAGGGGGTTACTGGCACGCAGGAGGTTGATGGCGCGCAGTGGCGCGCTGGGACGCAGGTGAGCGCTGGCGCGCTACCTCAGGCCAAGCCTTGCGCACAGGAGACCGTTGGCGCGCATGACCATCATGGTGCGTAAGGGACGTATGCGCGCGATGGCGCATACGCCCTTGTTGCCCCGTAATAGGGATCGGTGCCTGACTAGCATGAAGTCAGGATTCGTTAGCGCGTAAAGCGCATCAGCTGCCAGGAACGGCGACGACAGGTCAGCAGGTCTGTCGGGTGAAAGGTCGGCGTGCCCTTTGAAAGGACGACCTTCAACCGAAAGGGATCGCGAACGATCCGCTGAGAGGTCCAGGACCATAGCAGGAACAGTCGGTGAACGCTGACGAGGCTCCTCTGCGGCAGACTGCAACGACGACGATGAACCGAAGAGGCGCCTCCTCACCGCTTTATAAAGTGAAGGAAGGCCTCCCCGGCAAAGAGGAAGGCGAGCCTTGCGACGGATGTACCCTCTGGGGGCCGTAGGATCAGGAAGCTGACCTTCTGCAGTCCTCCATTGAGGAGTCTCTGTAAGTGAACTCCCCCGAGGGAGAGAATCACCGCCAGGAGAGTCTGTTGGACTTAGTTTCTCCCTCGTAGGTTGAGCAGGAACGGGAGAAACTAAGCCTTCAGCTACTGCGGGATGTGAAGAGGCAGAGGTATTAAGAGATACCGCACTGGATACCTCTGACACCACAACGTCGACAATAGACAGAAGATCAACCTCTGCCAAAGTTGGCGATTGCTTGACAGTGGCACCCAATTGAATGATGTCAAGTAGAGCTTCCTTGGAGGGCGAACCCTCGAGCCCCAAGGAAGACCAAAGGTGAAACAAATTAGTTAGTGATATATCCTCCCCCGGGGGGAGAGGTGGAGCTGCCTCGCTAGGGGAGGCAACGCCATCTCTCGAACCCCGAGTTTGGCAAACAGAACCACGGTCTACGCTACCACTCGACGGTCTCTCGAAAGGGACCGATCGAGCGGGAGCTTCGGAGGAGGTTTGGGCAACGGAAGAAGAGTCCTTGGGATTTTCTCCTCTCAAAGAAAACTTCGAAGGAGAAATATCCCGCCTGGACTTCTTCTTACGTCGCCGAGAAAACCTCTCCCCCTGGGAGGTAAACCACTCCCTACACTCACCACACTTATTACCACTATCACACCGTTGGCCTCTACAGTAAGGGCAAAGGGTGTGAGGGTCTGTCTCGACCGCCGACATGAATGTTCCGCAGGGGCGGTCGGGTAATCCAGGACAGGTGCGCATAATCGCAGAGGCCAACTTCACACTCAAACCTGTCAAAGAAAAAGCAAAAAAGCATTAATGGCTGCCAAGGGCGAGGCGAGGATGAGAGAGGACACGTCCGTCTACCATCCGAGCCGAGAGCAAAGTGAGCTCAAGCACAGGTGTGTGTTAGGGGGGGGTAGCAAGCTACGCTACCCTCCCCTACCCCCCCTCACTAGCGATGGGGTAGTAAACCCTCGTTAAAATTCTAATGGCTCGTCCTTTCAGCTACGCCGAAAGTAATACCCCTATTAAATAGCGTGGTTTGTATGTCAGTTACGGAACAACTATAACTTACATTTAAAATAATCTTGCTTGTTGAAGTTTTGATATATTTGTTGAACCAATTGTTCCAAACTCGCCCGTTCCACAGTTTCCTCAGATAGTATTCTGCAATGAGAGACAAACATTAATAGCCAACATTTACCATAACTAGTCCAGTACTATATAACTTTTCCAGTCTAAATTAATTAATAAATTCCATTCCACAGAATATTATGGAAATAAGACAGAAAAATTACAAATTGAAAGTAATGTGTATTTTTCCTAAAATATACACACCTTGAGCTCTTTTTTTCATGAAAATATTTTCGGTAAAGCTGGAAGACTAGCCATAAGACTTTTAGCCAGGTACAATTACCCCGCCGCTAGTCAGCGAGGGTTGGGGATAGGGGGCAGTACCGGCTACCCCGCATACGCACACACACCGGTGTTCTATCGTCTTTTTTTATTGTAGGCAGGACTTGCAGGTGGATAGGTGATGGCGTACCAAATTTATATAGAGAGCTCAAGGTTTGTATCCTTAGGAAAAATACAAATTACTTTAAAATTGTCATTTTTCCAACACTGGTACAAACCCTTTCGCTCTTTATTAGGGAAGACCCACCCTAAGATGGTGGAAGTCCTAACCAACTGACAGGTTTTTGACCCAGGGTATTCCTCTACAGGTATGCTATGCACAATCTTAAAGCGGAATCACCCTGACACCTCGCTAAACCTACGTACATTGCACACTTTAGCAACCTGAGCAATCCATGTGATACTAGAAATGTGACTTGTCTAGGTAAGAATATGCGGAAGTCCTGAGACTTCTTTGACCAAATCATAGACGTTACCCAATTCTCACCTCACAAAGGGGATATGAGGACATAACAAATATATGTGCATATATCAGGCTACATATGGGAAATGGTTATACCTGCGGAGAGTGGAGGCCACCTTTGTATTGTACCGTAGGTGCTGTGCCCCAAGAGAGAGGAAGATGAAAGAAAGAAAATGCCAGTCATTCTTCTCATTCATCCCAGACTTAATTCCGGGTAATGCCGCCCTCCACCATCTGCTACTTGTCCATCACGGAATTCGAGGTCCTTATGCCACTTATTGTGCACACCACAGGATTGAGAACATCTCCATGTTCCAGTGGGTTACGTCTTCCAGGAAATGGGAGATGAAGGCTGATGCTTCACTACGCCCACTGGAAGAACCTGTGCCACAGAATAGTTTCCTAGAACACTAAGGGCATGTTTAAGCCCCTAAAATGGTGAGCTCTTGGTTTCCACGGTCGCGGAGGAGAGTCCGGCTTCGAGCAGTGCTCTACGAGCACGAGATTGTATCCTTTGGTGACAAACCTCCTTTCCGCTCGGTGGTGAGCTCTTGAAGATCGTTAGAGGTAACACCTCATCGCCCCCACCGGGCATAGAGGCAGTTGATCTGGATCATCGGTTATACATATCCCGAAGACTCCCAATCCAGTAGGGCTCGAATCTGGGATCCGTTGCTGTCGGATTTTGGGTCTTGCGTCACACTCAGGGGATGAAGTCGAGTATTACCCATCACCAATCATTAAAATGGGAGACATCTATGTTGTAAGAGAGGGCGTGCCGTTCTTTAATTCTCCTGGCCGAGGCCAAGGTGAGCAGAAAGGTTTTCTTAAGGTGAAGATATGATGTCTGACACAGCAGCCCTCAGAGTGCTCCCGGGAGGCGGTCTAATTTCCCGCTGAGGGCATGTACGTTCGGAACTCCGCAAGAGGATAAACAATTCCAAATGAAAGGAAAAAACTGTTTTCTGTCAAGGGAGAGACTCAAGGCTGAGAAGTAGTCTTTGACCGTCGAGACCGAGAGGAATCTCCTCCCTGAGGCCAAAGGAACTCCGCTATCACTAGAGTAGTGGCGTCGAGAGGAGTGATACCCTTCCACCACAGTACTTCCCGCTTTACCTGGTAGTCATCGGTTGATGATCTCTGGGGGTAATCGGACATCTTTTTTGCAGAGAGATGTGAAAAGCCTCTCCTCGGGAGGAGAACGCATTCTACGGCAGTTTAAGGATACCTCCCCATGTGGTTGTCTGCGAAGATCGTGACGTGCAGGGGGTCACTCAGCATCTCTGTGAGCAGATGCAGGAGGTTTGGAAACCCTTCTGCCTGGTGCCTCCTTGGAGCTAGGAGGGTCATCGACAGGCGAGATGTCCTTCCTAGTTGAGTAATCTTCTTACTAAGCCAACAAGAGGGGGACGTGGGACGTGTCAACATCAATGCTGTCACCCTGTTGTCAGAAAGCACCTAGCGAAGTACTTGTGAAAAAGTTATCAACAAGCAGAGCCTTGGAAACTTGTTGAACAGAGACATAGCAAACAGGTCTACTGTTGGAGAAACCCACAAAGCCAGGACTCTGTTGGATACTTGAGGATCCAAAGACCACTCAGAGCCAACCATCTGAGTCACTTTACTCAGATTGACCGCAAGAACATCTCTCTTGTCCAGGATGGGCATGGCTGAAAGGGTGCCCAGTTATCTTTGTGGTGGCCGATGTGGTAACGTCCCTCACTACTGAACGCCAGACTGAGGTTTGAGTCCCGCTCAAACTCGTTGGTTTCTTTGGTTGCTGCAACCTCACCATCCTTGTGAGCTAAGGATGGGGGTTTGGGGAAGCCTATAGGTCTATCTGCTGAGTCATCAAAAGCCATTGCCTGGCCCTCCTTGGTCCCAGCTTGAGTGCTAATCATATGTATATATGGTCAGTCTCTATGGCATTGTACTGCTTGATAGGGCAATGTCACTGTCCCTTACCACTGCCATTCAAGAGCGACCTTTAAACCTTAGTATTCCCCAGCTAGTTGGCATAGGTGCTGTTCGCTCATCAACACCGAGTGTCCCCTAGGAACTGTTGAAACTCCTAGATTCAGAAAAACTGCTCTAATTCCAAGATGTTCCTGTGGCAATGTTGTTAAGATTCGGACCAGAGTCCGGAGTTCGTGTGATGCCACATGTGCCCTGCCTCCTTCTTTTGATGCGACTTTGAAGAGCATCAATTGCAGGGTTGAGAAGGAATATCCAACCCCCCTGAGGAAGTTGGAATCTGATGCTCACCTGTTGGTCCCCCAGCACTCCAAGGACAGGTGGCCTTATCGGACAGAGTAACTGATGTGCTCTAGTAGCGAGTCTAGTAAAAAGAAGATACTTAACTCTTTCTTCAGTCTTTCTTACCTGTTCTGGGAAGGAAAAACTTTCCTAGTCTAATGTCTAGGAGCATTTTTAGGTATATCAGTTTTGTGTTGGTCGCAGGGATGACTTCTCGAGATTTTACCACAACCTTCAGATCGTGACAAAACTCGTAAAGCTTTACTCTCTGTTGGAGAAGGGTTGACCCCGAGTCTAAAAGAATTAGCCAGTAGTCCATGTGCCTCAACAGACGAATGGCGTTCCTGAGAGCCCCGACTGACACTAGGGAGAATCTCCTTGTGAAAAGCGGAGGAGGTGCAACCAAGTCAAAAGACCAACCTTAAACTGGTAGTGGCGATTGCAAAAGATGATTCTTAGATCCTTCCTTGAAGATGGATAAACTGGAATCTGGTGGTAAGCATCTTGATTCCAGAGATGTCAAGAAGTCCTCAGGTCTGACTGTTGTCTGACCATGTGTACCCTCCCCATACTAAACGAGGTTTGTTGAACAAACTTGTTCAAAGAGGAGGAGTTGAATACTGGACTCCCAACTCTAGGTGCTTTTTCTATGCAAAAAGTAGACTGCAAAAGCTTGAAGACCCCATTGACAAAACGTGTTCTCTTATCTTGGGGCACAGGAGGTCACAAGGTGGCATTCCCTTTCTCGTGACTTGGTGATGTAATAAATTACTCATGCATTGATGACGTAAAGCCTGAGTTCAGCTGTCCGTGCAAACACTCAGTTTCGTTTAGGTTTTTGAGAAACTCGCTCTTGCACCTTAACAGGTGGATGGGAATGTGATGATGAGTATGCCTTCTCGTGGAACTTGAAGATTACTCTACCCCTGGAGTTATCTCGGTTACACGGTGGGGTTCGTTACCAACTCTTGTTCGTGTAAACCATTGCAAAAGAGACCTCTTTGTCCAAGTGGATTACCAAGTAGGGCTCATGTGGAGGCGTTTAACGAGTGATCCAGCATTGCAATTCGCTACAGGGACTGGATGAATCATGCTGGTATGAGGTGTCATGGTTGAGAAAGAAAAATCCTCTGAACTCGCAGGAGAGATTCGTAGCTGTCAGCAAGTCTAAGCACTACCTCGTCATCCCATTCCGACAAGTTACACTCCGAGGGGCTAGAGAAAGGCATGGATGAAACAAAGATTCTTCTCAATGCCCCAAGCATAAGAGATCACTCAGAAGAGCATCAAACTTGCAGTCCAGAAAGGTGTTCCCCCTGAGAAAAGCAGAACGATGTTTCGGACTTCAGACTCCCCCCCCGGGTAAGTTAACTCAGGTTGATTGGGAGCGTCGTCTCAGTGCGCTGACGAGAAGGACTAAGGTCAAGTTCTGGGTTGGCCATATTTAGCATTCCCGACGGATTACTCCAAGTGCTGGATCCAAGTTGCTCTTGCACAAATCCCGATGGAGTCCGTGCATGCGGCGACAGGTGAGCGAGCAGATAGAACCAGTTAGAGACACTAGAGGCTCTGTTGCCGCCCATTAAATTCACTGTTGGCGCCCATTAAATTCAGTCTCCAGAAGGAAGACCCAGGTCAACTTCCGAAGGAGCTAGTGCACTTCCTCTGGCCCCTGACTGGATAAACTCCCGCAAGTAGCTATAGCGTCGTGAACGTTAAAAATATTCATGAGCAAATAGCTGACGAAGCAAGGAGATCTCTCGAATCCATGTTTGTTATTGTTCGTAAATGTAAGAATGAGCCGATTCCACTCCCTAGTAAATAGGGGATAAAAGATTGATTAATGGATTCTAAGTTTTCTGGTATCCTGACAGCAAAGGTCATTGACGTCGATATCATTAATTATACAGTATATAAAGAATAAAAGAATATTTAATCAGAACCATAAAAGCTAACATATCTTTATAAAAATTAAATAGCTTTCAGAAGACCTGCCGTCTTATGTGAAAGCTGAGATGGCGAACAGCTAGCTGGATAGAGGCGATCACAAGGTGACGACTAATCGCAAGCTGGGGAACAGCGGGCAGTGGTGGAGCGTCCAGCAGGCAAGTGACGATCACAAGCTGATGAACAACGATCAGCAGAGTGACGTTCCCGAGCTGGCGAGTGACGATCACGAGAAGTCGGGGTACGAGCACTAGCCCGGCGAACGACAATCACGAGCAGGAGAATGGCGAGAAGATCATCGGTCTCTGGAGCTGGAGCACTGACAGAGGACGAGGGGGAACGTCTGGACTAGCACAAAGGACTACGGCCCCTGGAGGATGAAGAGATCCTAGGATGGCGAGCATTCTCATCATCAGCGTAACTTCGACTTCGGAGGATGCTGGAGAAGGATCTCTCTAGGCCCCATGTTGCAGTTCTACCAAGACATCCTTAGGAAGAGGTCTTGTAACACCCAGCGACGACCAAACCTACAAAAGATCAGAAAGAGAGAAGGACCCTCCCGAGGGCGAGGGCCAAGTTACTTCTCTAGGGGCATCAGCAACATCCACAGATCCCCGAGGTTGTCCTGGAGCTAGCTGGTCTACGCTCCTACTCAACCGCTTCTCGGAAGAGGTTGAGCCAGCAGGAGCTTCAGGAAGAGATCGGGGGGGGGGGGGGGTCAAGGAAGATGTCCATGGTTTCTTCTCCCTCAAGGAAGACTTCGAATACGAAGAATCCCTCTTGGACTTCTTTTTACGCCGATGCCCAAATCTTTCCCACTGGGGGCAGACCACCCCCTACACTCAAATTGGTCACATATTCCGTAACTGGAATACAAACATACGCTATTTATAAGAGTTGACTCACCCATTAGGAGGGTGGACATCCCTGCCAATCAGGCTTTTTGGTTTTTACCCATTTGTGTGTGTCAGCACATAATAGGTGGAAACCCAACACCTTGCTAAAACTTTTCTATTCATGGTCTGCAATCTACAAAAGCGTGTGTGTTTGTGATACTAGCAATGCGTCTGAGAAGGTAAGAGTGCTTCCTATAGTCTATCCAGAATGTCATGAAACATAGAGTAGGTTTCCGACGTTGCCGCTTTGCGCCAATTTCATTCATTAAATCTCACTTAAGGCGAAAAAACAGTGTAGATTTGGCATACACTTTGCCACATCTCTCTCTGTCTCAGGTCAGGAAGGTTAAGTAGCTTATCACTTTGGTTCTGATACCCAAGCGTGACGGTTTAAGATGGAAGGCTCCCCACGACAGCAATTAAGTGCTCAGACACGAGAAGTCATATTCAATGTCCACGAGTACTTCAAAAGGGAGAAAGAAAACAAAACTGTTATGCATGGCTTTGACAAGGCAGTACAACATACAAAGGATGCAACTAAGCAGTGCAGAAGTACGATATATCGCATTTGTAAGGAAGGATAAGACAGCTTAGAAGAAAATGAAGCTCCCATTTTTAACGTAAAGAAAAGGAAAAGACGACCAACTGTAACCAACATCGATGGATTTGATCAGTGCGTTTTACGAAGGAAAGTTCTCGGTTATTAGGTCAGAAAGGAAATTCCAACGCTGGATAGCATTCTACTTGAAGTCAAAGAAAATATTGGATTTAGTGGATGCAGAGAATCTTTACGTAAGATACTTAAAGAAATCGGATTTAAATACGGAAGAGTTAACAGGCAGAATTTCTACTGGAGAGAAGTGATATTGCAAGTGCCAGGACCAAGTTCCTACATGAAATGAAAAATATTAGGGGTACAGGAAAAAATGTCTGTTATATTTCTGGATGAAACCTGGATTAATCAGAATTATACAGTCACCAAGTGTTGGATGGATGAAAGTTCGACAGGAGCAACTGGAATAAACCCACCAAGCGGGAAAGGGAGTAGAATTATCATTTTGCATGCTGGATCTGAGCAAGGATTCGTACCAAATGCACAGTTGGTATTCCAAGCAAAGAACGACGATGACTATCACCACCAAATGAATCACATTGTATTCGAAAAATGGTTTCGAGAGCAGCTCATACCCAATATACCACAACAGTCCGTTATAATTATGGACAACGCATCATACCATTCAGTGCAAAGTGACAAACCTCCTACCATGGCAAGCACAAAGGGAGAGATCCAAGACTGGTTAAGAAATAAAGGTGAAAATCCCCCAGAATATCTGACGAAGTGTGAATTGCTTGAAATGGTGAAAGCAGTGAAACATGGAAATGCTCCAAAATATGTCATCGACAAAATAGCTTTGGAAAAAGGTCAAAGGTCGTAAGACTGCCACCTTATCACTGCCAATATAGTGCAATTGAACTCATTTGGGCGCAGGTTAAAAACTATGTAGCCAAAAGGAATACATTTAAAATGGTAGATCTAACATCTTTGCTGCAAGTGGCACTGTCATGCGTGACAGCAGAAAATTGGAAAAATGCTGTTAATCATGTTGAAAACATCATTATACAAGACACAGAGAATGATGTTGCTGTGAATCAGTTTGTTGATTCATTTGTTATAGAAGTAACTTCATCTGATGAAGAATAGTACAGAACAAATTAATGCTGAAAAACACTGCAGGATTATCTTGATTTAATTTAATGAAAACTTCTGTTTTATTTTGTTGTTTAGTTTTATCCTGTGATGGTAAACAACGTTTATTTTTGTAAACAATTTATTTTATGGGAAAAATCTTTATTGACTTCACTGCGTACATTTGTTTTACTCCTTGTTTCTATGTTAGAGGTTTCATCCTCATATGAGAATTTACTTCCTGTTAACCAAGACAATTTCATTTTTATACTAAAACAGTGCCTTATTTTAAAGAAAATGTCAATTAATTTTATCGTTTCATTGTCCTAATATCCAAGAAATTGTTTAATGGAGAAAAGTATTATTTTATGAAATATTTGATGTTTGGCACATTCATCAATTCTACAACAAATATGGTGAGAGAGAGAGAGAGAGAGAGAGAGAGAGAGAGAGAGAGAGAGACGATGCCAGGCTACAGATATCTTCAAGAACCAGACTACACATTTGATAATGATCAAATATAAACTGATTCAATCAGAATTCAAATTATATAAAGAATAAAAGTTAAAGCTTTGAGTAATAAAGCTCAAAAACATTTAGTACATTAAGATTCCAGTCTTGTATTGAACTAGATTGATCGTAGGGTAGAGAACGTTAAATTTTTATTTTCATCTGAGATGGATCTCTTCAAAGTTGTAGAAATACTGTGATATGTATTAAAGGACATTTACTTGTCTCCCGTACTTTATATGGTGCTCAAACTCTCCCTAAAAAGAATTTTTACATGAATGTTTTTAAAATAAACAAAGCAATCAACTTTATGAGCTGTTTTCGAAACACAAGGTCAACTTAATCCACAACAGCCATTCAGCTTTTGTGTGACTGGAAAGATTAAGATTATGGGATTAAAAAGGAAATTTCACGACCGTATTAAAGGACCCAGAATGGAAGGATGCTGGGATTAGCTTGAGTCAGATTAAAAGTCTTGAGGAAGTTTGGCATCGCCGCAAACCTACTCGATGTTTCATGACATTCTAGACAGACTATAGTTATAGGAATCGTCCGAGGTCACCAAGACGTAACAGTATTGACACAATACCAGGTTACACAAGGTTGGTTGAGGTCAGCTTTGTAGAGGACCCTGGATGCTGATTTCCCAGAGAGGGGAGGATGAAGAAAAGAAAGAACCAGTCATTCTTATTCATTCACTCAGACTAAAACTGGGTAACCAATGCCCTCAACCTCCCGCTATTTGTCCATCAAGGAGCTTCAGGTATTAAACCAGTTATTGTGCAGCCACCACAGGACTGATGGAGAATGTGTCGAGTCTCCTGTGGGTTACGTCTTGCAGGTAGTGGACGGTGAGGGTCATTTGACACTTCCAAACGTCTGCATGTAGAACCTGCACCACAGTGTAGTTTTGTTTAAATGCCAGGAACGTAGCAATGCCCCCGATGTTGTGTGCTCTAGGTTGAAGTGTCAGAGGAGGATCTGGATTCAGTGCGAGGTCAATGACCTTAAGAATCCAGACAGAGATGGTGTTCTTTGTGATCCTCCTCTTGACCTTCCTCATGCTGATGAGCAGTGTTGACACTCGGGGCGAGCACTCGTAATTTCCTTGAGGAAGGGCCTCCAGAGTCTCTTTTGCATAGTAACCGTTGATCTAGATCATTGGTGATGTTGCGAAGGACTCACAAAATGAAGGGTTCAGATTCTGGGATCTGAACTGCCAGAAACTAAGTCTAGCATTATCTGGTCCATAGTTGTGAAGGAGAGACGTTAAGGGTGCCCCATGGAGTTCGCCGACACTCTTGGCAGATGCCAACACGAGCGAAAGATCTGTCATCAAGGTCAGGAGACATCTGCTGCTTATGGTCCTGGAACGAGGTCTCTTTTCCGACTAAAAGTCTGTCAGCTCAAAATTCCATATGAGAGGCAATGCTGACGTGGAGAAAGGTTCATTCTTTCCGGTCTGAAGGCGAGGCTCAAGGACTAGCGGTGCCTTTCCTTGCCGAGACCAAGAGAAGCTTTCCACCCGAAGGTAACCGAGGAACACCCCTAATGCTGGCATAGTGGTATCGAGGGGAGGGATACCCCTTCTTTGATAACAACTTACAGTCCCCTTAGCTTGGATTGGCCCAAGTCAAAGATCTATCCAGGTATCCGGACATTCTCTTTGCAACTTGTTGCAGGAGAGACTCCCTGAGAGAGGAGGAGTTGGATAGTCTCCAAGCGTGGAGTTATACTGTAGTGAAGATACTGCTTTGTGAAAGATGTTCGCATGTGGCTGTTTAGAGTCGCTGAGGGGGTTTTCTCGGGATCACCGTCGGGAGCTGCAGATGAGCCGATGAGGCATGAAAAGTCTGGTGGGCAAGATGAATCTTGCTGACAGGACAAGTCTGATGGCCTGTTCCCGAAGATCAAAGGTGGGGAATGGATAAATCTAATTCCCGTATGATCTTTCAAGATCTACGTCAGTAGGAGAGACGAGTCTCCAAACGAGATAAGGCTGTTGATGACGAGGCCTGCTCTGAAGGGTAGTGGCAAAGAATGGGTGAATCCAATTCCTGTGGGAGGAATCCCCAGGGAAGGGGATCGGGTGATCCTTAGGAGTAGACACCACAGGGCCTGCCTGAAAAGAAGAGTGTTGCCTAGACCTCTCTGAAGATTCTTCCTCCTCCTGCATGTGCGCTGCTCTGCGCTTACGGGATAGAGATCGTGACGACGATGATCTGGAAGTACGCGCTCCAGAGGACTCGCAAGGTTGCCCGTGCTGCGAAACCCGGCGGGAATCGCGGTCGGGATCGCGCGATGGTAGAATCGCGGGTTCGCACGCGGGCGAACGTTGGCGCGCAGGCGCACGGAGATGAAAGCGCGGGTGCGCGCGGGCGAGAGGGCGCGCAGGTGAAAGTGCGCGTGGGCCCGCAGGTGAGGGTGCTCGCGGCTGTAAGGGTGAGCGCTGGCGGCCGGGAGAACAACGGCGCGCAGGGGAGCGATGGCACATAGGGCGAGAAGGCGATCGACTGCGCACAGGAGAGTTAGCGCGTGGACGCGTAGGAGACCTTCGGCGATCTGACGTATGGGCGCGCGGGCGTGTTGGAGAGCACTTGTGTGCAGGCGAAAGAACGCTGGCGGGTTGGAAATCGCTGGCGCGTAGTGGCGCGGTCAGGAGATATCAGCTGGGACGCAGGACCAGAAGGTGTAGTGGCGCGCAAAGGCGAACGCTCGCAGGCATGCACAGGAGACTTCTCGTGGGCGCGCAGAGACTCGTACCGGTCTAGAAGTGCGCACAGGTGAGTGCACGCAATGGCGCACAGGCAAAGGCTGGCGCGTGGGCGAGGTCTGCGGGCGCCCAGGAGATCGACGGCGAGGGGGCAAAGGAATAACCTCCTTGCCTGCACCCAGATCTGGAGATCGTGGGCGCGCGGGGCGAACGTTGGCGCGCATTAGGACCAGGACGCGCAGATGTGCGCTGGCGAGTAGGCGATCGTGGGCGCTCAGGAGAACATGGGCGCGCAGCAGGAACAGGGCGCGCAGATGTGCGCTGGCGAGCAGGAGAGAGCTGGCGCACAGAAGATCCCTGACGAGCAGGAGATGAACCGAAGAGGCGCTTCATAACTCCCTTATAAGGGGAAGGAAGGCCTCTACGGCGAAGAGGAGGGCGAGCCTTACGGCGAAGACGACCTCGAGGGGCAGCAACACCATCGTCAGTCCTCCGAAGAGGAGTCTCCGTCAGTGAACTCCCCCGAGGGAGAGAATCACCCGCAGGAGAGACCGTTGGACCCAGCTCCTCCCTCGAAGGATGTTCGGAGGGGGAACTGAGCCTTCAGCAACATCCGCAACAACAGCAGGGGTTTGGCCCGACCCGTCGGAAGCTTCTGCCACAACAACATCGACAATAGACAGAGGATCTACCTCTGCTATTACCGGCAACTGTTTGACAGCTGCACCCAACTGGATCAGGTCAAACAGGGCTTCCCTGGAGGGCGAGCCCTTAAGCCCCAAGGAAGCCCAAAGCTGCAAAAGATCATTGTTAGCAACAGAGTCATCAACATCAATATCCTCCCCTGGAGGTGGAGGAGGAGGAGCTGCCTCGCTATGGGAGGCAACTCCCTCTCCCGAACCCCGAGGTTGGTCAACAAAAGAAAGGCCTACGCTACCACTCGACGGCCCCTCGCGAGAGACCGATCAAGTGGGAGCTTCGGAGGAGGTTCCGGCAACAGAAGAAGAGTCTTTGGAACCTTCCTTCTTCAAGGCAGCCCTTGAAAGAGAAAGGTCACGCTTAGACTTCTTCTTACGTCGCCGGGAAAACCTCTCCCACTGGGAGGTAGACCACTCCCTGCACTCACTACAAGTTTTATCCGTATCACACCATTGACCTCTGCAGTACAGACACAAGGTGTGAGGGTCCGTCTCGACCGCCGACAAGGGCGGTCGGGTAGTCCAGGGCACTTCCGCATGATAGAGAGAGGCCAACTTCCAAACACACGTGCTGTAAGAAAAAGCAAAAAAATTAAGGCTGTCAAAAATGCGAGGGTGAGACAGACAGGTCTGATCATCACCCGAGCCAAAAGTGAAGTGAATCAGTTCACCGGTGTGTGAGGGGGGAGGGGTAGATAGCTACCCCTCCCCTACCCCCTCGCTAACCAGCGAGCGGGTAGTTAACCCTCGTTAAAAATCTAATGGCTCGTCATTTCAGCTACGCCGAAAGTAATACCCCATGTAAACAGCGTGGTTTGTATTTCGGTTACAAAACAAATGAAGTTTATCAGTCATATTAAACAAACAAGTAGTAACAGAATAAATACATAAGCGATTGCCAAACCCCCAAGTCAATGTACTTCACCAAATAATAAGTCCGGTACAGCGACACGGAAAGCAAACAAAAATTCCAATGGCCGACCAATGATGTCAGTCCAACCGGCAGAGATGATCTCAGAAACAGAAAACGGAAATGATTCCAAGTACCACCCTGTAAGGCTTGTTAACCACCTAACCGCACAACCACCACACAGCGGTTGCCGCGAGTTTTGAAAAATTCTGCCAGACGTCAGAGACTATAGCTATATATATATAACTGCCAGGTAAGTTCTATTCATAAAAATTTAATTTATTCTGTTTTTGTCATCATTCCATTTCATTATTTTATATTTATGCTTTTCATGTGATTTTTTTAGTCCAAGTTATGTTACCACAAAAAAAAAAATACTACAACTTCAACTTCTAATTTTGTGTTATTCAAGGGTAATAGGCCTGGAGTACTGTATTAGGGCTATGTGTTGTAAGTCTGTTACGGAGCAAAGGGTTAATAAGGATGTAGCATCCAAAGTTAGGTTAGGAGGACAAGGTCAGGTTACAATTCAGCATTGTTATTTCCCTTGTTATTTAATAAATGGTGTGACCTCGTAGATGCTTAAAATACATTTTTGTATTTCATCTTTTATATTTTCTCCCACCAAATAACAGCAGTTTACCCTCTGTGGTCCCCCTTCTTCTTCTTGGGGAAACGTATTTAAAACTACTAATCTAAGACCTGCTTTACATAAACAGTTTGAAATCGTGCGATTACGACCACCGTACGGTTTGGAAATCAATGTAGATCAATGAGGCCCTTCACACGTTCCGGAAGGTTTAGAATACTCAGGAAGTTTATGGCACCCTTCAGACGAGAAGTTTTCAACCCATGCGGTAGCAGTTGTTCAGCGGTTGCAGAGGGTCGGCATTCCTCTTATGCTGCTATATTTCAGTGATTAATATGAAGTGTCTTATTATTATTATACAGTGTAATAGCAGAAGTACACTAAATATTTATCTTAATGTTACTGTTCTTAAAATATTTAATTTTCCTTATTTCCATTCCTCACTGGGCTAGTTTCATTGTTGAGGCCCCTGGCTTATAGAGTCCTTTCAATGACGTCACTGGGAATCGCCGGCGGCCATGCTGGAGGACATACAAAGCGAAAACATGGCAGCTGCTACAGCGAATATGGACAATGAGAGCGACTTTGTCAAACAATTGTCGGGTGATGATATGACAAATTCGAAGATAATTTGTATTTTTCCTAACCATACAAACCTTAGCTATTTACAGAGGGTTTACCTTTTAGCGCAGCTGAAATGACAAGCCAATAGTTTTAACGAGGGTTAATTACCCCCGCGCTAGTTAGCGGGGGGTGGGGAAGGGTAGCTTGCTACCCCTCCCCCCTCCACACACTGGTGACTTGCTTCACTTCACTTAGAGGTAGGACTTGACTTGGGGGTCAGGGATGGCGGACACATATGTGTAAATAGCTAAGGTTTGTATGGTTAGGAAAAATGTTATTTTCATTAGTAAAATAAATTTTTGAATATACTTACCCGATAATCATGTAGCTGTCAACTCTGTTGCCCGACAGAAATCTACGGTCGGGATACGCCAGCGATCGCTATACAGGTGGGGGTGTACACAACAGCGCCATCTGTGGTCAGGTACTCTAGTACTTCTTGTCAACACCACCTCAATTTTTTCCTCGGTCCACTGGTTCTCTATGGGGAGGAAGGGTGGGTCAATTAAATCATGATTATCGGGTAAGTATATTCAAAAATTTATTTTACTAATGAAAATAACATTTTTCAATATTAATCTTACCCGATAATCATGTAGCTGATTCACACCCAGGGTGGTGGGTGAAAACCAGTGTACATGTTAATCAATAAGGCTAAGTATCCCGTATTTTATTTTATTAGTTATTCAAAAATAACATAAAATAAATAAGTACCTGGTAAGGAAGACGACTTGAACCATTACTCTGCCTTTATTAAGTACGTCTTCCTTACTGAGCGTAGCGGTCCTCTTAGGATGCTGAACGACTCTTAGGTGCTGAAGTATAAAGGGCTGCAACCCATACTAAAGGACCTCATCACAACCTTTAACCTCGGCGCTTCTCAAGAAAGAATTGACCACCCGCCAAATCAACAAGGATGTGGAAGGCTTCTTAGCCGACCGTACAACCCATAAAAAGTATTCAAGAGAAAGGTTAAAAGGTTATGGGATTATGGGAATGTAGTGGCTGAGCCCCCGCCTACTACTGCATTCGTAGCTACGAATGGTCCCAGGGTGTAGCAGTACTCGTAAAGAGACTGGACATCTTTGAGATAGAATGATGCGAACACTGACTTGCTTCTCCAATAGGTTGCATCCATAACACTCTGCAGAGAACGGTTCTGTTTGAAGGCCACTGAAGTAGCCACAGCTCTCACTTCATGTGTCCTTACCTTCAGCAAAGCAAGGTCTTCTTCCTTCAGATGAGAATGTGCTTCCCTAATCAGAAGCCTGAATTAGTAAGAAACTGAGTTCTTAGACCTTGGAAGAGAAGGCTTCTTGATAGCACACCATAAGGCTTCTGATTGTTCTCGTAAAGGTTATGACCTTTTTAGATAGTACTTAAGAGCTCTAACTGGGCAAAGTACTCTCTCCAGTTGGACAGGCTTGGGATCTCGAACGACTTAGGCCAAGGACGTGAAGGAAGCTCGTTTTAGCAAAAAACCGAGCTGCAAGGAACATGTAGCCGTTTCAGATGTGAAAACTATGTTCCTGCTGAAGGCGTGGATCTCACTTACTCTTTTAGCTGTTGTCAAGCACACGAGGAAAAGAGTTTTTAATGTGAGGTCCTAAAAAGAGGCTGATTGGAGAGGTTCAAATCTTGATGACATAAGGAACCTTAGGACCACGTCTAGATTCCAGCCTGGAGTGGACAACCGACGTTCCTTTGAGGTCTCAAAAGACCTAAGGAGGTCCTGTAGATCTTTGTTGGTGGAAAGATCCAAGCCTCTGTGGCGGAAAACCGCTGCCAACATACTTCTGTAACCCTTGATCGTAGGAGCTGAAAGGGATCTTACGTTCCTTAGATGTAACAGGAAGTCAGCAATCTGGGTTACAGTGGTACTGGTTGAGGAAACTGCATTGGCCTTGTACCAGCTTCGGAAGACTTCCCCTTTAGACTGATAGACTCTGAGAGTGGATGTTCTCCTTGCTCTGGCAATCGCTCTGGCTGCCTCCTTCGAAAAGTCCCTAGCTCTTGAGAGTCTTTCGAAAGTCTGAAGGCAGTCAGACGAAGAGCGTGGAGGTTTGGGTGTACCTTCTTTACGTGAGGTTGACGTAGAAGGTCCACTCCTAGAGGAAGAGTCCTGGGAATGTCGACCAGCCATTGCAGTACCTCTATGAACCATTCTCTCGCGGGCCAGAGCAGAGCCAACCAACGTCAGCCGTGTCCCTTTGCGAGAGGCGAACTTCTGAAGTACCCTGTTGACAATCTTGAACGGCGGGAATGCATACAGGTCGAGATGGGACCAATCCAGCAGAAAAGCATCCACGTGAACTGCTGCTGGGTCTGGAATCGGAGAACAATACAACGGGAGCCTCTAGGTTATCGAGGTAGCGAACAGATCTATGGTTGGCTGACCCCACAGGGCCCAAAGTCTGCTGCAAACATTCTTGTGAAGGGTCCACTCTGTGGGGATGACCTGACCCTTCCGGCTGAGGCGATCTGCCATGACATTCATATCGCCCTGAATGAACCTCGTTACCAGCGTGAGCTTTCGATCTTTTGACCAGATGAGGAGGTCCCTTGCGATCTAGAACAACTTCCACGAATGAGTCCCTCCCTGCTTGGAGATGTAAGCCAAGGCTGTGGTGTTGTCAGAGTCCACCTCCACCACCTTGTTTATCAAGGCCAGATGAACCGCCAACAACTCCTTGCAATTGATGTGAAGTGTCCTTTGCTCCTGATTCCATGTTCCCGAGCATTCCTGTCCGTCCAAAGTCGCACCCCAGCCCGTGTCTGATGCGTCCGAGAAGAGACGGCGGTCGGGTTTCTGAACAGCCAAAGGTAGACTTCCTTGAGAAGAAAGCTGTTCTTTCACCACGCGAGAGTAGACCTCCTCTCTTCGGAAACAGGAACTGAGACCGTCTCTAGCGTCATGTCCTTTCTCCAGTGAGCCGCTAGATGATACTGAAGGGGGCGGAGGTGGGGTCTCCCTAACTCGATGAACAGGGCCAGCGATGAAAGTGTCCCTGTTAGACTCATCCACTACCTGACTGAGCATCGGTTCCTTCTCAGCATGCTCTGGATGCAAACTAGGGCTTAGTAGATCTTTGGGGCCGACGGAAAAGCCCGAAAAGCTCGACTCTGAAGATCCATACCCAGGTAGACAATGGTCTGGGATGGGACGAGCTGGGACTCCTCAAAATTGACCAGGAGGCCCAGTTCCTTGGTCAGATCCATAGTCCATCTGAGAATCTCCAGACAGCGACGACTTGTGGGAGCTCTTAAAAGCTAGTCGTCTGACGGAGCCGGACACAAGATCATGGTACTGCTGCACAGTCTGTGAACTGTCAACCATGGGGAAGCGAGGAAGTACAGTGACAACCCGAAGCTGTCTAGACTGTCTGGGTCGTACAGACAACTCCTTATCGGGTTGCTGAGGTTGCCGCACTGCGTCACAACAAGTCACTTCTGCTGGTTGTTGAACGTCTTCCCAGTGACACACTGACTCCGTAAACAAAAAATCCTCTAACAAGGACTAAGCTTGGACTGCATGTCTTGCAACACATCTCAAGGTCTATGGGAGCAGGTGTGGTAACAGACGGGGTTAGCGACTGAAGTGGAACCATTACCTTCCCTGGAAGCATGTTATGCTTAAATAAAAGTCCATAGGAGGCTACGCAGCTAAAGGCTCCTCTCCAAATGACAGAGTCCTCAAGGGAATATCAGAAGGAGGGAGAATAGCACTTTCTCATCTACAGGAACCATATCCGAGAAAAGCTAAGTTCTCTCAGTGAGGGTTTCACTGGTGCAAAAGCAGCAGACTAGAAGGCAACGTTATGAAACTGCTTGACAGTCTAGTGAGTTGGCAACAACCAAAGATGTGTGACTGAGAAGCATGCGGTAAGGTATGCAGAGCATGCTGTATGCAGAGCATGCTGTATGTAGAGCATGCTGTAAGGTAAGCAGAGCATGTTGCATGGCGTGCGGCTTATGCTGCATGGGATGAGGCTCATGCTGCATGGGATGAGGCTCATGCTGCATGGTATGAGGCTCATGCTGCATGGGATGAGGCTCAAGCTGCAAGGGAAGAGGCTTATGCCGCATGCGTTGAGGAGGATGCCGCATAGTATGAGGCTCCTGCCTCATGGGTTGAGGAGGATGCCGCATAGCATGAGGCTCCTGCCTCATGGTTTGAGGAGGATGCCGCATAGCATGAGGCTCCTGTGAGGTTCCTGCCTCAAGAGTTGCGTCTGCCTCAAGGGTTGAGGAGGTAGCTGCGCAGAGAGAGGCTCATGCTGTGAAGAATGCGGTTGCTGCATGCGTTGAGGCGGCTGCCTCATAGCATGAGGTTCCTCAAGAGTTGAGGTTCTTGCCTCAAGAGTGGAGGTGGCTGCCGCAAGAGTTGAGGTTGCTGCCTCAAGGATGGTGGAGGTTGCCGCAACGCAAGAGGTTGCTGCATAGCGTTGGTATCTGGCAACTCCCAATGCGGCAGCTCACGCGTGGAGGTAGGTTGAGGAACCTCAACATCATACGTCTGGCAGGGTGGACTGCGCAGAGGTGGAGTTGAGGTTGCTGCCTCGAGGATGGTGGAGGTTGTCGCACCGCAAGAGGTTGTTGCCTCGAGGATGGAGGAGGTAGTCGCAACGCATGAGGCTCCTACCTCAAGGGTAGAGGAGGTTGCTGCAAAGCATAAGGCTCCTGCCTCAAGTGTTGAGGAGGTTGCCGCGTGGCAAGAGGCTCCTGCCTCAAGGAAAGTGGAGGTTGCTGCACAGAGCTGGTATCTGGCAACTCCCAATGCGGCAGCTCACGCATGGAGGTAGCTTGAGGAACCTCAACATCATACGTCTGGCAGGCTGGACTGCGTAGAGGTGGAGGAGCGCTCGCAGGAGAAGGTGTGTTAACCTTCTCTGCCTGAAACTCCTGCATCAACACCACAAGCTGAGACTGCATTGTCTGCAGCATAGACCACTAGAGTTTAAGAAAGACAACAACAAACGGAGCTACTGTCCGTTGAGACTGAGGGTCTAAAACAGCTGGTGCGGCAACAGACGGAGCTACTGCCTGTTGCGATACCACCTTGCCTCTCTGGGAGGTGTGCAGTTGTCGTACTGCAGCAAGTCCGAACTGACCCAGTGCTAATGGCTACACCTAGGAGTTGGACTTGCGCGGAAGGGACCGACTTGCACTTAAAAGCTGCAAGATTTGGTCCATGGTTTCTGCGAGAAACCTCTTCCGCAGACGAGGAATAAAAGGGCTCTCTCGTCTTTGTGTGGGTGGGGTGATCACGTCGGCAACGTGTGTAAATACACCCGAAACCACGGAGCGAAACGTCTGTTCGTCGATCAAGGCCTGCTGAACCCATAAGTCCTTCGACATTACTTCTCCCCTGGGCTTGGGAGCTTGTAAGAGGTCCCAGACTAGGCGAACAACTGGCACGAACAGACGAACCCTCGAACGCAACACTGTAACACTTTGCGCTTATCACTTTATCACTTTTGATTTTCTGTTTGCACTTATTTCACTGAACTCGAAACTTTAAGTGGTTTGTACCTGAAACACGCAATTCTATCCTTCCTTAAAAGTTAGTAATTGCGAAAACAGAATTACAATGTAACAGAAAAATATAATGAAAGATAAATAATTCAGTGGCTGGAAAGAGACTAAACACTAGATCAAATAAACTACGTTTAAAATCTCTCACCGCATAAAGCTTGAGAACAAGAATAAAACTCTAGAAACGTTTACATTCTTCCCCTAAAGAGACTAGGGAGAAGAGCAAAAACGATAACAACGTTACTCGCTTGAACGAAACGTTTATCCTCCTCTCTCTCCCTCCGTCTCTATCTCTCTCTCTCTCTCTCTTGACTTAGAACCTGAGAGATGAGCCCAATCATATATATCGTTAAAACATATTATTGTTAAAGGAAAAAAACTGAAAGATTTCCCAAATAAAAAGTTCCTTTATTAGAATTAAAACCATTAAGCTAAGAAAGAATGAACAAAACGCTAGAATCGGTTTACTCTTACTGCAACGTGACACCGTGAAAATTCTTTCTCTATCGTAACGATAGAGCGCAAGTTGAACGTTCTGAACGTCAACAACTGCAGAGACAAAACAAAACGTTAGTTCAACTTTGAAAACAGTACGAGACTATCAAAGAAATTCTTTCAAAAACATTAAAATAGCATAATATGTTAACAGGTAAAAACGAAATGACGGGCTCAATGTTAATTAACTTCGGTACCAAGAAAAGACCGCCTACTATTAGGAAAGGTCGAATATAAACAATTATAAAAATTGATTTTAATAAGTTTATAATAAAAGGAAGTTAATCGAAGAGGCCTATAAAAGGCGGAGAGATATAAAATAAATCTATAACTTTTGTTAAGCAAAATTAAGAAAGAGAGTCTATACTCTCTTAAACACCAACACTTCCGTCTAAGGGAAGGGTCGGCCATTTAAAAGTGAAAGAGAGTTCATACTCTCTTCGTCACCATAATTAATCAAATTAATTCCAAAAGCTAGCTAAGCTAATGATAAAACTTCCTGAATAGCGAAAGCTAAACTCTAGAGCAAATACATCACCAAATCGTGAGCAAAAACTCCAGAATCAACAGCGTATCCATGTAGGTCTAGCCGGAGGCACGACAGAGGAAAAATTGAGGTGGTGTTGACAAGAAGTACTAGAGTACCTGACCACAGATGGCGCTGTTGTGTACACCCCCACCTGTATAGCGATCGCTGGCGTATCCCGACCGTAGATTTCTGTCGGGCAACAGAGTTGACAGCTACATGATTATCGGGTAAGATTAATATTGAAAAATACAAATTATCTTCGAATTTGTCATTTGTTCCGTAACCGAAATACAAACCACGCTATTTACAGAGGGTGACTTACCCCTTAGGAAGGGTGGAAAGTCCCCAGCCTTACTGACTTCGGCTTGCCCGGGGGCTCGATCCCTCAGTGAGCAGCACTAGAGAGAGGGAGCCCCTATACCTCACAAGTTCCTAGCATCGCTAGGAACGAGTAGCCTACATAAGCAGTGTGAGGAGGAGAGTGTGACTCGTCCTATGAAGTTGACCTTGAGACCTTCAGATAGGAATTCTAGGATAGGACGTTCCCCATACCACCTCGTCAGGGTATGGGAGACGCAACAGTATTAAGCTTAATACTAGGAGCACAAAGAAGCATGGGTTACCTGCAGAGGTTGAGGTCAGCTATGCGAGGACCAGGATGCTGCTTCCCCAAGAGAGGGGAGAATGAAGAAAGAAGTAAGGGTCAGACATACTCTTTCATTCACGCAGAATAAGACCGGGTAACAACGCCCTCAACCTACTGCTACTTGTCCAAAAAGGAGCCTGAGGTTAGACCAGCTGTTGTGCAGCCACCACAGGGCCGATAAAAAACGTATCGAGGCTCCTGTGGGTCACTTCTTGCAGGTAGTGGGCTGTGAAGGTCGTTTGACGCTTCCAGACCCCAGCTTGAAGTACCTGCGTCACAGAGAAGTTTCTCTTGAAGGCCAGGGATGTAGCAATACCCCTGACATCGTGGGCCCGAGGGCGACGTGACGGAGGAGGGTCAGGATTCAGGGCATGGTGGATAACCCTTCGAATCCAAGCTGAGATGGTGTTCCTGGTGACCCTCCTCTTTGTCCTGCCCGTGCTCACAAACAAAGCTCGCACATGAGGACGGACTGCAGCCGTTCTCTTCAAGTAGTGCCTCAGACACCTCACTGGACATAGTAGCAGCTGGTCTGGGTCGTTTGTTACAGAACGGAGACTCGCGATCCTGAAAGAGTCGAACCGAGGATCCGGCACTCCAGGATTCTGAGTCTTGGCCACAAACTCAGGGACGAACCTGAACGTTACCTCCCCCCATCCCCTTGAATGGGCGATGTCGTACAAGAGACCATGAAGTTCACTAACTCACTTGGCCGAAGCCAAGGCGAGTAGGAAAGCCGTCTTCCAAGACAGGTGGCGATCGGAGGCCTGGCGTAATGGCTCGAAGGGAGGTCTCTTAAGAGACCTGAGGACTCGAACCACGTTCCAAGGAGGGGGTCTCACTTCCGACTGGGGGCAGGTAAGCTCATAGCTACGTATGAGTAAAGAGAGTTCTAGCGATGAAGAAATATCCACGCCCTTCAATCTGAAGGCCAAGCTTAAGGCTGAGCGATAGCCTTTCACTGCTGAGACAGAAAGGCGCATTTCTTCTCGCAGATACACGAGGAAGTCCGCTATTGCTGGAATAGTGGCATCGAGTGGAGAGATACCCCTTCCACGACACCAACCACAAAAGACTCTCCACTTTGCTTGGTAGACTCCCTCAGAGGACCTTCGCAGGTGCCGAGACATCCTCTCCGCAACCTGTTGCGAAAAGCCTCTCTCCGCGAGGAGACGCTGGATAGTCTCCAGGCGTGAAGCCGAAGCGAGGCTACGGCCCTGTGAGGGACGCCGGAGTGGGGTTGTCTGAGAAGCTCGTGTCGTGGAGGAAGCTCCCTTGGGAGTTCCGTCAGGAGTTGCAGAAGGTCCGGAAACCATTCAGCGTGATGCCATAGCGGAGCTACCAGAGTCATCGAACAGTTGACCGATAGTCTGGTCCTGTTGAGCACCCTTCTTATCAGACAGAACGGTGGGAAGGCGTACACGTCGATGTTGTCCCACCGTTGCTGGAAAGCATCTTGCCAGAGTGCCTTGGGGTCCGGGACTGGTGAGCAGTACAGGGGCAGCTTGAAGTTCAAGGCTGTCACGAACAAGTCCACAGTCGGGGAACCCCACAAAGTCAGGACTTTGTTGGCTATCTGAGGATCCAAAGACCACTCGGTACTCACTATCTGCGAAGCCCTACTCAGACTGTCGGCGAGCACATTCCTCTTGCCAGGAATGAAGCGAGCTGATAGTGTTATCGAGTGGGTTTCGGTCCACCTCAGAGTCTCTACTGCAAGATGGGATAGCTGTTGCGAAAAAGTGCCTCCCTGCTTGTTGATATAAGCCACTACCGTGGTGTTGTCACTCATCACCACCACGGAGTGACCCGCCAGGGACCGTTGGAACTGCTGAAGAGCCAGAAAGACGGCCTTCAATTCTAGCAGGTTGATGTGTAGGCACTTTTCTGATTCTGACCAAAGGCCTGAGGCCCTCTGGTTCAGAACGTGCGCCCCCCACCCTTCTTTTGACGCGTCCGAAAACAGAGTCAATTCCGGGGGGAGGACGAGAAGACTCACTACCTTCCGCAGGTTCTCGTCGACCAGCCACCACCGCAAGTCCGTCTGTTCCAGAGACCCCATTGGGATCCGAATGTCCGGGGAATCGGATCCTTGATTCCACCGGGACTTGAGCCGCCATTGAAGGGATCTCATCCTGAGGCGGCTGTTTGGAACCAGACGGGCCAGGGAGGATAGGTGGCCTAAGAGACGCAACCAAGATTGGGCGGGGAGTTCTTTTCGCCTGAGGAAGGGTTCCGCCACCCTCCTCAGCCTTGCTATCCGGTCGTCTGATGGAAAGGCTTTGTGGAGATTGGTGTCTATTAGCATGCCTAGATAAACCAGTCGTTGGGACTGCTGCAGAGAGGACTTCTCGAGGTTTACCACGATCCCCAGATCCTGGCAAAGATCCAGAAGCCTGTCTCGGTGCCGAAGAAGGGTCGACTCCGAGTCTGCTAGGATCAGCCAATCGTCCAGGTAACGAAGGAGACGAATGCCGTTCCTGTGCGCCCAAGATGAAATCAGGGTGAACACTCTGGTGAACACCTGAGGAGCTGTGGAGAGACCGAAACACAGCACCTTGAACTGGTAGATCTAGTTGTCTAGGCAGAATCTCAGGTACTTCCTGGAAGACGGATGGATTGGGATCTGGAAGTACGCGTCCTTTAGATCCAGTGTACACATGAAGTCTTGTGGTCTCACCGCAAGTCTGACCGTGTCTGCTGTCTCCATGCTGAACCGGGTTTGTTTGACAAACCTGTTCAGAGCTGAGAGATCGATGACGGGTCTCCAGCCTCCAGTAGCCTTCTCTACAAGAAAGAGTCGACTGAAGAAGCCTGGGGAGCCGTCCACAACCTCCTGGAGAGCACCCTTCTCGAGCATGGTCTCGACTTCGGCCTGAAGGGCCAGCCCCTTTGCCGATCCCGTGGCATAGGAGCTCAACGACACTGGATTCGCTGTCAGGGGAGGTTGAGATGTTGTGAACGGGACGCGATAACCTTGGCCGATCAGAGAGACCGTCCAAGCATCGGCCCCGTGTTGCTGCCACCTGCGGACGCAACGCTGAAGGTATCCCCCCACAGGTGGACATGCAGGGGGACTGCCACCCCTAGGAGTCTTGCCTCCCCTTGGCTGGAAAGGGCTTACACCACTTTCTTAGCTGCCGGTGCCTGTTTGGGAGCCTTACGAGGCTGTTGCTGCTGTTGTGGCGGGGCTGGAGGCTTATAGAGCCGAGTTGTAAGGGCCCTGTGGAGGAGGGAGTCCGTGCTGGATTTCCTCCACCTCTCAGCCGTTCGCTCCATGTCTTGAGGCTCAAACAGGCTCTCCCCCAGAAGGGAAGCATGTCGGAGCCTACACACATCTACGGCGGGGACCTTCGGATGGAATCTCTCGGACACAGCATCGCAACGCTTCAACACCGAGTTGGCCCACAGGGTGGTAACCTGGTGCGCCAAAAACTCGGTGGAGCGGATGCCCGAGAGCAAGAAGGTCTCTAGGGCCTTCCTATTGGTCTCCTTGGACAAGTCCTCCGATCGCAATAGGATGCCCAGAGATCCTAGCCAGAAGTCCAGCCACGAAGTGGCCTGCATGGCACACTTAGCGACCTTCTCGTGGTTAAGGATCTCTGCCGCCGAGAACGACACCTGCCGGGCAGAGAGTTTCTCAAGGGGAACTCCCTTCGCCAGCTCCTCCACAGAGTGATGGAGAGGAAGAGCGAGGTTGTGCTCACCCAGGATTTCGAAATACCTCCTCTGCTGGAGGCGAGGAGGAGGAATGAGCTTGTTCCCGGCAGTGGAACGACTGGAGGAGGCAAGAAGTGCGAGCTGAGCGTTGGCCCTAGCCCTGGCACTCTTCAGCCCCCGAGACCAGGGCAGAGCTGCACTGGTCTTAGGGGCCTTCCGAACGTCAAACACTTCATCCAGAATCGTGTCTTTGCCTTCACGGGGGGCGATGACTGGATCCGTAAGCCTGTTAAGTTGCCTTATCAGGCTTAGGACCTGCCAGAAGGCATGTTCGGATTCTTGCTGTTCTCCTCCCTGCGGGCTGGCAGCTAAGTCTCCTGCCCCAGAAATCTCTTCCTGGGGTGATACGTGGACATTCCCCTGGGTAGTCGTGGGTTCCTGACGAATCCTTGCAGAGGATTTAGGGACGGTCTTGGAATCCTTGGATTCCCTCCTGGGAGGGATACAGGATCCCAACAACGAGGTTCGAGGGGCCCCTTCCTCACGAGACGATTCTCCTGCCTGAAGCGAATTCTCCCCCCCTGGTGCCGAGGGGAAGACTACCGCCCCACTGGACTCACCTTAGGATGGAAAGGCCTCGTCCACGGGAGAAGGAGAGAGTACCTGTGCAGGAGAAGGGACCTTCGCGACCGACCTCTTGGGAACCAACTTCGCCCTGGGGGAAGTCACCACGAAGTCCACTCCTCTCTTTCTCTTCAGCGTAGGAGAGACAGCCGTTGGTTTGTTACCCTGGCCGGCAAGTGCTGGTTTCATAACCCTCACTAAAACCAAGTCTGCTGCTCCAAGGACACAGAGTCCGAAATCCTCGCTAAAGGGAAAGGGATCGGGCGATCCTTTGGAGTGGACACGACGGTACCTGCCTGAAAAGAAGGTGGGGAAGAATGATGTACTAACCTCTCCTCGTCCTGCACTACCAACCTGTGTTTGGATGGAGGTGATCCCGAGTGCCGTCTAGGAGCACGCGTTCCTGCTGCTACCACCGGCTGCGGAATTCGCCGCGAATGATGGTCGCGCAGGAGCGCGGGTGAGCGATCGTGCAGGTGGATGATCGCGCGGGCGCGCAGGCGAGCGGGCGCGCAGGCGAGCAGGCGCGCAGGCGAGTGGTCGCGCGGGCGCGAGGGTGGGCAGGTAAATGAACGCGTGTCCGAGGCGACGAACGCAAGCGTTGGCGCGACGGCGAGGGAACGCGCTGCCGCGTAGGTGAGGAAGATCGCTGGCGATGTAGATCCACAGGCGATCGATGACGAGCTGGTGAGTGCAGTCGCTCAAGTTGGCGATGGCGCGATGTGGCATGTCGACGCACTGGCGTGCGATGGTGAGCAGCATGCGCAGGTGAATGACCGCGTAATGGTAAGCGATGGCGAGCAGCATGCGCAGGTGAATGATCGCGTGATGGGGTGCAATGGTGATCAGCATCCGCAGGAGGGCGATCGTGCAGGGGCGAGTGATGGCGAGCAGCATGCGCAGGAGGGCGATCGCGTGATGGCGAGCAGCATGCGCAGGTGGGCGATCGCGTGATGGGGTGCGATGGTGATCAGCCTCCGCAGGAGGGCGATCGTGCAGGGGCGAGCGATGGCGAGCAGCATGCGCAGGAGGGCGATCGTGCAATAGCGAGCGATGGCGAGCAGCATGCGCAGGCGGGCGATCGCGCGATGGCAAGCAGCATGCGCAGGCGGGCGATCGCGCGATGGCGAGCTAGAAGCTGGCGAACCATGTTCCTTCAGGAGCGTTGGAGAACGTTGGCGCGCTAGCTGTCGCTGTTGAATAGGCGATACTAAGATCGCCTGTGCGCGCTGGCAAGCAGGTGAACGCTGGCGAGGAGGTAATCGCTGGCGCGTAGGTGATCGCTGGCGAGCTGGAGATCGCTGGCGAGCAGAAGGTCGACGCGTGTCATGTGAAAGGACAGGTGGCGCGGCGCGTTCAGGAGCAGGAACTGGGAGATCGCTGGCGCGTTGGCGAACATGTGTTTTTGACACACGCGCAGCACGATGTTGCGTAGCCACAGGACCAGGCAGATGGTGAGCAGGGAGTTCAGCAGGAACTATAGGGTGGTCAGAGACCGCAGGGCGATGGTCCTCAAATGAGCGCTGACGCTCGGAAGAGAGCTGACGAGCAGGAGAGCGCTGGCGAGGGGGGCGAACATCAGGAGAGAGCCGACGAGCAGGTGAGCGTTGGCGAGCAGGAGATCGTCAACGAGCAGGAGAGCGCTGAAGATCAGGAGAGCGCTGGCGAGCAGGAGAGCGCTTGTGCGCTAGCACTGCTCGCGTAAGGGAAGGATCCCTTAGCCCCGAAGGGACCGTTGCCCGTCGGGTGACGAGTTCTCCAGAAGGCGAAGATCTGGCAGGAGATGGTGAGCGGTCTGCAGAGAGGTTCAAGGAGGGCGGAGCTGTAGGTTGAGGCTGACGAGGAGAGTCCCCCCCGGAGGATGAAGACCCAAAAAGGCGCCTCTTAGTCCCCCTGTAAGGGGAAGGGAGGCCCTTGTGGCGTAGCGGACGGTGAGCCTTACGGCGGAGGCGGCCTCGGGGAAGATCGTCGGGACCATCGGTCCTCCGAAGGGGAGTCTCCGTTAAAGCACTTCCCTCAGAAGGAAGCTGAGCAGCAGCCGAGACCGAAGGACTCACTTCCCCCTTCGAAGGATGTACGGAAGGAGGAGGAGAGCCTTTAGCACCATCACCCGCAACAGCACCTGCGGCGGAAGGCCCAGCCACGTCGGAGGCCTCTGTCACCACGACGTCGACAATAGACAGAGGGTCTACCTCTGCTACCGCCGGCGACTGCTTAACAGCAGCCCCTAACGAGACAAGGTCAATAAGAGCGACCCTGGAGGGCAAGCCCTTAAGCCCCAGGGACGACCAAATCTGTAAAAGATCATCACTGGATAAGGCATTATCAATAACCTCCCCCGGAGGAGGAGGGGGAACCGCCTCGCTATGGGAGGCGACGCCCTCTACCCCCACCGAAGGTCGGGAAACAGAACAAGGGCCTGCGCTCCCACTCGGCCGACTCTCCTTAGGAGGCGGACGAGGGGGAGCTTCGGAGGAGGTTTGGGCGGCGGAAGAAGAGTCCCGAGAACCTTCCTCCTTCAAGGCTAACCCCGGAGGAGAACGGTCTCTCTTGGACTTCTTCTTACGCCGACGGTTAAACCTCTCCCACTGGGAGGCAGACCACTCCCTGCACTCACGGCACATGTTCTCCTGGTCACACCGTCGGCCCCGACATTGAGGGCAGAGGGTGTGCGGATCCGTATTTACGTCCGACATGAAAGTCCCACAAGGACGACCGGCAACTCCAGGGCATGTACGCATTGTAAAAAAATAACTGAAGGTCAACTTCCAACCGACACACACGCTGAAAAGAAAAAGCAGAAAATTAAAGGCTGTCACGAGGGCGATGAGCAGACACTTCTGATCACCGCCGAGCCAAAAGTGAAGTGAAGCAAGTCACCGGTGTGTGGAGGGGGGAGGGGTAGCAAGCTACCCTTCCCCAACCCCCGCTAACTAGCGTGGGGGTAATTAACCCTCGTTAAAACTATTGGCTCGTCATTTCAGCTGCGCTAAAAGGTAAACCCTCTGTAAATAGCGTGGTTTGTATTTCGGTTACGGAACAAAAGCGTTTTTACAAGCAGAAACTCGATCTAATTGATGGCCTAGATCCATACCAGATGCAGAATTCATTCAGTCAAAATATTGAGGATTTTCCCAGTATTTCATACATTGATGTGGTGAACTACTTGGTACTGTCGGCCAACCCAGAACATGAGTGGGCATACATTTCCATTGAATAATCTGCTTCCAGAATTCGTTGTTTTTCCCTTTAATGCTTATAAGTCCAAAATTAGATAAACACTGGGCCAATGAAGAGAGTGTTTATAATTATAAAGCTAATATTGATCATTTAGCCTAACCTTGTGTATTATAATTTTTGATTGTCAAAATGTATGTAAAAGTTTTGCATTATAATGTCAAATCTTTATCAGTTCATGCCTAACCATTGTGTTTGTGTTTGGTTACAAATGCTATAATTTCTTATATACATATAAACATATGATGGACAAACTCCATTGTAATGCTCTTGGATGATCGTTTTGCCTCCTTGCAATTAAATGCACAAGTTTAATTATTTTTTCAATGTTTCATATATAAGCTGAAGACCCCTTCGGGTTAAACCAGCTTTCAGATATTATTATTATTTATAATCAATGTTTATTCATCACATAGGCCTGTATGTCTGCACAATTTAATACACAAATTAAAATAAATATAAATATACACTTAATTATATATAGGCATGAGCACCTTGACGAAATAGAGACCTAGGTAAGTAGCCTTTGTTAATATAGCCAATATGGGCGCTTTTAATTTTTGTTTTGAAAATCTGAGATGCCCCTTTGATGTTTAAAAATTGAGATGCCCCCTGCCTCACACACACACTACACACTGAACTGACGATGATACTTGTGAAGTCACCCATGCGATCGGATATAGCATGTTTACACAGGAATAATGATACTTTTAGGGCCTAGCCGAGACTGACCTGATATGAAATGATCAGAACAAATACGTGCGTAGGGTAGTGAGGATTCACGTAGATCAGCCCGTGATATTCTGGTCAACCACAAGTCACCTCTGCGCTTGGATAATTCCTCTGTATCTTTGTCCTGATTCTGAATAACTGCCGGTATGCGGTAGAAACTCTTGTCATCTCTTTGTCCTCGATTCCCACAGCCAGCAATAGCGCAAAAACTGGGCATTGTGTGAATGTGAATGTGATGAGATGGCTAAATATTCAACAGTTCAACCATAGCTATTCACTGAACACGTCTTTGTTTGTCCTCCAAGATGGCGGACCGGAAGTTTGATGACGTGTATTGAAAGGACTCTATAGCATCCTGCTTTTCAAACTAGGGTTGTAGCTTAGCAAGTAATAATAATAATAAAACGAAATAAGATCATGATTGTATAAGTGATTGTTTTCTTTTTCTTATATGTTACATATGATAAATTCTATTCAATATTTTGAGAGAGAGAGAGAGAGAGAGAGAGAGAGAGAGAGAGAGAGAGAGAGAGAGAGAGAGAGAGAGAGAGAGATCGGTGTTTTCCGATAATCACGTCATGTTAAAAGAAATTAAGATGATTGTTGCTAAAATATTATTATTGTTTATTAGGTGGGCCCACCATTTACGGAGTTAATTCTTTTTAGCGTCCTGTTTATTATATACACAAAGACCACTTTCTTCTTCATTTCCTTCCTCTTGAACACACACCAACAGGCTAGTAATCTTTTGCCTGTTGCACACGAACCACACGGATAATAAGCGCTCAAGTGAAAACATGGTCTTTGACATGCAGAAATCTGCCGCACTGTTTAAAATCGCACGTGAAGCGGGCCCATGATAGAAATGATGGTCAGACTTATTCAAAACATACTATATAGTAGATAAATGTAATTTTCAAGGTATAGATCCAGGCCTGGTCTAATCTTGGCTAATATATGATACTTTAATTTCGGGTAGTTTGTAGCGTGCCGGCCACCCCCCCATATTTTGTTTATTATCGCTCCCACTGTTATCTTGTATAGAATAAGATCGTTTGGAAATGGTCTACGGATCTTAAATATATGCTTAATCGCACACTTTTATGTTTTTTGCCGAAAACCCTAAATTACCTGAAAATTTATATGTGGCTCGAGTTCTTACTCCGGCCACGAATCTTCTCGCTCCCGTAGTTCAAAAAACTAGCTGTAGTTGGCGTTACGATAGCGATAGCACCGCTGTAGTGGCAAATTACCGAACTAATCGCGGCCGCGGTACTTTTGAAACGACCCAATGAGACCCCACTTGACCTGCGGATTAGCCTAAGGGCATTTTTTTGCCCAATCAGAATTCAAGAATTCAAAAATCTCGATCATACCATACCTCACACGAAGCACGCTCGTTCTTTCTAGTGCAGAGTCTGCAGACACCATGTCGTCCGGTGCTACATCTCGTGTTTGTGAAGATATAATTAAGTTTGACCAAATTAACGACCCTACTTTTTTTCAAGTGTTTAGTTTCATGGCCACTAACAATTTCAGTGATTACTTGTACTGTATTTCAAAGGCCTGTTAGGTGATTTTTCCGGTGTGTGTTCTAAGTGCAATATTGGCGAAGTCACTAAGAAGTACGACGGCAAATCAAGAAACGGTGAAAAATGATATTTTAATTTTAAAATAAATTTTTGAATATACTTACCCGGTGAATATATAATAGCTGAGCCTCCGGCGGCTCGACAGAAAAACACACAAAAACTAGCGAGCGATCGCTATGAAGGTTGCGGGTGTGCCCACTAGCGCCAACTATCGGCCAGATACCGCATATACATGTAAACAGACCCAATTTTTCTCATCCCGCTGGGTCTCTATCGGGGAGGAAGGGGGGCCTTTAATTTATATATTCACCGGGTAAGTATATTCAAAAATTTATTTTATAATTAAAATATCATTTTTAAATATTTAACTTAGCCGGTGAATATATAATAGCTGATTCACACCCATGGTGGTGGGTAGAGACCAGAGTTAATTAAGTTTACAGCGTATATGCTTAGAGTTTTTGACAGTTATATCATAACAAAACCCAAATATATAAAGGTACCTGGTAAGGAAGTTGACTTAGACTATTACTCAGCCTTATTAGTCTGTCTTCCTCACGAAGCCCAGCGATCCTCTTAGGATGCTGAAAGACTCCCAGGAGCTGAAGTATTAAGGGCTGCAACCCATACAACAGGACCTCATCAAACCCCTAATCTGGGCGCTCTCAAGAAATGACATTTGACCACCCGCCAAATCAAAAAAAGGCTGCGAAAGGCTTCTTAGCCTTCCGTACAACCCAATTAAAAAAAACATTTCAAGAGCAGATTAAAAGGATATTGGAATTAAGGGAATGTAGTGGTAGAACCCTTACCCACTACTGCATTCGCTGTAACGAATGGACCCAGTGTGTAGCAGTCCTCGTAAAGAGTCTGGACATCTTTTAAGTAAAATGACGCGAATACCGAATTGCTTCTCCAAACGGTCGCGTCCATAATACTTTGCAGAGATTTATTTTGCTTAAAGGCCACGGAAGTTGCTATAGCTCTTATTTCGTGCGTCTTAACCTTAAGCAAGCATTGGTCTTTTTCATTCAAGTGAGAATGAGCCTCTCGTATTAAAAGTCTGATAAAATATGACAAAGCATTCTTTGACATAGGCAATGATGGTTTCTTAACTGAGCACCATAATGCCTCAGATCCACCTCGTAAGGACTTAGTACGAGCTAAGTAGAACTTAAGAGTTCTAACTGGACACAGCACTCTTTCAAGTTCGTTGCTTACGATCTCTGACAGGCAAGGTATATCAAAAGACTTAGGCCAAGGACGAGAAGGCAGTTCATTTTTGGCCAGGAAACCAAGTTGAAGTGAACATGTGGCTTTTTCTGTAGAAAAGCCGATGTTCTTACTGAAGGCATGAATTTCACTGACCCTTTTAGCCGAAGCCAAGCACACTAGGAAAAGCGTCTTGAGGGTGAGATCCTTCAGGGAGGCTGAATGTAATGGCTCAAACCTGTCTGACATGAGGAACCTTAGGACCACGTCTAAGTTCCATCCAGGAGTTGCCAAACGACGTTCCTTAGAGGTCTCGAAAGACTTAAGGAGATCTTGGAGATCTTAATTGTTGGAAAGATCTAAGCCTCTATGACGAAAGACCGAAGCCAACATGCTCCTGTAGCCCTAAATCGTGGGAGCTGAGAGGGAGCGAACATTTCTCAGATGTAAAAGAAAATCTCCGATTGGGCTACAGAGGTACTGGAAGAGGACATAGATGCTGGCTTGCACCAATCTCGAAAGACTTCCCACTTCGACTGGTATACTCTGAAGGTAGAAGCTCTCCTAGCTCTCGCAATCGCACTGGCTGCCTCCTTCGAAAAGCCTCGAGCTCTTGAGAGTCTCTCGATAGTCTGAAGGCAGTCAGACGAAGCGCGGGGAGGCTTTGATGAACATTCTTTACGTGGGGCTGACGTAAGAGATCTACCCTTAGAGGAAGACTTCTTGGAATGTCTACCAGCCATTGAAGTACCTCGGTGAACCACTCTCTCGCGGGCCAGAGGGTAGCAACCAACGTCAACCCTGTCCCTTCGTGAGAGGCGAACTTCTGCAGTACCTTGTTGACTATCTTGAATGGTGGGAATGCATATAAGTCCAGAAGAGACCAATCCAGTAGAAACGCGTCTATGTGGATTGCTTCTGTATCTAGGACTGGAGAGCAATAGATTGGTAACCTTTTGGTCAACGAGGAGGCAAAGAGGTCTATGGTGGGTTGACCCCAAGTAGCCCAAAGACTCTTGCCCACGTCCTTGTGGAGGGTCCATTCCGTGGGTATCACCTGACCCCTCCGACTGAGACAGTCTGCCAAGACGTTCAAGTCCCCCTGGATGAATCTCGTCAACAGGGAGATGCCTCGATTTCTTGACCATATGAGAAGGTCCCTTGCGATCTCGAGCAGCGTGAAGGAGTGTGTGCCTCCTTGCTTGGAGATGTACGCCAAAGCTGTGGTGTTGTCTGAGTTGACCTCTACCACTTAGTTTCGAAGAAAGCTTTCGAATTTCATCAAGGCCAAGTGGACTGCTAATAGCTCCTTGCCGTTGATGTGCATGCTCTTCTGACTTGAGGTCCACAGACCCGAGCATTCCCGACCGTCCAGGGTCGCACCCCAACCCAAATCCGACGCGTCTGAGAACAACACGTGGTTTGGGTTCTTGACTGCTAGGGATAGTCCCTCTCTCAGACTGATATTGCTGTCCCACCATTTCAGGCATGCCTTTACTGGTTCGGAGACTGGGAATGATACCGTCTCTAACGTCTTGTCCTAGTTCCAGTGAGAGGCTAGATGGAACTGGAGAGGCAGAAGGTGTAGTCTCCCTAGCGAGACAAACTGCTCCAGGGATGAGAGAGTCCCTACGAGACTGTTCCAACTCCTGACTGAACAAACGTTCTGTTTTCAGCATTAGTTGGACTTCGAGCAGGGCTTGTTCTATTCGGGTGGCAGACGGAAAAGCCCGAAAAAACTGGACTGCGAATCTCCATCCCCAAATATAGAATAATCTGGGATGGGATCAGTTGGGACTTTTAGGTTGACCAAAAGTCCCAACTCCCTGGCCAGACTCAACATCCAATGTAGATCCTGCAGACAGCGAAGACTGGACGATGCTCTGAGAAGCCAGTCGTCCAAGTACAGGGAGGCTCGGATTCCCGATAGATGGAGGGATTTTGCCGCATTCCTCATGAGCCTGGTAAACACGAGAGGAGCAGGACTGAGGCCAAAGCACAGGGCTCGAAACTGGTACCCCACATTCCTGTAAACAAACCTCAGAAACGGTTGGGAATCCGGGTGTATAGGAATGTGGAAGTATGCCTCCTGAAAGTCGAGAGAGACCATCCAGTCGCCTTCCATTAATGCTGTCAAGACAGCCTGGTAGACTTCATCGTGAAGTTTGTCTTGACAATGAACACATTGAGCGCACTTGCCTCTTACGTACTCCTGCAGTGAACATGGCTGCCAGATCATTGGAGCCATCCCAGAGGGACTTGTTCCTGCAGAGAACGTGGCTGTCAGATTATTGGAGCCATCCCTGATAGCCTTGTTTATGCATGACATAATTGTACAGCAAAACTTCAAACGCTCGAAAAAAACTCCTAACAGGAGATGGTCTAGCTCTGAAGTCGACCATAAAATCTTGGAGCGTCTCATGGCCAGGCGCCAGGGAGAGTCTATGAGGTTTGAGAAGTCTATCTGGGCAGAGGCAGGAACTCCCAAGCCGAGAACTTCTCCCGTGTCATATCAGACTCTCGCTCTATAAGCCAGCTTAAAAGTAGGGAAAGCAAAGGCTGTCTCCCCCAAACTCCTCCTGGTGATTAACCAGTCGCCTAGCAAACGTAAAGCTCTCTTAGAAGAGCGAGAGAGCACTAGCTTAGAAAACAACGGCTTCGAAGTAGCTAGGCCTAGTGTAAACTCTGACGTTTAGGCGAACGATGAGCAGCAGTTACAAAAAGATCCGGACAAAGATCCTTAAAAATCAGCATGATTTATTTAAAGTCCATAGAGGGCTGAGCAGCTTTAGGCTCCTCTCCGTCTGACAGAGTCCTCAAGGGAATATCAGTAGGAGGGGGATCAGCAACTTCCTCATCTGAAGGAACCTTGTCCGACAATTGCCGAGTCTCAAGCAAGGGAGAGACCTGCCGTGGTGGCAATGCTTGACAAGCAGAGTCCACACGCAAAGGAGCAACAGTAGCAGTCAAGGACGCTATGTCATGTAACTGCTTAAAGGACTGACCAGCAACAACAACAGGTGCGGGAGGACGTTCGACGTCAACTCGAGACTGCCTTGACTGCTTAGACTGAGCAGTCAAAACAACTCTTGACTGTGGTGCTTGACGCTCAACGTCAAAACAAGTCAACTATGCTGGTTGGTGAACGTCCTGAACGTCAACAAGAGCAAGCGGCAGCGGCTGAACGTCCACAAGCGGCTGAGAGTCAACACGGGACTGCATCGAGTGAGGCTCTACAAAACACGATTGACGTGACTTTGTAACGTCAATGTCAACAGGACGAGCAAAGGCTCGTTTGGGCGGCTGACGGCCAGGATCTCGATCAGCTAAGCGGCGAGGATCATCGTGAACCTGCTCAACAGAATAGTCCTCCATAAGAGAGGCAAGCTTATTCTGCATGTCTTGCCGTACAACCCATTTAGGATCAACGGGAATGGTTGCGGTAAGAGACGAGGGTAACGTCTGTGACTGCAAAACCTTGCCTACAATAAGACTCTCGGAGCCTGTGTTACGATTTTGTTTAGGCGGCGAGCAGTCTTCCGATGACTGCATAGGGTCAGAGCTGTCCCAATGGCTACAACCAGGACGCTGGACCTGTCCTGAAAGGACTGACTTTCGCTTAAAGGGCCTCGAAACATTGCTCCACAGTTTCTTACGCGAAAAGCCTTCGGATGACGAGGAGAAAATCGTCTCGCTCGTCTTATGGTAGGGGCGGTCTTGGTGAGACACGCCTGAAACCATAGAGGGAACGTCTGTTCGCTGATCAAGGCCTCTCGAACCCATAAGTCGTACGACATTACTTCTCCCCTGGGCTTGGGAGCTTGCAAGAGGTCTCGGACTAGGCGAACGACAGGCACGAACAGACGAACCCTCGGTCGCAACACTGATAACACTTTGCGCAATTATCACTTTATCACTACGATTTTCTGTTTTGCACTTACTTCACTGAAATCGAATTTTTCAACAATTCACATTAGGCATGAATAAAACTGATTTCTACCTGAAGCACGCAATTCTACCCTCATCAAAAGGTTATAATTGCGAAATAAGTCGTATAATGTAAGCACATTAATACAAGCAAAAAACAGTAAACATATTTTAAGATAAAAAGATCAGTGGCTGGGAAGGAGACTAAACACTAGTTCATTCAAAACTATGTTTTCAATCTCTCACCGTACAGTGCCTTGGGACGAGAATAAAAACTAAAAACGTTTTATCCTTTCTCCCCGTACAGAGACTAGGGACGAGAGCAAAAAACTGACTCGAGAACAACGTTACTCGCTTGGGACGAGAATAAAGATCGGAACGTTCTCTCTTCCTCTCTCTCTCTCTCTCTCTCTCTCTCTCTCTCTCTCTCTCTCTCCTCTCTCTCTCTCTCTCTCTCTCTCTCTCTCTCTCTCTCTTGATTTCGCACCGAAGAGAAAAGCCCACTTACCTTTCGTCAATAAACAGGTTATTTGACCAAAGGAAAAAACTGAAAGGTTTTTCAATTAACAAGTTCCTTTAAAATAGTATTTAAAACATTTAAGTTTGAAAGAAGAATGAACAAAACGTCAGAATCGATTTACTCTTTCTGCAAAGTGAAACCGTGATTCTCTCTCTCTCTATCGTAACGATAGAGCGCAAACTGCGTAGCATAAATAAACTAAACGTTAGTTCATCTTTGAAACAGTACGAAGACTATTCAAAGAAAATCTTTCATAAAATATCTACTAAAAAATATTCATTTAATAAGTTTTAAATCATTTGCTCTGTAAAAGTTATTTACGATTGAAAGGGCTCAACGTTGTTTAACTTCGGTTTCCAAGTTAGGACCGCCTACTCTCGGATTAGGGGAGGAATAGGTAAGGTCGCATATAAACAAATCATTAAAATTTATCTTGATGTTTATTATAAATGGAAAGCTAATCGAAGAGGCCTAATAAAGGCGGTTGAGATATAAAATATATAGAGGAAAATCTATAATTAACAACAACAATTTATAACGTGATAAGATAATTGCTAAAAGCCTAAAACACACTTCCGTACTAAGGGAAGGGTCGGCCATTTAAAAGTCAAAGAAAGTCCAAAAAACAATCCAAAGTCATCAACAATTAAATCTATCCAAAAACGAGTTCAAGATTTAAGTTGAAGATAAAACACCTGCACTGCGAAAGCTCAAACCAAAAGGAAGTACTTCACCAAGACTGTTGAAAAACTCCAGGTTAACAGCGAGTAATGGTACGTCTTGTCGATCAGACCGACAGAGAAAAATTGGGTCTGTTTACATGTATATGCGGTATCTGGCCGATAGTTGGCGCTAGTGGGCACACCCGCAACCTTCATAGCGATCGCTCGCGAGTTTTTGTGTGTTTTTCTGTCGAGCCGCCGGAGGCTCAGCTATTATATATTCACCGGCTAAGTTAAATATTTAAAACACGTACTTTTGGCGGTGTAATTATCACAAGTGCCGGAAAAAGATTAGTTTGAAACGTGGCAGTTTTTTTGAAAGATCCCAGTTGTCGTGCCAGGATGTTTTTATCCTCGTCTGTGGTTTCGTTTATAAATTTCCCCAATACACCATTCGCCAGACGTATAAAAAGTTTGCCTCTCATACTCTCGTGGATTGGTACAACTTTTGCCGGGAAGTGTGTTCCGATATTCTTTTGATAGACAATAAGAAGATTGGCGGTCCTGGTCACGTGGTGGAGATAGATGAGAGCAAGTTTGGCAAACAGAAGTACGGCCGGGGGGATCCGGTCGACGGTGCTTGGGTGTTTGGAGGGATTGATCGGCAAACACGTGAGACGTTTTTCCAGGTTGTCGAGCATCGTTCGGCTGAGACGTTGATTCCTATATTAGTAGAATTCGTCCATCTCGAAACTACTATTATTTCGGATTGTTGGAAGGCTTATAAGAATATAAAGAATCAATTTTTTCAGCATCTCACAGTTAATCATAGCATTCACTTTGTGAACCCGGACGATCGCAGTGTACACACTAACTCTATAGAATCGCAGTGGCACGTTTTGAAAAGGACTGTCATACCTGCTTTCGGCACACGGAAACACATGTATGACAGTTATTTTTCAAATTACTGTGTTCGCAAGCGATATCTAGAGGGATCAGAGTGTCAACTGAAGGCATTCTTGAAATTAATCAATAGTGTTTACCCTCTCAAAACTTGCCAAACCCCATCAACAACGGCCGCTACACACACTTCTCCTGGACCATCCATATCTCCCGGTCCATCCCGCCCATCGAAAGTCAGAAAGAAGATCGTCAGCGCGTACCCCGAAGATTCGGAATTCAGCGATTACGAATTATAATCATGTAAGTACTCATGGATTTCAGTATATAACTACTTAGTTAATATTATTGTTGTGTAAGGGGGGGGGGGGTCCGGGGGGGCGCAGCCCCCCCGGGTAAGGACACGGCTTTTAGCATAGGTTAGGTGGGTTTTTTAAGTTAGCTTCTCCCGTCGTACTCGTAAGTAAGGACACGGCTTCTAGCATAGGTTAGGTGGATTTTTTAAGTTAGCTTCTCCCGTCGTAGTCGTAGTCGTAGGCAAGCCCCCCTGGGTAAGGATACGGCTTTTAGCATAGGTTAGGTAGAACGACGGCCACAGTTCTGGATATTCCCGTTTTCTACGAACTCGACTTTAGAACGGCGGCCACAGTCCACCCCACTTTATAATATTCCCATTTTCTATGGTTGAAAACAGACCTGGCCGGCACCCTACAATGGCTCCTTAATTTCTAGCAAAACTAGATTTCACTGCAGTACAGTATAACAAAAGGACGAGTATTGGCTATTTAGGTATTCTGTGACTAAAGGGGGCTAGGGCAAAAGTTATGTATTACTTGATTAAAATGTGAACACCATTTCATTGTTTAGGTCCAAATCAAAATTGATTACCCAGCCTAGGTCTCTGAGTGAGCAGGGTAGCAGACTAACTCCCGCTAACTAGCAGGTGGGTAGTAAAACCTCGCTAAGTCTTTAGGCTCGTCTTCCAGCTTCGCCGAATGTAATATCCTCCATAAATACCGTTGTTTTGTATGTGTCTGAACAAATTAAATTTACCCCCAACCCTTTCCCCACCTATGACTGTCTTGTTAAACTTTGTGTAATATCATCCCTATTACATCCATTTTGTAAACTTGACTATGTGCTTATTGGTTTATTTTCGGCCAATGGCTCCCAAAAATCAATAACCTAAAGTATTCTTATTGTTCACCAATTAATTTGTGAGATATAGTTAGGTGCTAAGCTTGGTGGGTTAGCTTTAGATTCACTACATTCTACGGTAAGCTCCTGTGTTACCGAGTACTGTTTTATATACTAGCCCTGGTGTTTAAGTGGAAGCTTTATTGTTAAATATAGTAAAAGCCAGGACATATACACGATATGGTTATAGAAATGTATAAGAAAATACAGTTCAATTTAATAAATACGAAGAGCAGAGCAGCTACTACTGGAAAAGATTGGCTCCCTTGAAATAGGTCTTACTAGGCCATCAAGCTCTAAACCTTAAACTTCAAAAGTAACTCTTAGGATCAAAACGATGCCTAATGTGAATTAACCCTTATAAATAATTTCACTAAGGTCATATTTACCCTAATAAATTAGACAATTCATTGGTGGAAAGCGCCATCGTGCATGGGCGTCCTATTCTTGAAACAAAACAACTGTCTCATTCAATCTCAGCTGTTGAAATCAGATGGGCGTCTTCCATTGGTGGTTGTATTTAACCAAACGCTTTTTACCGAACTCCACTCCTACAATGGGCGTGTTTTCTTTTCTCCATTCAGTTTTATTATTATTATTATTATTATTATTATTATCATTATTATTATTATTCATTGCTAAGCTACAACCCTAGTTGGAAAAGCAGGATGCTATAGGCCCAGGGGCCCCAATAGGGAAAATAGCCCAGTGAGGATAGGAACAGAAATAATGAAATATTGTGAGGACAGTAACAAAATTAAAATAAATATTTCCTATAGAAACTATAAATACTTTAACAAAATAAAAGGAAGGGAAATAAGATAGAATAGTGTGCCCGAGTGTACCCTCAACCAAGAGAACTCTAACCCAAGACAGTGGAAGACCATGGTGCAGAGGCTATGGCACTACCCAAGACTAAAGAACAATGGTTTGATTTTGGAGTGTCCTTCTCCGAAAAGAGCTGCTCCAAATTTAAAGAGTCTCTTTTACCCTTACCAAAAGGAAAGTAGCCACTGAACAATTACAGTGCAGTACTTAACCCCTTGGGTGAAGAATTGTATGGTAATCTCGGTGTTGTCAGGTGTATGAAGACAGAGGAGAATCTGTAAAGAATATTCCAGACTATTCGTTGTATGTGTAGGTAAAGTGAAATGCTTGTAGGTGTTTTACAAGCATTTATAGGGTTCAAACAACATAAATAGGAGGAATCAAATGTGAATTGTGATAAACATTTTGAATTATTCGAACTCGGCTTTAAGGATTATAACTACTTAATTCTGGAAGAAAGCTAGATGTTGAGAAACAAGATAAAAACTGGCATTTGCCATAGGAATATGGTGTGCCCTGTAGGCTAGCCTTAAATTGGCACATGGATACATGGTGAGAGAAAAGTACTCTAAAAAGCGAATGCTGTATTATTATTATTACTTGCTAGTAAGAAAATCAGAATGCTATAAACCCAGGGGCTCCAGCAGGGAAAATAACCCAGTGAGGATAGGAAACAAGGAAAAATGAAATATTTTAAAGGTGACATTAAAATTTCTTATATAAACTATAAAAATTTAAACAAAACAAGAGGAAGAGAAATAAGATAGAATAGTGTGCCCGAGTGTACCCTCAAGCAAGAGAACTCTAACCCAAGACAGTGGAAAACCATGGTACAGAGGCTATGGCACAACCACGACTAGAGACAAATGGTCTAATTTTGGAGTGTCCTTCTCCTAGAAGAGCTGCTTGCCATAGCTATAGTCTCTTCTACCGTTACCAAGAGGAAAGCCACTGAACGATTACAGTGAAGTGGTTAACCGCTTGGGTGAAGAAAAATTGTTTGGTCATCTCAGTGTTGGCAGGTGTATGAGGACAGAGGAGAATACGTAAAGAATAGGCCAGACTATTCGGTGTATGAGTAGGCAAAGGGAAAATGAACCATAACCAGAAAGAAGGATCCAATGTAGCACTGCCTAGCCTGTCTAGTGGTAGTATCTCAACGCGTGGCTGGTGCCCTGACCTACCTACTACCTATAGTATCATAGTATTTATCTCTATTTATATTTATCGCTTACATCATCATTCTTTTATGAACATGGATCTTGAAATATGACTTATTTTAGATAAAATATTCTATCTATACCTAAATCATTTATTTCTCTCATTTATCACCAGAATTCCATATAAAGGTAAAAGGTAAAGGTGTTTGATCTCAGTTCGTTTCATCAGAAAAGATGTTTACTATAGTCAATTCTTTCTAGTGAGGCAGATTTACACCGACTCGCAGGGGTGCCTTTTAGCTCGGAAAAGTATCCTGATCGCTGATTGGTTGGACAAGATAATTCTAACCAATCAGATAGCAGGAAACTTTTTCCGAGCTAAAAGGGCACCGCTGCGAGTCGGTGCAAAACTGCCTCACTAAAAGAATTGACTATAGAACGTCAGCTGGGCAAGCAGAACCCCCCACTGTGGTGCTCAACCACGGCTGTGGCCTCACGGTTCCAGGCTGGGATCGATCTACTGCTATGTGAATGCTGGGCGAAAACGTTACCACTGTACGAGCTAGGGGGCTAGTTATATATCATTCATAATCTATATCATGCTCTGCCCACAACCATCGTGAAATGCTCGAATAAACCTATAATCTGTTTTATTATTATTATTATTATTATTATTATTATCATTATTATTATTATTATTATTATTATTATTATTATTATTATTATTATTATTATTATTATTATTATTACATAAATCAACTGTGAGAAGGTGGCGGTCAATCATGATGGTTGCGGGCAGAACACAAAGATTAAGGGCTGCACCCAATTACTTCCATCTCATTATATGCAAGGCAAGAAACGTAGCGTGTGTTTGGAAAGAATTTGAAATAGGTTTACATTACTGATAAAAGTCCAGGTTGGATTTTATGATGGTATTGATAAGTGTGGATACTGTTCAGGTGATCTGTTTGTACAGTATTTGTGGTATGAGAAGAAACTTGGAGGTGTCTAGAAATGGTAAAGGGGATTGAGTAGGTAAAAGGATGGATTAGTATATTTTTCGGCGGTTCGGTCATGTGGAAAGAATGGACGATAGTCGATTAGTGATAAGAGTGTAGGATTTAGGAGTGACGAAACGTGCTAGTGTAAATCTCTCTCTCTCTCTCTCTCTCTCTCTCTCTCTCTCTCTCTCTCTCTCTCTCTCTCTCTCTCTCTCTCTCTCTGAGAAATAAAAACCTTGAAATATTAGTATTATTGATGAGGAACACCAGTGAAAATGAAATGACATTATGATGAAAAATTTTCTTCTAAGGGGATCTGCAAATGGAAAGGGCAAAGATTAGTAGGATGCGATTTTTGTACTATTTATTGTCATAAGAAGTGTGTCTATAGACCTATAGACGCTAACACCAGTGATGCACATCATGAAGAAAATGCTATGGATTTGTCCTGAGTGTGCAAATGAAGTTCAAATTGAAATAAAAAGGAAGATATGAATACAAAAATCTTAAAAATGGAGGAAGAGCTACAGAAGAGAAGCAATACAATAGGAGAACAAGTAGCAAGAATTGCTGATTTGGAGACCAACACTGGGAGTATCACGGTGTCACCGTTAACTCTGCGAATTCTACCTACTGTAGATTGCTACAGTCCTGACCCTAAAGCCGATAATCTTACCGAGAAAGTTGATAATCTACCGAAGATTATTCAATCAATTAAAACACTTCAGAAAATGACATGCAGAAAAAAGTTAAGAAACATAATTTATAAGTAATCAAATCAGCACAAGTATCAACAAAAATCGCCGACAAGGAAATTGAGCTTGAAAAAGCAGATATGCCAAATTATTAATACGATTTTTACTTAGAAGGGAAATTTTGCTGATGAAAGGATTAGAGAAAAAGCAGTAAATAAGATCCAAAACATGATTCTGAAAAGCTCTCTAAAATGACAGAATTCGTATTGGGGTGGGGGAAATCTGTACATTAAAATCTCGTTCAAGAAAAAAAAAACATACAGTATATAGTTTCATATGCATATAAATCTGCAAAAATATGGAGAGTCCAAATAAAACCGATACAACAGTCAGTTGTCACATTCATCCTTGTACTTGTGAATGATAGAAAGATCCTCTGTGTAGGAACACTTCCACTACCTTATCTTATTTGCTTTGTACAGTTTCACAGAATGTTCACCAACAACTTGATTGCCCCATTTCATACTTTGCGCCATTCATCCCTACCTTAAGTGATCTTTTGTATAATTGAGTGTTAGGGCTTTTCTTTCCCACTGTGTCTTTCACCCATAGACATAATGGTTATCCCTTCCCAATTCGTAGTGTGCCCGTAGACAATTAGGTCTTCCTTTTCCAATATGTCTTTCTCCTGTAGATATTAATGTACTTTTTCATTATGTTTTGTAACCATCTATCCAACCATATCTAGGTATTCCTCTCCTCCGGTGTGATTTTCACAACTTCAAAATGGCCGAATTTGTCCCATTTTGGATATGGTGTTCCTAAGAGTCCATATAACATATTCATGCAATAAAACAAAATATTGCAAATTGTTTGACTAAATAACCTTTTTTGGCCTATTTCCCATGGACTAGTATAGCAACTCAGAATTTTACTCTCTCTAAGTTGTTGCTAATACTTTCCACATGATGAAACTAATTTGAAATATATGATCCATCCTTTCAGCTGTACTAACATTTGTACCACTACAACTTCTGTGTAAGTGCATTTGTAGCCCTTCTAGTTCTTAACACACTACATTCACTATTAAAATATTTTATCAGCTTATTTTTTTTTCACATTCGATACCCACACTTTACTTCCATACAATAACATCATGCCTTCCAAAAATCAATTGAGTCTCTTCTCAATCTTCTACACGCGTTCTGGTGCCTTTCTTGTTTTCCCAAGCTGTGCTGTGATTCAACTCTTCTTTCATATCATGCACTTATATTCTTCATCATCCATATTAACTGTTATTTCTCCATCTTCATAGTTTCCTGTTACCTTCAGGAATTTACTTACGCTAACATTTATTTAAATCTGTCTCCTCTTGCTAATACTTGCAAGTCATTTGTACCAACCGTGTGTCACACGATCGTACATAAATTATTTTGTATATATTATGCTTGTATCTGCGCTCTTCCCTCGCACTAAAAAAGAACCAGAATAAACATGTCTGCGTGTTTCCTCTCTAACATTGTCTGTCTCTCGAACATGTAATTTCCTGTTGCCTTGAGGTTTTGTATATAAAGGAGAGTGTTCTTTAATAAAGTTATTCAGTTGATTGCATCCTACCTTTGAGTCATAACCTTGCTCTCGGCCGTCACATTGGTGACCCGGAAGTCAACTCGCTCCCACCGCCTTCCACCCCCAACCCCCTCACCCCTCCATCGTTGGTATTATGACGGACTCTACAGAAGTTGGCGCTGCGGCTGCCGCATTGAAACTTTCACCGTTCGCCAGCGGAGAGGCGTTTGCTTGGTTTCAGCGCGCAGAAGCCCAGTTTCGCATCAACGGCGTGACTCGCTCAACCACCAAAGCAGATTATGTTCTCGCGGCGATACCCGAGGACACCTTCCAGAAATATCCGACTGGCTTTGTGAACTAGGAGACACGGCAATAGCGTATGACGCCCTCAAAACATACCTTCTGCAGCAGTACTCGCCGTCGCCAGTCGCCCGTATAGCAAAGCTTTTTCGGCTCTCTCAACAACCGTTGGGGGACCAAAGGCCTTCACTTGCCCTCAGGGAAATGACCAGTATTGCTCGTCTTCAACCTGCCGCAGACGGCTCTCCTCGTGAGGTGAACCTACGTCGTGCCCTTTGGATACGCCGTTTACCCGGACCTATACGCGCTGCCATACCCGATGTTGATAGTTTACCCATAAAGGACTTGATGACCAAAGCTGACGCCCTTATGGACAGCCACTTCAAGACCTCCATCAACGCCTCCACCCCTGACGAAGAGGATGCCTATTCAACGTCAACCGAAGCTGACATGAATGCCGTAGGACATACACGCCTACCCCGTGACATGCCGAAGCAGCGACAAAGCCACCCACCACCAACCAATCGCTCGCGCCCCAACAAACGACTTCTACGGCCACTTACTATCTCCCATCCGCCGCAGTTTTGCTACTACCACTTCAGATTCGGGGCAACCGCGAAGAAATGTGCCGAGGACTGTCAGTGGCCAAAAAACGTGTAAGTAGGCCATCGCTCGTGGCGGTGGCCTCCCGTGTTTCTAATCTTTTCTTTTTACATGATGCAGGAACGGGCGTGCGATTTTTGGTAGACACGAGTGCTTGTCGTTCTCTTTTGCCAAGGAAACTCTTCAAGACTCGACGTAGTCTGTCTACATCTGCCGACATCCGCTTGGCAGCTGTCAACGGATCTGCGATACCCACCTACGGTTACGAGAACTTCACATTATCGTTCGGAAACGGTAAATTCAAATGGAAGTTTCTCGTTGCTGACGTCACAATGCCAACCCTCGGTGCGGATTTCCTCTCTCATTTCCACCTTCTGGTCGATGTCGCCCACCGACGATTGGTCAACGCAGACTTGTACTTGTCGACCTCTTCAACCCGCCCCCTTTAACCTCGCTCTCCACATCAGCGCACCCACGGATGACTACGCACACCTTCTCACGTCGTACCCGGAAGTTTTCCGTCCAGAACTTCGCCAAACGCCCACGGTTCCTGCCAAGCACGGTATTTATCACCATATCAAGATGACGGGACCCCCAGTCTTCGCAAAATTCAGACGTCTGTTACCGGAACGATTGGCAGCCGCCAAACAGACGTTCGCCGAAATGGAGGAAATGGGCCTTTGCCAAAAGGCCTCCAGCCAATGGTCGTCACCCTTACACATCGTTCTGAAGAAAGACGGCTCCCTCCGTCCGTGCGGGGATTACGGGCGCCTGAACATGCAAACAGAACCGGATCACTACCCCTTCCCAAACATTGCCGACGTGACCGCCTACCTGCACAAAGCAAAGGTTTTCTCTACGCTAGATCTCCTGAAGGGGTATTATCAGGTGCCTATGAACCCAGAAGACATCTCCAAGACTACCATCACCACTCCGTTTAGTACATACACCTTCAATTACTGCTGTTTTGGCCTTCGTAATGCTGGGGCCACGTTTCAACGTCTCATGGATGGCATCTTAGGGGACCTCCCTTTCTGTGTATGTTATGTGGACGACATACTTGTGGTCTCCTCCTCAAAAGAGGAACACCTCCGTCACCTGCGCATCGTGCTCGACTGCCTGCAACAAAACAGCCTTGTAGTTCGGTACGACAAGTGTACTTTTGGCGCCAACGAAGTGTCGTTCTTAGGGCACCGCATCACTCCTGAAGGAGTCCATCCCCTCCCTGAGAAGGTAGCAGCCGTTCAGAACTTCCCCGCGCCCTTGACCGTCAAAGCTCTGCAGGAGTTCTTGGGCATGATCAACTATTATCACCGTTTTTTGCCAGCCATTGCCGCCATTCTTGCTCCCCTCTACGCCTCCCTCAAGGGCAAGCCAAAGGACCTGAAGTGGGGTCCCCTTCAAGAAGCAGCCTTCTGCAATGCAAAGAAGGCCCTATCAACTGCTGCGGCTCTCACTTTTCCTATCCCACATGCCCCTCTCCTTCTCTCCACCGATGCCAGCGACGTCGCTATTGGTGCAGTACTCGAGTAGGTGGTCAACGGCTCGCCCTGCCCATTGGCCTTCTTCAGCAGAAAACTGTCCAAGGCAGAATCGGGCTATTCTACCTTCGATCGAGAATTGCTGGCGGTGCACTTGGCTGTCCGTCACTTTTGTCATTTCTTAGAAGGTACGCCCTTCGTCATTCGCACAGACCACATGCCTCTGGTGCACGCCTTTACTCGACAGTCTGATGCCTGGTCCGCCCGGCAACGCCGACATCTCTCCGCCGTGGCTGAATACAATTGCACCCTTCAATACGTCCCTGGGAAAATGAATCCCATTGCCGATGCCCTGTCAAGAAACACGTTGGCGGCCTTTCAACTGGGATTGGATTACAATGCCCTTGCTGAAGCCCAACGACAGGATCCAGAATATCAAGCATGTAGGACATCCTGCACGTCCCTCCGTTGGGAAGACTTCCCCCTCGACGACTCCAACACCACCCTCCTCTGTGACGTCAGTACTGGCAGACCACGACCTTGGATTCCTGCTCCCATGCACCGACAGGTGTTTGATTTCATTCACGGCCTTTCACATCCCTCGTGCCGTTCTATTGCACAGCTGCTGAAGGCAAAGTTCATTTGGCACGGCATTTCTAAGGATGCTAAGGATTGGGTCCGCGCCTGTACTTCTTGCCAAACTTCCAAAGTACATCAACACACGGATTCAGGAGTGGGCACCTTTCCTCAACCTCAGCGTCATTTCGCACACATTCACGTCGACGTTGTAGGCCCCCTATCCACATCACAAGGACATCGTTACCTGTTTACCGTCATCAACCGCTCCACCCGTTGGCCTGAAGCCATTCCCATGGAAACTGCAACGTCCGCCTCATGTACATCTGCCTTACTCTCTGGATGGATTGCAAGATTTGGTATCCCTGAGTATATTACTTCTCACAGGGGAACCACTTTCACCTCTCAATTGTGGACATCATTAGCGAATCTCCTGGGCATCACCCCACATCAGACAACAGCCTACAACCCCTCTGCCAATGGAATGGTTGAACGTTTTCATCGCACCCTCAAAGCAGCTTTGATTTCCCGCTGCAAGGATTCAAACTGGTTTACTCAGCTTCCCTGGGTCCTCCTGGGACTAAGGACCACTCCTAAAGACGCCCTCGACGTCTCGGCAGCTGAAATGGTGTATGGCGACCCTTTGGTCGTCCCTGCCGAATTTTTTCCTTCTACAACCTCCTCCGATGATCTCCGGCGCATAGGTCACGTCGTTGGAAAATTTACTCCATGCCGCCAGACTTACAAGCCCCAAGCGAAGCATCACATACCAACAGACTTGCACTCTGCAACGTACGTCTTCCTGCGCAACGACACTACCAAGCCACCGCTAACACCCCCTTACACGGGCCCTTTCCTTGTGATCCAACGCAGTCCGAAAGCATTCCTACTAAACATTCGTGGCAAAGAAGACTGGGTCTCCATTGATCGTCTAAAACATGCTTATCTCCTTCCAGATGACCCACCTACAGTTCGCCTCTCTAGATCAGGGCGCCCTATTTAACATGTACAGTATGTCATTTTTAGGGGGGAGCCATGTACCAACCGTGTGTCACACGATCGTACATAAATTATTTTGTATATATTATGCTTGTATCTGCGCTCTTCCCTCGCACTAAAAAGAACCAGAATAAACATGTCTGCGTGTTTCCTCTCTAACATTGTCTGTCTCTCGAACATGTAATTTCCTGTTGCCTTGAGGTTTTGTATATAAAGGAGAGTGTTCTTTAATAAAGTTACTCAGTTGATTGCATCCTGCCTTTGAGTCATATTCTTGCTCTCAGCCGTCACACATTTTAACAGTTGCTGTTAACTCTTTTCTATCCTTGAAAGTCACATTCCCATCTTCTAACATCAACCATTCCTTACTCTAATTACAACACAGTTTCTTATCCTTCAACTTTGCAACTATACAAACTATCTTTTCCTTGACCCCTCATATATATATATATATATATATATATATATATATATATATATATATATAAAGATACAAATATATATGTATGTAAAAATACATACATGTAAATTTATACTGGTGTACAAATGTATTGTGCATAGCATGTAAGTAGTTTGATGCCATGCTTATCAGCCCTCTGTATAGACATGTGAAGCAACTCATGTTGCGGAAGTTTGACTACACATGGTGATGATTGACGAGTGGCAGTTTAAGGATGAGTGTGGCAGCGACTTTTGTTGTTTTTCTTCGGAACCTCCCTTGTAAGAGGAGATAGAAAAATATTTAAATTTTGTATTTTATATATATACATATATATAATATTATTTGTATATATATATATATATATATATATATATATATATATATATATATATGTATGTATATATATATATATATATATATATATATATATATATATATATATATGTGTGTATATATATATATATTTCAGGCCAAGAAAGCGAAATTGAAAGAAGGAGGTGCTTTTGATAAACAAAATGAGATTATGAAAATTAAAATGCTTCTTTCATTAGAAAAAGTATTTAATCAGATGGTCCTACCAGCATTAACTTATGCATGTAGCCTCACAAAAGCCTTAAAACATAAGCTAGTTACAACTCAGAGCTATAGAAAGAATAATCATGGGAATAGCACTAAAAGAAAGAAAAAGAGCAACATGGATATGGAGGCAACCTGAATGCATGAATATCACATGAGAATTTAGATTGAGAAAATGTAGGAATTAATATTAATGGGGAATACCTTAACAACTTAATATTGGCATATGACATAGTTCTACTTAGTGAATCACTGAAGGAATTGCAAAAGATGATAAAAGACTTGTATAGAGAAAGCAGAAATGTAAAACTGAAAACGAATATGAGTAAAACTAAGATAATGTTCTATGAAAATGCAGAGACAACAAATAAGGATTATGGATAAACCACTAGAGATTGCTAATGATTATTATTATTATTATTATTATTATTATTATTATTATTATTATTATTATTATTATTATTATTATTATTAGCTAAGCTACAACGCTAGTTGAAAAAGTAGAATTCTATAAGCCCAAGGGCTCCAACAGGGAAAATAGCCTAGTGAAGAAAGGAAATGAGGAAATAAATAAACTACAACAGAACTAATGAACAATTCATCATCATCATCTCCTCCTACGCCTATTGACACAAAGGACCTCACTTAGATTTTGTCAGTCATCTCTATCTTGAACTTTTAAATCCATACTTCTCCATTCATCATCACCTAATTCCCGTTTCATAGTTCTCAGCCATGTAGGCCTGGGTCTCCTAACTCTTCTAGTGCCTTGTGAAGCCCAGTTGAAAGTTTGGTGAACTAATCTTTCTTGGCGAGTGTGAAGAGTATGCCAAACCATCTCCATCTACCACTCAACATGATCTCATCTACATATGGCAATCGAGTAATCTCTCTTAAATTTTCCTTTCTAATCTTGTCCTGCCTTTCAACTCCCAATATTCTTATGAGGGCTTTGTTCTTAAATATACAAAAACTGTTGGATATTGTTTCATTGTCATACCGCGACTCATGTCCATACGGTAACACCGATCTCACTAAACTGAAATAGCCTGATTTTTATACGTAATTTCAGGCGATTTGATGTCCAAATTTTACTTAACCTAGCCATTGCCTAATTTACTTTTTGCAATCTTTCAATAAACTCGAATTTTAAAGATCCTGTATAAGAGATCATAATTCCTAAATATTTAAATGATTCCACCTCATTAACCCTTTCTCTTTACAATGATATTTCATCTTCCATTGCTTATTACACTCTCATCATCTCAGTCTTGGTTTTATTTATTCTGAAACCCAACTTCCTGTGATATTTCATGCATTCTGGTGAGCATGCATTGCAAATCTTGTGGTAGGCCTATTTTGCTAATAATGCTAAGTATGCTGATGATGATCAGCATACTCTAGATATGCTGATTTCCTATTACCAATCCAGTCCAATCCTTCTCCACCATCTCCAACTGTTCTACACATTACAAAATCCGTGAGGAGGATAAACAGCATAGGTAACTAACCACACAATTTCCTTGGAGTAATCCGCTGTTCACTGGAAATTCATTTGATAGGACTCCACTGACATTAATTTCGCACTTGCTAAGTTTATGAACACAATCAAATTTACATATTTAAGAGGAATTCCATAATATCGCAGGATTCTCCACAAAATTTGCCGGAGTACACTATCAAAGACTTTGTTCTAGTTCACAAATGTCTGCAAAAGTGAATTTCTATAATCTACGCATTGCTGCACATGTCTCAAAAATGAAAATTTGGTCTGTACAACTTCTACCTTCTCGAAATCCTGCTTGTTCATCTCTTAGCTTTTCATCAATCTTTCACTCTAGTCTCCTCAGAATAAGCATACTATATATTTGTTATTATTGATATTCCTTATAAATTCTTCACATTCATAGAACGTGTCACAAATAATGCCCATCTAAGTTTCCACCCATAAGAGGAAAATATAAGTTGAATGAAATGGCAGGGAAATAGGGAAAGAATAAGTAAGATGCACAGGTAAGTGATAATTAAGTGAGTGATCAAAACAAGGGTGATTTGCATTGCATGGTAAACTACCGGAGTTTTACAACAAATGGTATGAAATACCTTTGATACTAGACAGTGTGGGGACGCTAACACTTCAACAAAACAGGGATTCTGATATTTGACGAAGAAATTGTATGATCTAGCGGTAGACATGCATAGAGAGATGACGGCATTGGTTATCTCTTAATAAAAGGAAGCTTTATACGAAGATGGCTACGGGCTGCCAACGCAAGAACCCGTGTCTTGCATAAGGCAAGGCAATCTTAAAGCAAGCAAGCGAAGATGACAAGTAAGTGATCATCCAACGATGTTTTCTAACTCTGTCATGATGAGGCCTACTTTTCCTAAAAAAGTTGAGCTTCTGTTAATTAGACTGGACTGAAGAATTTTTCACCTACTGTATATACCTACTGGGGAGGCCATTCAGTAAAAGTTAAAATAGGTTGGATATCAACATGGAAGGATGTAGGAATGGAGGTAAATACTAGAATAAGCATATATACTTAAACAACCTGCTGTCATCCAGATAGCAGAAAAACATTCCAAAAAGAAGATACATTTGAATTCGAATAATGTATTAATATAATCTTTTTTTTTTTATTAATATTCCTTACCGTAATTTTTATTTTCGGCCTACCTTTAAATTTAAAAAAAAGAACCACCGCATTTCACTTTATTTTATATTATTTTCAATAGAGAAAGGTCTATGACCTAAAAGAATTCACAAATTACAATATATCTTAAACAAAAATACCGCATAATCGTGTACGACCTTTATTTTCAAGAATACAATAGAAGTGGTGATTGTTTACATCGATATTCAGTAATTAAAGTAGCTATCTTTTTTAACCAGTAATATTGTAGGGAATATTATGAAATGCCTATAGTAATTGGATTTCAATTGAATTTAGCATATGTATACAGAATAGTATAGCATATTGTATGTAGATTTGTATGTGCATGCTAAATTTCTATTTATTATGAATTTTGATATAAATTAGGTATTACCTTTTTTTAGTCTAACGATGAGGCCCAATGTATTCATCAACGTCATCACTGTGACAATATATTAAAATATTTCGTAATTAAATGAAATCCTAAGAATATTTTGCTGAGCATTATGAAGTATGATAAAATTTAGTGGAAATCAATTTGAAAATTTAGATTAAGTAAGTGTGTACCCTAAGTTGCTCTTGTTCAGTTTCCCTATGTCAGTGGTTGTCGGTTTGGTTACGTTAGCTGTTCGAATGTTAGCGAGAACTTTTCCTGTCTCTTAAATGCGACTTAAATTTATTAGTAGTAATCTTTTACATAACATGTGCATATATTTGACATATCTATACATTATTAAAATAGTTTAGAGTTTAAGTACATTTTATATAGAAGTAGTCATCAGGTTTTTGAGCAACAAATCCGAAAGAATTAGGACAGAATAATCTTGATAAACAAAGTGTTCTGGTCGTCGTTTGGGGAGGAGACGAGGAGAGTGAACGTTGCGTAGCTCAGTAGTGACATCTGTTGGGTTGTGGTGGTACGTGGTCAAAATGTCGGGTGAATTTGGAACGGGGAAAACTATATTCGTTTTAGCGATAGTGGTGGGATGTTTTGCCGTACTATGGCCAAAGATCTTTTACCCTATGCTGACGGCATCCATTACTTCGCCGTCATCAGGACGACAAGGTAAGCAATGGCTAAAATAGGACTTAGAATTTCTAGCAGACGATGCTACTGCAGACGACACTGAGAGGGTTGCGTTTATCCTTGCTCTTTCTCTCTCTCTCTTTCTCTCACAAACGCATACACACACTCTTTCTCTCTTTTTCTATCCCCATAGACCTTTCGTTTTGAATGTGATATACTTCTCTCTGACCTGTATCTCTTGGCCATTAACTTTGCCATATTTTAGTACGGTTAGTTAGATAGGTGTCGAAATAAAATTACTGCTTTAAGGATAACAACTGTTAAAAATTCAACGTTTGAATGGTCGAGAAATAACTGGAAGCATCATTACAATTTCTGCATGTTTCTATCCATTAATTGATGTCAGAATTTATTAGTATTACATTAAACACTTACATTCATAGTCCATATTTGTTTATTTTATATTTTCAAACTAATTTCTGCAATATTTACTGAAGTTATTGTAGCATAGTACCAATCACGTTGCAGGAGCTTACCCGATTCCTGATTTACAGTTA
>NC_090725.1:245426082-245436082 GCF_036898095.1 Palaemon carinicauda | reverse complement strand
CAAAAGTACGAGTGTAATATGTAACTATTCGAGAGTGCTTCCGTTGATACGTAACAAGTAATATTCGGTGTGAGGATTAGAAATGAAACTATAATAGAGATTACCCGAGTGCCATATGTGGATGAGATCACAGTGAGGGGTACATGGAGGTGGTTTGGACATGCTCTTCGCACTCACCGGGAGAGATTAGTTCGCTAAATTTTTAACTGGGTCCACAAGGTACTAGAAGATTTGGAAGACCCAGACCTACATGTCTGAGGACCATATAGCGTGCAGTTGAAGAGGATTAATTGAGGAGTATTGAATTAAAATTCAAGTTAGAGACGATTGGCGAAATCTAATCGAGACCCTTAACGTCAATAGGTGTAGGAGATAAGATAAATATATATATATATATATATATATATATATATATATATATATATATATATATATATATATTATATATATATATTATATATATATATATTATATATATGTATGTATATTATATATATATATATATATATATATATATATATATATATATATATAATATATATATATATATATATATATATATATATATATATATATATATATACTTTCTACTTTGTATAGACATTGATTGAACACTGATTGATTACATTTAGGCGATTTGTGCACCGGAAGGTGTGCACATTTTGTTTAATGGATGCTCTCGGAAATTATTTTATTCAACTCAAAGCACCAGTAGGTTAAATTAATTAATCACTGGTCAGTCAATTATAATGAACATTATTTGCTGCAGTATGTCCACACAAACAAAAATATCTCTGGACTATTTTCTCTCTTGGAACCCTTGGATATACAGCATATTGCCTTTCCAATAAGGATTGTATCTCGGCTAATACTAATATATGTATATATATATATATATATATATGTATATATATATATATATATATATATATATATATATATATATTAGAGAGAGAGAGAGAGAGAGAGAGAGAGACGCTCGATATGTACACAGATAATATATAAATATATGCATTTGTACATAGGCATATCTATGGATATTTAAACAAGAGTAAACATACATTTATATATGCATATATATATATATATATATATATATATATATATATATACCATTTTATCATATATACATATATGTATATCTGTGTATATAGAAATCACCAAAGCTGATACGTGATGATCATAGAATATGTATTATAACCACGAAAGGGGTTCATTTAATAATGCCTTGGCCTCCTACTAGTTAAGATTTAGTCATAGGCTTGTCTGGTCAGAGACGAGGAAGATAATACATGTAAACGACTATACCAAAAGGAGTATTGTTGAAAGCTTTTTATTCTCCTGTACCGAAGGTCAAAATTTAAATCTATGCCCTTGTCTGTATTCCGTTAATCTGGCATTATTCTTTTATCTAAAATCTGACTTTTCTCGAATTATCAAGAAACTGACAGCTGTGGAATCCCCTTCTGTGTTATTACGATGTCTTTGTATATGTATTCTCATTGTTGAGTCTGTCGATGTCCCTAATGGACGAAAGTACGAACTCCAATCAAGTCTTTTCATTATTCCCTTCCATGACTATATTGTATAAACACACACACACACACACACACATATATATATATATATATATATATATATATATATATATATGTGTGTGTGTGTGTGTATAGATATATGTATAAGTATGTATATATAGATACACACACATGCATTTATATATATATATATATATATATATATATATATATATATATATATATATATATATATATGATAAATTTTGCACATTTTTACGTGTTTTTCATATTCAAATAAGCCATATATATTTTTGATATATTAATGTCTGGATTCTCTTTCTTCGTGGCCAAGTGGGTTAGTCACTGTCTATATAAGCTTGCCGACCAGGGTTCGATTCCCGGCCGGAGCCAAGCTCTTGTCTTTGTGTGATTTCGCCTGGGGCTCTGATCCAGAGGTCGTTAAGAGAATCCAGACATTAATATATCAAAAATATATATGGCTTATTTGGATATATATATATATATATATATATATATATATATGTATATATATATATATATATATATATATATATATATATATATATATATATATATGATCATCGTCAACTGTTAATAGTCTACTGCAGGACAAAGGTCTCAGACACGTCCTTCCACTCTCGTCTGTTTATGGGCATTCTATGGCTGTCTTTACCAGCAAATCTTTAGACCTTGCTCCAAGTTTTCTTAGCTCGTCATTCCATCGATGACTTCCTTCCTGTGCTTCATTTGCAATCTCTAGGACCCCATTTTGATATAATGTTTTCCTTTCATTTGTCTTCTATTCTCATTTTATGTCCTGCCCATGTCCACATATTTTTCTTATATGTTGATTGAATATCCTCTTCTTCAGTTTGCTCTCGTATTCATGTTGCTCTTTTTCTGTATCTTATTGATAATCCCATAATTAATTTGTTCATAGCTCTTTGAGTTGTAACTAGCTTATGTTCTAATACTTTAGTAAGGTTCCACCTAAGTTAATACTGGAAGGACGCTCTAATTAAATGCTTTTCTTTATATGAAAATATACAAATATATATATGAATTTATGTATATCATATATATATGTATATATATATATATATATATATATATATATATATATATATATATATATATATATAGGCTATACAGTATATATATATATATATATATATATATATAATATATATATAATATATATATATATATATATATATATATATATATATATATATATATATATATATATATAGGCTATACGGTATATATATATATATATATATATATATATATATATATATATATATATGTGTGTGCGTGTGTGTGTGTGTATATATATATATATTATATATATATATATATATATATATATATATATACATATGCATATATAATGTGTGTGTATATATATATTATATATATTATATATATTATATATAATATATATATATATATATATATATATATATATATATATATATATATATATATATATACATATGCATATATGATGTGTGCCGTGCGTGTGCATGTATTTGAATTGTCTTCTGGATGTTGCTCTTATTGAATATTTCCCAAAAATTCCATTTAAATTGGAGACTTGGCCAATGACAGCATTTCTGAAAGGAAAATACCACGAAAAAATAGTCTTTTATTGGCGGCGGCGTGAAATTTATTGATATTTACCTCATTTTTTATATAGAATTTTCAACTTGGTGTCGTGTATTACATTTGCTCTTTTATTGTGCGACTTACCATATTGTCAAGGGACGTGTGTGAATAGTTTTCAATTAAAGGTTTATTGAAATAGGGTCTTAGGTTTGTATATTTCATTTGAGCGCTTGATTGGCATATGAGATAGTGCCGTGCACTGAAAACCTGACATTCATTTATTATTCATCTCCCTGAATATGTGTTTTTAACATTTTGCTTAAGTTTTGTGAGAGCTTTTTGGAAAATAAAATAATTTTTGTGAAAATTGGGTACGTAAATACGGATGAAGCTTGTAAAACAAATGCATTTTTTGTGGTTGAATGCGTGAATAAGATTTAATCAGATAAATTGTGCCTGAGAAATCAATTGAAATACGACTTAAAAGAAAACAGATGTGATTATAAAAATGTGATGGAATGGTATTTAGAATGAGCTCGTAACCTTCGTTCTGCTTCTTAGACTACTTCTGGAATTAAGTGTTATTGGTAAATCAATAAGTAAACGAACAAACGAGACGGAATGTTTATTTGTTGAGGAATTTGAAGCAGCCGTCCACTTTGCCAGACGTGCTGCTGCAATACAGTTTTCGAATTTTCCAGATACCAGGCTTTACTTTTTTTTCGTAGTTAAAGATATATATCATAGATCCCTGTGAAACTTAAAGTAACAATAATGGTAATTTAGCAGATTATGATTATAGCTTCGAGTCTGTCCCCTATTATAGCCTTGATATAGTAGGAGCATCCTTTAGTCGTCAATGAATTGCGATGAATTCATCCATAATTTGCGTACGTGCATCTGTGAAGAAACTAGGAGTCGTTCAAACTTGTTAAGGTTTTGGTGCCGTGCCCTTCACGGGAGGAGGGGGGGGGGGGGGGAGTGCTGCAATGCGAAGCTGTGCGTAAATAGGTAATAACATTCGCGCTGATCCTTATAGTTTAAATGTCACCAAATTGCGCATTCGCTCACACGTCCGAAGTTCATGTCGCAAATAAACCATATATACATACTGTACATGCATATATATATATATATATATATATATATATATATATATATATATATATATATATATATATATATATATATAAGTATATAATACATAAATCATACATATATATATATATATATATATATATATATATATATATATATATGGATAGAAGATAGATAGATATATTTGATGTAGAATTTATGTATCTACTTTGGAAAATCATTAGCTTTTCCTGTTTTTAAGGGATGGATGGCGGGCGCAAGTTGGTTTAAACCAGTTAATTTTTGGTTTGTGAATTAGTTAGAGAACAGCAAAAGGAAATAAAACAACAAAGCTGTCATTTTTTCAACATAAAATAATGAAATAAACATTTCCAGTAATTAGATCGAAATTTACTTGAGGTTTAATTTTGATTTTTTTTTGTACCCGATATATAGATGTCAAGTAAAGTTTTATACGATATGGAAAATGAGACAATACAGTATATTTCGAATTTGATTGGGTGTTTGCTTTAAATATACAGTAGCTGCTTGGCCCATCTTTGGCAAAACAAGTATTGTTTGTCCTAGTTTCTTTGGCACACTAAAATTTGTGGCCCCAGGTTATTTGGCAAACTAAACGAAGACCTCGTCGGAAACTATTTTAGAGGTGAGACCATAGGAAATTTCTTCTCGACTCGACAAACGCCATTAAGTATATTCCCAACGATTCTTTTCATTATTCATTTGGATTGAGGCGTTATTGACACAATTCAGCCCCCTTTGCTCATGCTATTAGAATGCTGTTCAAGACAATTTGAATATTTGTTTCAGTGCTAGGGTCATTGGATGTCTTTGCAAACAACGAAGTTCATATAGTGCTTGCAAATTTGAGTCTTCCTTCCATCCTCTTTTAAAAGTAAATGTTGATGTTTCCGTGAATTATCAACTCGTTGAAAAGGAGGGAGTTCATGATCTCTGACGTGCTGTTCGGGAGAGGCTGGTGTGATTTCTGGCTAGGACAAGAAATCACTAAAGGAAGGGGGGGGGTGTAAAAGGCTGCCATCATATATCCCAATAAAGGCATATTACCTAAATCCAACTTTTTTTTTTTAATGAAACTGTAAGGGGGGGGGGGGGATCTGAACTTAAGAATTAGACCCACTGGCAGACTATAAGTTTCAGGTAAACGCATTCTAATTTTCCTTGGTTTATTTACTAAAGTGAGAATTTCTCTATATGCTTCAATTAAAATCTGGTTTCCTCCAATTGCTCGTATTCAAGTCTTTGCTTTCCCTGTTTACAACCATTTAAGTCCAGGTTTTCATAGCTGCCCCTATTTCTGTCTGTTTTCCCCAGTTGTCCCTATGTAAGTCTCATTTTTCATAGTTACATCTATTTAATTCTGGGTTTTCCCATTTACTCCTATTAAATTCTGGTTTTCTCCAGTTGCCCTTATTAATTTCTGGTTTCCCTTAATTGCTTATATTTAGATATGGTTTTCCTAGTTGCCCACATTTAGATAAGTTTTTTTCCAGGTGTCTCTATTTCTGTATTTAGCGTGAAGGTAACTGAGTTTTTCTCGGTTAATGGAATAAAGGAATTCTGGTTTCCCCAAGTTTCCCCTTCTTAAGCCTATTCTTCTCATTTGCCCTCATATATACTATGTTACACACACACACATACATACATATATATATATATATATATATATATATATATATATATATATATATATATATATATATATATATATATACAGTATATATATATATATATATATATATATATATATATATATATACTGTATATAATGTTTTCCTTACTTCACGTGGAGGTAAAAGTCTCCTAAATTGCCTTAAGAGAGGTCTGATTTTCTTTGTTTGTCTTGATTAAAGTGGGGTTTCCCCCAACAGCCCCTATTAAAGTCTGCCTTTCTTATTAGGCCTATGCTATGTCTGATTTTCTTCGTTTTTCATCGTTATTGTCTGGATAGGGTAATTGCTTTACCTCAGTTTCCCTAATGGAAGTATTTTATGACTCGTTTGTTCTATTAGGAGTCTGTTTTTCCTTATTTTGGCACCAGGGAAATCTGCCTGTAATCAGGGACTGAAGTTTGACGATTTTTCTTCTACTGCTTTATTGGAAGTCGGTTTTTCTTCATTGCCCGAAAGGAAGTCATTTTTTCTTTTCAGTTTCCTTAATGGAAGTCTGTTCTTCCTCCATTGGTTTAGAGGAAAGTTTGTTTTCCTTCAGGGTCTCGAGGAAGTAGATTTTTTCCCCAACTGCCGAAATAGAAGTTAAATTTTCTTAAGAATCTTTTCCCTTTCCTGTTGCCCTAATGGAAATGGGCTTTTCCTCGGTTGCCCCAATTAAAGCCTGATTTGCCTAGATGCTCTAATGGGAGGCAGTTTTTCCTCAGTTATTCTGCAGAAAGCTAGGTTTTCCTCAATTGGCCAAAAAAAAGTTAGTTTTTCCACAGGTTCCGTATTGGAAGTCAGCTTTTCCTCGGTTGCCTAAATTGGATTTTTTTTCCGTAGTTTGCAACAGCAAGAAAATATAAATGACCTCGGTTGCTCTAATGGAAGAGTCTTTCTCTACTTGGCCAAATGGAAATCAGTATTTCACAAGTTCCTCTAAAGGAAATCTATTTTTTTTCAATTGCCATAATGGGAATCGGTTTTCCTGACTTTTATCCAAAATGAAAAAAAAAATTCTCAGGTGCACGATTATGAGTAATTTTTTTCTCAGCTGGCTACTGAATTTCCTTAGTAGCCTAATGGAACTGATTTTCCTCAATTGCCCAATTGGGAGTCCGTTTTTCCCCTTGGCATAACGAAAGACTGGTTTTCTCAGTTACCCTAATGGAAGTCAGTTTTTCAGCAGTTGCCTTATTGGGAGTATTTATGTTTTTTCTCCCTTGCCATAATGGAAGATGTTTTTCTTCAGTTACCCAATAGAGTCTGATTTTTCCTCAGTTGCCCTATTTGGAGTCTTGTTTTCCTCTCTTGCCAGAATGGAAGATTATTTTTCCTCAGTTACCGTATCATCAGTCTATTTCTCCTCTATTGCCATAATGAAAGACTATTTTTCCTCAGTTGCCCTAATGGAAGTCTCTTTTTCCTCAATTGCTAAAGAAAGTCTGTTTTTCGTCTTTTTTCTCTTGTCTTAACAGAAGACTGTTTTTCCTCAGTTGCCCTATTGGGAATCTCTATTTTCTCTCTTGCCATATTGGAAGACTGTTTTTCCTCTCTTGTCATAATAGAAGACTGATTTTCCTCCCTTGCCATATTGGAAGACTGTTTTCCTCTCATGTCATGATGGAAGTCTATTTTTCCTCAGTTGCCTTATTGGGAATCTCTTTTTCCTCTCTTGTCATAATAGAAGACTGATTTTTCTCTCTTGTCATAATAGAAGACTGTTTTTCCTCCCTTGCCATAATGGAAGACTGTTTTTCCTCTCTTGTCATAATGGAGGTCTGTTTTTCCTCAGTTGCCCTGTTGGGAATCTCTTTTTCCTCTCTTGCCACAATGGAAGACTGTTTTTCCTCTCTTGGCATAATGGAAGACCGTTTTTCCTCTCTTGTTATATTGGAAGACTGTTTTTCTTCTCTTGCCATAATGGAAGACTGTTTTTCCTCTCTTGCCATAACGGAAGACTTTTTTTTCCAGTTTCCCAAATGGGAATCCATTTTTCAGCAGTTACCTTAATGGAAGTCTGTTTATCCTTTTTCCCTATTGGGAGTGTGTTTTTCTGCTCTTGCCCTGATGGAAGTCAGGTTTTTAGCAGTTGCTTGAATGAAAAACTTTGTCCTCAATTGCCCGACATGGAAGTTATTTTTTCAGCAGTTGACTTAATGGAAAATTGTTTTTCCTCATTCGCCCTACTGGAAGTTTGTTTTTCAGCAGTTGCTTTAATGAAAAATAGTTTTTTCTCATTTGCCCTAATGGAAGTTGGTTTTTCAGCAGTTGACTTAATGGAAAATTGTTTTTCCTCATTTGCCCCAATGGAAGTCCGTTTTTCAGCAGTTGCCTTAATGGGAAATTGTTTTTCCTCATTTGCCATAATGGAAGTTTGTTTTTCAGCAGTTGACTTAATGGAAAATTGTTTTTCCTCATTCGCCATAATGGAAGTCTGTTTTTCAGCAGTTGACTAATAGAAAATTGTTTTTCCTCATTCGCTATAATGGAAGTCTGTTTTTCAGCAGTTGACTTAATGGAAAATTGTTTTTCCTCATTCGCCATAATGGAAGTCTGTTTTTCAGCTATTGACTTAATGGAAAATTGTTTTTCCTCATTTGCGTTAATGGAAGTTTGTTTTTCAGCAGTTGACTTAATGGAAAATTGTTTTTCCTCATTCGCCATAATGGAAATCTATTTTTCAGCAGTTAACTTGATGGAAAACTGTTTTTCCTCATTCGCCATAATGGAAGTCTGTTTTTCAGCAGTTGCCCTAAGGGAAGTCTGTTTTTCCTCAGCTGGCCTATTGAGAATCTGTTTTTCCTTTCTTGCCCTAATGGAAGACTATTTTTCTTTTCTTGCCAAATGGAAGAAGTGTTTTTCCTCAATTGCCCAAATAGAAATCTATTTTTCAGCAGTTGCCGTAATGGAAGTCTGTTTTTCTTGTTGTCCTATTTGGAATATGTTTTTCCTCAAATGCTCTGATGGAAGTCTGTTTTTCAGCAGTTGCCTTAATGGAAAATTGTTTTTCCTCATTTTCCCTAATGGAAGTCAGTTATTCCGCAGTTACCCTAAGGGAAGTGGGTTTTTCCTCAGTTTCCCATTTGAGAGTATGTTTTTCCTCTTGTAGCCTGTTGGAAGTTTGTTCTTTCTCAGTTACCCTATTGGGTATCGGTTTTTCCTCTCTTGCCATAATAGAAGCATGTTTTCAGCAGTTGCCTCAAGGGAAGTCTGTTTTTTAACAGTTGCCTGAATGAAAAATTGCTTTCCCTCATTTGCCCTAATGGAAGTCTGTTTTTCAGCACTTGCCTGGATGGAAAACTTTTTTTTCCTCATTTGCCCTAATGGAAGTCTGTTTTTCAGCAGTTGCCTTAATGGAAAATTGTTTTTACTCATTTGCCCTAATGGAAGCCTGTTTTTCACCAGTTGCCTTAATGGAAAATTGTTTTTCCTCTTGCCCTAATGAAAGTTTTAATTTTAGTAGTTGCCTTAATGAAAATTGTTTTTCCTCATTTGCCCTAATGGAAGTCTGTTTTTCAGCAGTTGGCCTGATGTAAAATTGCTTTTCCTCATTCGCCATAATGGAAGTCTGTTTTTCACCAGTTACGCTAAGGGAAGTGTGGTTTTCCTCAGTTGTCTAATTGGGAGTATGTTTTCCCCTCTTGCCCAAAGGAAAATTTGTTTTTCATCAGTTGCCCTGTTGGGAATCGGTTTTTCCTCTCTTGCCATAATGAAGACTTTTTTTTTCTCAGTTGCCCTAATGAAAACCTGTTTTTCAGCAGTTGCCTTAGTGGAAAATTGTTATTCCTCATTTGCCCCAATGGAAGTCAATTTTTCAGCAGTTACTGAAGGGAAGTGGGGTTTTCCTCAGTTGCCCGTTTGGAAGTATGTTTTTCGTCTCTCGGCCTGATGGAAGTATTTTTTCCTCAGTTGACCTATTGGGAAACTGTTTTTCCTCTTTTGCCATACTGTAAGATTGTTTTTCCTCATTCGCCCTAATGGAAGTCATTTTCATCAGTTACCCTAAAGGAAGTGTGGTTTTCCTCAGTTGTTTTATTGGGAGTATGTTTTTCCTCTCTCGCCTTGATGGCAGTC
>NC_090725.1:245413582-245421082 GCF_036898095.1 Palaemon carinicauda | reverse complement strand
ATATATATATATATATATATATATATATATATATATATATATATATAAATTACAAATATTGATATCGTCCAGACCCACATGAAAGAAACCAGTTTTCCGAAATCAAGGGTAATGGGCTGTTAGATACTCGATTAATAATCCGTTGTGCCTCTGTTGAATTCTGTCATTCCAAAAGAATTTCTTAACAAAAAGTAAACGTAGAACTAAACCTCAGCAAAGGTAAATGTTGCGTGCTCGGCCTAACTTATTTATAAGCCTATTACTGTAGTCTGGAGGAAATGGTTTTCGGAAACGATTCGAGATAAGTTGAATGCCACCCACATTATTTTTTTTTCCTAGTATTTCTTTTACTTTGCTTCTCCCCATATAATGCCATATGTTTATCGCTAGTGTTTGTCCATAAGACCGAAGAATAGAGATAATTCATTCATGCCGGAGAGTTAGATTACGCGAAATATTAGAATCTTTGCCAGTATCAACTGGTTACGACGGATCATGGTAATTAAAGAGGTTAAAACAGCCGTTTTCTAAACTCATTCATCAAGAGTAAGCGATCTTGTTAAAGGAGCAATTTTTATAGAAAAAAAAAGGAGTCTCAAATGGTAAAGCTAATTAAAAACTTCTTGAATTGTAGAAATGTTGCCGGCACTTTCATAAGTATTGTTCACCATTAGAATTTAAAAGGTATTGTCTATCGTGAGGATGGAAACTGTCGGACTGGCTCAGGGTGGGGGAGGATTTCCTTCCCTCCTCGTTCCTTCCCTGGAAAGCATCATACCGGGTCCCTCTAAGTCTAAGATATAGAATATTAAGTGAAATATATATATATATATATATATATATATATATATATATATATATATATATATACACACATATATATATTTATATATATATATATATGTATATATATATATTTATATATATGTATATATATATACATATATATATATATATATATATGTATATATATATATATATATATTTATATATATATATATATATATATATACAAATGTATGTGTATATATATGTGTGTATATGTACATATATGTATATATATGTACAGTATATATGTATATATATATATATATATATATATATATATATATATCTATATACATACATACATATATATATATATATATATATATGTATATATTTGTACAGTATATATATATATATATATATATATATATATATATATGTATATATATATATATACACTGTACATATATGTACAGTATATATATATATATATATATATATATATATATATATATATATATATATATTATATATATATGTATGTATATATATATATATATATATATATATATATATATATATATATATACTGTACATATATAGACATATATATATATATATATATATATATATATATATATATATATATACTGTACATATATAGACATATATATATATATATATATATATATATGTATATATATTATATTTATGTACGGTATATATATATATATACATATATATATACATACATATATATATATATATATATATATATATATATATATATATATATATATATATATATATATATATATATAAAGCACAAATATTGGAAAATTCAAAAGTATGATGTTTAAAATTTCATAAAATGTTTTTGTATGGTCACCATGACATGATCTTTAAAATAACCAGTTTTTAGTGACCTATGTAATAAAGATAATTTTCTGAGATGTGTACGGTGTTACTGACATCTATTTCTTTGATAACTATGAATTATAGCCAGCAACCTTTTGCTTTCAATAAGAAAGATACCAAGTCCTACAAAAATATTAAAGAAAAACTACTATTTGACTTCGTATTATACAAGTGGCAGTTTTTGCCTTATAAAATAATACAATATTTTTTTTATCAGCATTATTTTATAAAAAAGGATTTCAAACTATCAACTTATTAGCCCCTATGAGTCCTAAGGGGGCTAGGACTTAAAAGGGCGTAATGGGCTGATAATTTGAAATCCCCTTTTCATGGCAGTCCGACACTGGATGGAATGCTGAATGGTATAATACATAGCCTAGACTAGATGATCAGTGATAACATCAGGCGTGGAAGAAGTTTCCTGGGGATAAGTAAGGAACCTGAAAATCTCGAGTGGGAGTCATTACAACTTAAATCGACGTTATCACAAAAAACTGTTATAGTAGGATCAAACTGAAATAAATCAAGATTGTTGAAGGAGCGTAGAATTATGGACCATGGAATTGCACCCACACTGGAAATGTAACAGACGGTTATATGTGACTGAATCATAAATTTGTATATTTGATCAAGATTTTAAATAAGTTTTGGTGTGACTCCCCATCTAACTATAGCCGTAAATAGTATACTTTAGTTGAACCACTGAAAAAAAAAAAATTCTGTTGGAGTCAGGAAATAGACCTTGAGTTATTAACCTCATCCCTGAAGAATTGCTGAGGTACGGAAACTTTCCTATCTGGAGGTTTTTGTTCCCATAACTCTTCCTGTATTGGAACCTAGGTACACTCACTCGCATTTTGATTAAAACAGCACAGTTAAACATAAACCTATATATATATATATATATATATATATATATATATATATATATATATATATATATATATATATATATATATATATATGCGTATAAATCGCATACACACGCACGTGCACACACATATTATTTATGTAGGTTCGTATGTCTCTAGATCTACGGTATGTTGTGCATATGAAATATCGAAGGTCATGCTCAAGCATTCAGGAAGCAATATTTTTGGGAGCTGTTTGTTGACCAATTGAATATGCTATAAACGTAAATGGTATCCATTAGAGAGATGAAATTTTAATGATGTGAAGATTACTCTGGTTGAAAGCCCTCTTCATATCAAATTTGCAGTAAAAACGTCCTGTGACTCTCATTAAATCTTTTAAATGTGCTTGGAAATCCCTGGTTCTCTCTCGGCATAAAGGCCGTTGCTTGTCTGACGCTTGCTTGCCTTTTGGCCTGAGGTTATTTCGTGTTGATTCTGTTTAAAATTTAGGTCGCACAACATTAATGCTCCCTCATTATTGCTGCTTTTACCTCTGAATATGAGATCATGTTTTAATATTGGTTGTTATTATATCTTTTTGTTTTGAAACTTTATGATTATTTATATTTTATCGTTACAATCTGGATGTGGATGTTTGATTCTTCTCCTGTTCTTGTTTTCTCATACCTCTGACAACTGCACAATGACCGCTCGGATTATTAAGATTATGCATAGGCTCATTTCCAAATTTCTCTGACCTATGCAAAGTTCATTATTGATAAAGAGTGATAATAGTTGGACTCTGCTTTATAAATAATCGATGTCTGTATTTCTGCGAAAAGTGTTAGCCTACTTGTATCAAAGGGGCTAGATTTGCGGGTTTTAACGTTCCTCTTTATTTTATTCCCCTTCTTCTACTAGCCTACTGCTTTATTATTATTATTATTATTATTATTATTATTATTATTATTATTATTATTATTATTATTATTATTATTATTATTATTATTATTATTATTAATAGTTTAGCTACAACCCTAGCTAGAAAACCTGGATGCTATAAGCACAAGAGCTCCAACAGGGACAAACAGCCCAGTAAGGAAAGGAAATAGATAAATCAATGAATAAACTACTAGAGAAGTAATGAACAATTGATATGAAATATTCTAAGAACAATGACAACATTGAAATAGATCTTTCATATATAAACTATAAAGAAAGACTTGTGTTAGCTTGTTCAACATAAAAAACGTTCACTGTAAGTTTGAACTTTTGAAATTCCTCCAATTCAACTCCCCGATTATGATCTTTCCACAATTGGTCACAGCTGGAATAAAACTTCTAGAATACTGTTTAGTATTGAGTCTTATGATTTAATGGGGGCTATATTATTATTATTATTATTATTATTATTATCATTATTATTATTATTATTTTTATGACAATCTTTGAAATCCGTTATCCAATATAAGAAGCCCCTTGATATATATTTCTTTGCAATCCGAAGAGTAATGAGTTTTGCGTCTTCCATACTGTCAATGAATTGATTGACAGAGAAAAGCTCGAACGAAAGATCTCGATACCCGCGAAATGCTTGAAGGAATTGGCACGAGAAGAAGGTAAATGACGCAGTCTACACAGGTGCTTGGAGTTGACTATCTTATGAGGAGAATTCCTGTAGATTTAAGAGTCAACCGTAAGGTTTTTTCCTTGCCACTTTTCACCCAAAACCTCTCTTCGCTTCAGCAGTAAACGAAGAACTGTGGCGGAGACTGCTTTTACGTTTTATTCCGAAGTCATTGCATATTATTTAAGTAATCTCTCTCTCTCTCTCTCTCTCTCTCTCTCTCTCTCTCTCTCTCTCTCTCTCTCTCTCTCTCTCTCTCTCTCTCTCTATATATATATATATATATATATATATATATCTATATATATATATATATATATATATATATATATATATATATATATATATATATTATATGTATATATATGTATATATAATTTTTCTTTTATCCTTTATTCGTAACAAATGATATTGGCGTTTGTTACCTTCGATGTCAGAATACCAGAAAACTCGAAATCAATCGATCAATTATTATTATTATTATTATTATTATTATTATTATTATTATTATTATTATTATCATTATTCCAAGCTAGGCTATACCCTAATTGGAAAAGCCAGATACTATAAGCCCAAGGGCTCCCACAAGGAAAATAGCCCTGTGAGGAAAGGAAAAAAAGGAAATAAGTAAACTACAGTAATAACCAATCAAAATAAAATCTTCAAAAAACATTAACAACATTAAATTGGATCCTTCACATATCAACTATAAAAACATGAAAGTCAATACAAGAAGATAAATTAGAACAACATGCCCGAGTGTAACCCCAAGCAAAAGAACTCCAATCCAAGACATTGGAAGGCCATGGTACAGAGGCTATAACACTACCCAAGACTAAAGAACAATGGTTTGATTTTGGAGTGTCCTTCTAGAGGAGCTGCTTGTCATAGCTTAGATAGTCTCTAATACCCTTACCAAGAGGAAAGTAGCCACTGCACAATAATATTGTAGTAGTTAACCTCTTGAGTGAAGAAGAATTATTTGGTAATCTCAGTGTTGTCAGGCGTAGGAGGAAAGAGGAGAATGTGGTAAAAATAGGCCAGACTATTGAGTGTATATGTAGACAAAAACAAAATGAGCCGTAACCAGAGAGAAGGGTCCAATATTGTACTGTCTGGCTTGTCAAAGAACCAAATAACTCTCTTGTGATAGTATCTCAACGGGTGGCTGGTACCAAATGGTCTTCTAGGAGAAAAAAACTATTGCTTGCTGGGATGGTCAAGTACTTTCGACGTTTTTCCTTAGCATGAGATGCTGCAAGTACTTTTAGGTACGTGAACTAGCTCGGTGCGATATTTAGTCTTTTGTAGCTGTATTTTCCCTTTTTTTATCATAAATTTAGTTTTTATGAGCTAATTGATTTTCTTTGAGATAAAATAAGAGTTCTTTTATTTTGCCTTTTCTATAATTGAGTAGGTCATGTTTTAATGAGCCAGATAGATCGTACAAGGCTGGTTTATTCAAGTAGTTAGACTTACGTGGACGTAATGGAATTCTTGAGAGAGAGAGAGAGAGAGAGAGAGAGAGAGAGAGAGAGAGAGAGAGAGAGATTATTGAAACAATGCACTTTATTCTTTTGATGTAAAGTATTTGATAGGTTTGTAAAAAGGTAGGCAAGTCTGTACCAATTTAATGCGACAAACTACGAGTAGTTGCAATTTTTCACCTAAAGATGTCGCTTGGTTGGCGTTGGCTTGCAGTATCACGCAAATGCCATTTTTCAGATTCTTTTCGGATTCCTGTGATTGTTTATTCGGATCCACGGCCAACAGATAAAGCTTAAACATGTCCCGTTCAGAACATTGAACCTTTCTTAATACGTCTTCTGTCGTTTCGTATTTGTTAATGTTATGAGTCAAAAGGACGCCTTTAAACCTGTCAATAGAATGATAAACGAAGCATTGGATAGTATTGATGAGAGGTTTTAGTAAGCTTAAGTCAAGATCAGTGCCAAGATTCTGGGGGTAATGTTTACGTTTTGAGATAACTTTTTATTTCTTGATAGAATTTTCATATAATGCTCATCTTTAAAACCACTTCAAGTAGAGTTACATGCTGTGCATACCCTTGTCATTGAAGGCAATACTTTAATATGATAGAATATCAAAATTCTAAAAGATAAATGTCAGTGTACCTTCAGGATGGGAAAAATGTTGCGTTACTTTATTATCAAAAGCACGAAAATGACACTCGAATGAGAACGGTGCCAATACTGGAATCGAGATCTTTGTGTTACAGCCAGTAGAAATGACACTTATCGACGCCGAATGTTGCCAGTATTGCAGGCAGGAATGAAGTGTTTATGATTTCTAAAGGTGGAAGTGTCAATTCTTATGCCTGTAATATCAGAAAAGCAGCTTGGGATGAAATTTCATACTGCGAAAAATTATTTGTAAAACAGCAAATATATATAGCTTGCCTTCAACATGAGATGAATAGGAATTATTCCAAGAATGGAAAGTACAGTATAGCGTAATTTGCAGGTTATTGATCTATGGTAAATATTTGTACATGGATGAAAGATGCTCATGTACGGTATAAGTTTACTGGTAATATCAACATGTATATATATATATATATATATATATATATATATATATATTTAGATTTATATACATATATGAGTGTATATATATACAGTATATATATTTGTATGTATATGTATATATATATATGTATATATACATACGTATATATAAATATATATATATATATATATATATATATATATATATATATATATAACGTACACCCTCCACACACATACACATACACACACGCATACACACACACACACATATATATATATATATATATATATATATATATATATATGTATATGTATATATATGTATATATATATATATATATATATATATATCTATATATAGATATATATATATAGATATATATATATTTATAATATATATATATATATATATGTATAGGTATAGATATATATATATATATGGAAGTCTGTTTTTCAGCAGTTGCCCTAAGGGAAGTCTGTTTTTCCTCAGCTGGCCTATTGAGAATCTGTTTTTCCTTTCTTGCCCTAATGGAAGACTATTTTTCTTTTCTTGCCAAATGGAAGAAGTGTTTTTCCTCAATTGCCCAAATAGAAATCTATTTTTCAGCAGTTGCCGTAATGGAAGTCTGTTTTTCTTGTTGTCCTATTTGGAATATGTTTTTCCTCAAATGCTCTGATGGAAGTCTGTTTTTCAGCAGTTGCCTTAATGGAAAATTGTTTTTCCTCATTTTCCCTAATGGAAGTCAGTTATTCCGCAGTTACCCTAAGGGAAGTGGGTTTTTCCTCAGTTTCCCATTTGAGA
>NC_090725.1:245368582-245376082 GCF_036898095.1 Palaemon carinicauda | reverse complement strand
CTTTGGTCTCTGTCCGATCTGAAAAGGTTACAAGGAAATGCTGTTGTAAGTTTCAATTCTGTCAAATATGGGTACATGCTGTTACACAATTTGCGTATCCAGTAGATGAACAGTAACTGCGACTGTTATTGTTGACCGAAAATGTGAGTTTCCCTATCCTTGGGTATGTTTTTCTTAATTAGGATTATTTCTTTTTCAGAGGGTATGGGTCCCCATGCCCGTCCTGAGCGTCCACCCCACTTGTACCCTGAAATGATGCACCCGGCACTGAGGGAAAAGGGCAGGGCTATGCCTCAACGTACCATTGATAAGCAAGCTCGGGTAAGTTGCTTTGAAAGACTTTATCCCTTTACTTCCTTATAAAGTTGTTTATTCATTCCAACTCAGTTAGGTGCAAATCATGATAATTTTACTGCTGAACGGATTCTCTTATTGTTGAGAGTTTGTTTCATCGTCTAAGAAGCAAGGGCCCGTGCTGGCTTAGGGTCAGCTTAATTATTATTATTATTATTATTATTATTATTATTATTATTATTATTATTAACTAAGCTACAGGCTTAATCGGAAAAGCAAGCTGCTATAAGCCCAAGGGCTCCAATAGGGAGAATAGCCCAGTAAGGAAAGCAGATAAGGAAACATAGAATAGTGTGTCTAAGTGTACCCTCAAGCAAGAGAGCCCTATCCTAAGACAATGGAAGACCATGGTACAGAGGCTGTGGCACTACGAAAGACTAGAGAACAATGGTTTGATTTTGGAGTGTCTTTCTGCTAGAAGAGCTGCTTACCATAGCTAAAGAGTCTTCTTTCCTTACCAAATGGAAAGAAGCCAGTGAAGAATTGTTTGGTTATCTTAGTGATGTCAGTTATATGAGGAAAGAAGAGAATGTGTAAAAAATAGGCCAGACTATTAGGTTTACAGTATGTGTAGTGAAAGGGAAAAGGAGCCGTAACCAGAGAGGGATTTAAATCAACCACAACAATAACTGTAGCATTGGGCACTAACAATGTAAATTGCTCTTAATTATCAGCGCATCACTATTAGCTGAGAGATTGTTATATGCATAAAACCCATATTCTTGTGTTTTGTCCTTTAACTTTCTACAATACTTAACACTATATCACATTAACACATATTTCAGACAATTATTCTTATCAACAATGTTCACCTTTCTCTCCCTTCATGCTCCCTCTACTTCGCCTCCTTTTCATCAGCCCCTATTTTCATTCCCTCCCTCCTTCCTCCATCTAGAAGCCGACATCTGAGTTGGTCTTCATAAAACATTCTTCATATTTTTAGTCTCGTCAGAGTAGCAGATGTATTTTCAGTATGGTGGTTAGTTTATCACCGCGAGGTATGTCAGGTGGAAGTTCTAAAGAGTCTCCCGGTGACATATGTCTGGCTCCTCTTTATTGTTTCCATTCCACGACACATGACCCAGGCTCACCTACTCTGGCCTTGCTACCTTCTTGTCAGCTTGTCGTTGATACCATACGGTGTGGTTGTTTTGTCAGCCATGATGCTGTTTTCAGATTTTATCTTGAGGGGTCATCAAGTGATGGATTTTGTTCTATGTTTGTACACACATGCATACGGTGGATTTTTATGTATACCCTCTCTCTCTCTCTCTCTATCTCTCTCTCTCTCTCTCTCTCTCTCTCTCTCTCTCTCTCAAATGTTCTTTGTGCTACCATACCCATCCTATACAAAAGGTTTTCTTTTATCATGCGATTAGAATTTATACTTTTTCATTTATTAAACTTTATATTCCTTACGCCACCACTTCGTGATTTTGTTTCCAATTCGTACAGTCTTATGACCACAAACATTCCCTGCTGACTCCAGGACTCCAACCAGAAATTTTTTCATGAGCCTTTTCTTCTTTTGCGCTCTTCACACTGCCTTTATCTCAAACGCCACTGTCTTAATTACATTCATAGCCACATTTTCACCCCTTCCTCTGCCAACTCGAACGTAAGATGTTATTATAATCTCCAATTAGTCTCGCTCTCTCCAGTAGATGCATCTCTTTACTTGTTTTTGAGATTACTGCGTATTAACACAAAATTTAGCAAAGTATTCCCCTTGCTATTTTTGTTTTCTAGATATTCTTATAAATATTTTTCATTGTAAACCAAGTAATTTAAGAATTCAAGCCCATTTCCAAACTTATTCACAAAAATCTCTTTATTTGCATCCTCTAGAAACTCAGGTTGGTGATAAATACACAGGGTTCAAGATGAACACTTAGAGATGTTCGTTTCAGGGGACCTCTTGTTGTAAAGGAAACAGACTAGAGATGATATTTGAAAGGGATGCTGTCATGGAAGAGAGGGAGTGTTTTTAATATTTGTTGTATGCGGATGATGTCAAGGGATGGAGCTGGATGATGCAAAAGGGTAGAGTAAGTTTGTAAGGGCTTTTGAACGATGGTGGATAGGACCAGACCAGTGAAGACACTGAGGAAGGGAAAGGAATGAAGAGTTTGTGGAATTACAGGAGAAAACTGTGGATATAAGAGAGAAAGTGTGATAGGGCAATTGAATAGGCTAATTATGCTATATCTAGATGAGGTAATACTCCAAAGGAATGGATCAGAGGAATAGTGTTATTTTGTAAGATAGGTAAAGGTGTCAGAAAAGACTGTAAGATCTGTTTGGGCATAACTTTACTTAGATTCCTAGAAGACAATGCATATTGCAGGATATTAACTGAGGAAGCAAGTCTGACTAAGGATTTTTTGAGGAAAAACATTGTGTAAAGACAAGAAATATTTTATGCCGATCAAAGTGTTTTGTAAAAAAAAAAAAGTGGAATGTGTAAGTGACTGCTATTGTTGAAGCAAGATAATGAATATGCTGAAGGATAAAAGATTCCTGTTATTTGATGGTTTAACAAGATGGTAAGGTGCAGGTTTGATAGCGTGATCGGGTGGCAAACCAGGTTGTGCAACGAAAGTCTTGGTGAGGGAAAGTTACTAAGGAATGGAAGAGAATGATGATAGAACTGTTCACCTGTATAAAGTCACGTAAAAAGGGGAAGCTACATTTGTTTTACAGTTTTCGAATGGTAATGCGATTTGAAGTTTTATGTATTTATCGTTCTTTAAGTCTTCATATTTGAGGACTAGAGTTTGTGATCCCAAACACAGTATGGGGAGATCAAGAAAAGTAAATAAGAATCGTTAATTAGTATGTTATCCTGAATGTTTATGTGAAACATTCACATACAATAGTTTTAAAAGTTAAGGAAATAATTATACTATTATTATAGCTTTTCCATTTACATATAAACTTGTAAGATATTTTATTTGTCTTTGATTTATGAAATTAAGAAAATCCAATTCCTTTCCTTCAGAGCAAACCAACACTAGTACGGTTTAAGAATATCGAGTGAGTGAAAGATTTATAAACAAATCAAAGAAATGATGTACTTTGACTTAGTCTTCCCGTTTTGTAATTGAAGGACAATGAAATCTCTTTGAATTAAAGAAGAAAGTCAGGTAGAGTTCATTATTAATGTGTGTGTGTGTGTGTGTGTATATATATATATATATATATATATATATATATATATATATATGTATATATATATATACATATATATATATATATATATTTATATATATATATATATATATGTGTGTGTGTATATATGTATATATATAATACTTATATACATTTAGGTATATAAAATGATTAATGTGTAGGCCTATTTATAAATTTACACATATATACACATTATATATATGTATATATATATATATATATGTGTGTGTGTATATATATATATATATATATATATTTGTATATACGATATATATATAAATATATATTTATATATATATATATATATATATGTATATATATGTATATATATATATATTTGTATAATCGGTATATATATATATATATATATATATACATACGTGTATGCACCTAAGGTATGGCTTCATTTCATTGGGTGCACATTTTGATGATAGTTCAGTTGTTCCGGGAGGGGCTTTTGAGGAGCTCGACCCGAATACCCCAATTTGGTTATGCCGTTTGTTTTGCTTTCCAATAGCTTATTTCGCCTGACAACCTGTCAGAGATAGTGGGACAGTGATAATAAGTGACTCTCTCTCTCTCTCTCTCTCTCTCTCTCTCTCTCTCTCTCTCTCTTAATTAAGTATGAATAATTACAAGTATTTTTTTGTAACATGATCAACTCGTTTTCGTTTAACCGGCTGTACTATGACAAGAATTTACCTTAATTTGAAATAATCATTCATTCATATCAAGCCGAATATTCCATGGCTAATTAGGCTAAGGTAAAATAGGGTTTATTTTATCCCTCTGACGCAAAAGGCTGATTTTATTTCTTCTTTATCTCTCTCAAGAAGCTTGCTTGTCTCGGCGTGACTCATCACACCTAACCATAAATTTGCATTTTACGGTCATGTGACACGAAGGCTATGCATATTTTAGTTCTAATATGAAATACTTTTGTAAGATTGGTCATTTTGTTTCAGTTGTCGATAATTTTCGTGTTTATAGGAAATTCTTATCAGTGTATGGATATCCACTATTCGTAAATAATGCATTTGCAGTAAAAGAAATCTTTCCATTTATATAGGTTCTGATTCTCTACTGTAGACTACCATTGGCAATTCGTAGAATTCGGATGTGAACTTATAGGTATCGTGACGCAAAGTGTGGTGGTTGCCAAATGTCTATTTTTGCCTTGAGACTTTTTTTTTTTTTTTAACCATTAAACCGAGATGTTGACTTTTATCTCAGTTACAAATTTGTGAAAAGCAAGCAGTGTTTTTAATGTTTATTCATATGGGAAATCGTGGGGACTTTTATATGGATTTTTATCATGTCTTGCATTTTATAAACTTGAAAGATATTGTAGTTTTCTTGATTTTTTACATATCCCTCGGTTTGTTAAAGAAAATTACTCAATGCACGAAATCATCGTATTCAATACAAACTTTTCTCTTACTTATTATTTAAAAATTTCCATGAAACTTCCGTTACGTTATTATTTACTCTCCAACTCTATCATAGAAAATATGTTACGTCGACCATATGGCCCACGGGGTAATATACCAATAGGGAGTTGGCTCCCCAGTAATGTATTTCCTGGCCAATTGGGCCACCGTGGCACACCGCTCTCACTCGTTCGATTTAAATCTCAAGTTGGGAGATGGATGAGACGAGCAAACATTTCACTCATTTTTCAACAGGAATAATTATTGTGGGTTACTCTTAGCCTTGCATTTGGGTAAGGGCTATTCTTTGCTTCACCCTTTACCGCCGATTTAATTATAAAAACGAATATATGTATGTTTATATATATATATATATATATATATATATGATGTGTGTGTATGTGTTTGTGTGTGTAATATCATCAGCCGTCACTAGCCCACTGCAAAACAAACCCCTCAGACATGTCCTCCCACTTGCGTCTTTTTATGGTTTTTCTGTGCCAGTCCACACCCGTAAACCTTCTTAGCTCGTTAATCCATCGTATTTTTTTTTCTTTACAATCTCTAGTGATCCATTCTGTTATTTTTAATGTCCATCTATTGTTTGTCATTCTAATTACATGTCCTGCCCATGTCCATTTCTTTTTCTGATATGTTGTTAAAATATCCTCTACTTTAGTTTGCTCTCGTATCTATTTTGCTCGTTCTCTATATCTTAGTGTTATTCCGATCATTATTCTTTCCAGAGATCTTTGAGTTGTAACTAACTTATTTTCTAAGGCTTTAAGTTCCTGATGCATAAGTTGATACTGGTAGGACCATCTCACTAAATTTTCTTTCTAGAGAAATGGTATTTTTTCATAATCTCATTTTGTTTACCAAATGCTCTCTATTCCATGCTTATTTTGATTTTGGTCTCGTGTTCTCGGGAAACACATATTGTCTGTACTAAGTACGTATATTCAATAACAATCTCCAGAGGCTCGTCCATAACTCTTTTTTTGTTGTTTCTGCATTTTCATCGAACTTTATCTTAGTTTGATTCATATTCATTTTCAGTTCTACATTTCTGCTTTCTGTATTCAAATTTTATATCATCTTTTGTAATTCCTCTCATGATTCACTAAACACAACTATGTCATCTGCAAATCTTAAGGTGTCAAGGTATTCCCTATTAATATTAATTCCTACATTTTCTCAATTCAATTCTTCAAATCTTCTTTTGGGTATGCTGTAAATAGTTTAGGAGGGATGGGGTCTCCCTGTTTAACTACTTTTTCAATCGGAATTTTCAGAATGTTCTCACTATCTTTATACAGTTTTAGGATTACTGTACTTCCTGTATAGATATCTTCAAGTTTTCTAACATAACATTTTTCTATCCCTTGTTTTTGAAGAGCTTTCATTACTGCTGAAGATATGAGAGAATCAAAAGCTATCTCATAGTCTATAAATGCCATACATAGTGGTTTGTCTTTTGTTGATTCTTCCTTTAGCCGATTAATTACATGAATATGGTCAGTTGTTTAATACCAACTTCTAACGCCTATCTGCTCTATTGGTTGATTAAAATCTGTTTTTCTAATCGGCCTAATATGGTTATTTTTCTAATATTTTTCATCTTACATATTACTTATATTACTTACTTATTTAAACTTATTTCTACGGTAATTTTTCAGGCCTTTTTTTCTCCTTTTTTATGTGAATTAGTATAATAGTTTTTCCAAACTGTAGGCATAAAGAATTCTTGCAGACAATTTTTGTGAAATCCAGCGAGTTATACCACTGTGAAAACTCCTCCATCTATTACTAGATCAATTGTTAGGTTATCTTTTCCTGCTGTCTGGCATCTTTTCATGCCTTTTAATGCTTTCTTTACTACTACTGCTGATACTTTTGGTACCGGCTCAGGAGTTTCATTATTACCCTTGGAAAAGTTATTTCTTATCACTATTGTAGAGCATTGTACATAGAAAGCCTCTACAAGTTTTATCACTCAATGTCTTTTGCTGTTTATATATATATATATATATATATATATACAGAGAGAGAGAGAGAGAGAGAGAGAGAGAGAGAGAGAGAGAGAGCATATATATATATAATATATATATATATGTGTGTATATATGTATATATATATGTATAAATACGTGTATATATATATGTATATATATGTATATATATACATATATATATTTATATATTATAAATATGCTATATATATAAAATATGATGTATATTTATATATATACTGTATATATATATATATATATATATATGAATGTATTTGCATATATGCTGTTTTTGTATATATGACTGAATATAAATGTATATTTGAATATCTGGATATATATATATAAATATATATTCTTCCTACGCTGTGTGTGTGTTCTCGTGCGTGCTTACGTCATTGTCTAGAGAGAGAGAGAGAGAGAGAGAGAGAGAGAGAGAGAGAGAGACTTAATAAAAAATAAAAGTGCAGCTCGGAGATTCGGCATTAGATTCTGAAAAATAATGTTCTGTTC
>NC_090725.1:245358582-245363582 GCF_036898095.1 Palaemon carinicauda | reverse complement strand
GCATGATGCACTTTTCTGAGCGAGCAAGGTGTGCCAGGGACTACTGTGTCCAACTGTACCTACGTAATGGAAGTGCATAACCTTTCATGGCTTTTATTCCATCTGTTCGCATCCTGCAAGTACCAGTGCTCTGCCTCATTTGATCCCTCTCTTGACTATCTACACAAGAGGATGAATGTGTAAACTTTAGAGCTTATAATTTAAAGAGCTTATCATATTTTACGATACCTTTTCATACTATGTTTTCCAATTCTTTTAATTATTTTCGATTCTGTTAAGTAATAGGTCAGAGGAAATACTTACCGTGATAATAACTTTATTATTATATACAAAGATGTGACTTGTAGGCCTATTTACAGTTTATTTAGCAAGGATTTAAGATAGATCTAATGGCAACCACTATTTTTCTCAAGTGCTAGTTGTATGAAATGGATCGGTCATACTTTATTTTATTTTTTATTTAATTTTAACTTCTATCTGTTTTTGAAAATACGAAGCCAAGGTTAGTTTATTGAAGTTCTTTTTTATTATTACTCATATGGTAATTAAAGAAAATATATATTTCTTAGGTACTTTTTTTTTTAATACACACACATATCTTAATCATCTCCTACGCCTATTGACGCGAAATGGGAGTTGACATTTATTGTATATGTTTGTTTATTCATTTATAGCATCCAGAAGCCGAAGAAAACATCTCCCGAACAAAAAAAAAAAATCCAATTTGGTTTCAGAAGAGATGAAGACTGCAATTCCCTTGTTCCCTTTCATATATAGTGCTGATGGCTGTTTCGAACCACATTTTGCTTTTCGTCGGGACTAGATGTATATATATATATATATATATATCATATATATATATATATATATATATACACACATATATATGTATATATATATATGTGTGTGTTTGTGTATATGTATGTATATATGTACTATGTACATACACATATGTGTGTACATGAATTAAATATACATATATGTGTGTATAAATGTATATATATATATATATATATATTATGTATGTATATATGTAATATGTACTATGTACATACACATATATATGTGTACATGAATTAAATATACATATATATGAGTGTATATATACATACACACACACACACACATATATATATATATATATGTATATATATGTATATATACATATATATAATATGTATATATATATATATATATATATATATATAGATTTAGATATATATATGTTCTTAACTTTTTATAATTTTCACTGTTATTTAATGTCAAATACTAAATAAAGTTTAAAGGTAGATTTATATTACTCGAACTTTTACAAAAGAAAAAAAATATCCGAATCACATAAGCAAAAGAAAGAAATACATAATTTTGTATTACGATTATAGAACTCTAGTATAACATTTTTGTAAGTACAGTACTGTACGCCTCTTCGGAATACTTCTCTCTCTCTCTCTCTCTCTCTCTCTCTCTCTCTCTCTCTCTCGTCACGTCTTCAATATCACATATTTTAAGATGCAATACTGGCTCAGAGAAAAATAAATCTAAGTAGTATTAAAAGCCTTCTTCCTTACTATCTTCCCTTTTCTCGAGACCACATCCCATTTTCATTTATTTCATCGTCTTTGTAGGATACCAGGAAATAAGGTTCCACTGCAGTTACTTCAAGTTAAACTGCAGTAACTTATGACCGCCATGTAGCCTCCCCCCCCCCCCTTGCACATAGAACAACCATTTCATCTTACGCACAACGATTTTTTTTTTTTTTTTTTTCATAGCACGTGGTAGAAAGTAGGACAAATTAAGAAAAACTAGGTAGCGAACAGGTGTAGTAAAAATATGTGTGGAAAGAAAATTGGCATTCATTCTCTCTCTCTCTCTCTCTCTCTCTCTCTCTCTCTCTCTCTCTCTCTGGCACCTCGTTTGAAATAAGTGACTCGTATGGCTCTTATCGTTTTTTCTGCTTATGGAGAAATTCGGGGATCTCAAGGATCTTGTTGCTCACGTTTTATTTTAACTTGCATCTTAAATCCGTGTGAATTGTGTTATCCTTTATGTTTCCGCCTTGGTGCCCTTTTCTCTGTTTGGGACTTATTGCCTAATCGTATTATTAGCATTTGGCGGTAGGTCTACAGTATTTTCAATACCACCGTTTTAGTGGTATTGTGCGCTTTTCAAGTAATTATATGTATGGCTACCTTAAGAGATTTTCAGTTTATATCTGAACGTTCTTTCTTTGTATCCAATTAGCCAATTATTAAACATATAGAATTCACTACTTTACGATACCAGAGTGCGATGCTTCATTGAATAAACTTTACTTCAATGGACAATACATGCATTAAGGATTAAAAATGGATGCCGGTGCCTCATTTTGCTGCTTATCCAGTCATACTAATGTCGTTTTTATGGGGGTATTTTGGGACCTTTTGTAAATTCTTACAACCCTTGGGAAGTGATTTCGGCAATTTGTAATTACTCAATTAATTAATATAATTTGTCCTAATTTCCCGCATTTACTCACTTCTTAGCGTTTTTTTTTTTTAAATATCAACACTTTTTCCATTCTTTCTGTAACTCCTTAGACTTACTTCTCAATTAATCGTAATCCATAATTTTTATATTTTATTTATCTAAATTTACTGTTATTTAAGATTCGTATGTCTTTTGTTTCAAATTAACTCTATAATGAAATTGTCAATTTCGTTATGGAAATCGGATGGAATTCGTTGAATTACTATCTCATGACTTATACTTTGCATATTCTGAAAACTCTGGGATGATTAGTTTATCAGTTGATGTAATCAATATCTATTAAAAAGAACAAACAAGAACAGAAAAGTGGATGAAGCACTAGGAGGAAGAAAATAAGATTCTAAGACTATCACATAGGGCCTATTGAAGTTGAATATTGAAAAGGAACTCTCTCTCTCTCTCTCTCTCTCTCTCTCTCTCTCTCTCTCTCTCTCTCATAAACTTGTTTTCAATACCATATATTTTATTACCACAACTCAAATGATAAACGATGCCTGTTAATACCGATATATAGTACCAAAACACCAGTAATTGCAACACCTACTCATGCAGGTTATTTAGAGATTGATAAGTAATTATATATATAAATAAATTTATATATATATATATATATATATATAAATATATATACATATATATATATATATATGCATATATATATATTTCTAACATGTGTATATATATGTATATATATGCATATATATGTGTATATATATATATATATATGTGTGTATGTGTATGTGTATATGTATATGTATATGTATGTATATATGTATATGCATGTATATATGTATATATATGTATACATGTATATATATGTATACATGTATATATATGTATACATGTACATATATATATATGTATACATGTATATATATGTATATATATGTATATATATAATGTTTGTGTGTTTGTGCATATAATTGTATTTTTAATCTATCATTTTAAAACAAATGTGGTCTATAGTGCATTATTATTCTAACCTCTATCCTAGATTAAAGTTGATGGCATTTTCTTCTGTATTAGTTTAAAGGGCACTGCGGGATAGTTGTCATGATTTTCTTGAAGCTGAACTTGGGAAAATTCAGAGAAATCTCAACAGATCTTAGATACTCGAGTTATTTACTGGCTTCTCTGCACAAAAGAAGAATTTCTCGTAGGAAGTTGAATATAAGAGATATTTTGATGAACAGACACTTCTCATTTAACCCTTTTTTAGCTATTTCATAGCCATTCCTAAATCGGGAAAATCAGTAAAGATAATGTTTGCTTGATGTATACAGTGATGAATATATCGATGAGGAATTCTCCTGCACCAAAGAATGGATGCGTTTACTTGATCTCTAGCAGTGTTGAGACTTCGCATTGTGCAGTCCGTGTCTAGCCTTTCACCACTTGCCTCAGGAAGGGTAGAAGAGCATTTTTAGCTATGGTAAGCAGCTCGTCTAGGAGGACACTTCAAAATCAAATAACTTTTTTCTAGTCTTGGGTAGTGCCATAGCCTCTGTACCATGGTCTTCCTGTCTTGGGCTAGAGTTCTTTTGCTTGCAGGTACACTCAGGCAAACTACAGTATTCTATGCATCCTTGCTTCCTTTCTTTATTAGGCTATTTTCCCTGTTGGAGCCCTTGGGCTTACAGCATCCTGCCTTTCCTACTAGGATTGTAGCTTAGCAAATAATAATAATAATAATAATAATAATAATGGTGGCACCATAGACCAAGCTTTGGGTGGTAGCCTGTGTTGTCTCTACCGTAGACTGTATCACCCCTGTTTAGTTAAATGACCTTTTTCTCATGGCATGAGTACAACACGCCAATGGAAATAAATTATAAGTAATTCGAAACTATTTAAGTTCCCTACAAGTAATCTACCTACCAGGAGTAACAAATCTCAACTTAAGTCATGCAGATTCGAAGATATCGTAAATCAAGTATTATCGAGGATATAGATTTCCCCCAGCAAGTCGTTCATTTCCCGTGTGCGTCCTTCCCCTCCCAAAAGGCTTGTTATTTTGCAAGAAACTTCATTGGCTATCAATAATGCTCGAACACTCCGATAATCAATGGAAAATGTTTTCGCCGAAGTAAAAGCCTTGTTATCCTGAAACTCGGTTTGTTTGGATTTTTTTTACTTGATTTATAACAGGCGGATTTTTTTTTTTTTTATCTTTTAAGCTGTTTTTATGTGTTCGTACATATTCTTGTGTAGTATACATTGTCTTTATTTTTGTGTGTGAAAATTAATGTTTTCTGTTACTTGCACACTTCTTAATACCTTACATTACAACATGTTTGTGTATGTCTTGAGCGTGACTATGTGAGTCTATTCTTGAGCGCACTTTCTCCACAGAACGAATGGACCGATTATCTTAGGTATTAAATTTCCATTTTGTAAGATACAATTCCATCCCTTTATTTACCATAATGGTCAAACCATTGATACGGGTATCTTTGAGATGCCTTGGTCAT
>NC_090725.1:245321082-245338582 GCF_036898095.1 Palaemon carinicauda | reverse complement strand
CCCCTTTCTCTCCCTGTATCAGTAATTTGATATACGTACTACTGTATATAGTCTATAACTGTATATAAACTGGTATTTTTTCAATAAGTAAATAAATCATAGTATGTTTAGTCATTCAGGCCTGCAGTATTTTACCTGTCTTATAATTGTATTCTTGGGGAATAACACATAAATCCTTCAACATGTTATGTGGAAAGATTTTAGCTAATCAATATGATTGGTAACACTCCTTTATTGTGCTCGCGTGTGTTATCATGTAACGTCGTGGTTATGAAAGTTTCATAGTGTTGTTACAAGCCCCGGTTACCCACCAGTTGCAATTTCGTTCTATGACACGATTTTTACCTAAGGTTTTAAAGGTTTAAAGACTGCTCTTGAATGACAGAAGCAAGGGAGGATGACATTGCCCTGGCAAGCAGGACAATGTCCTATAGACAAACCCTACATACACATATGATCAGCGCTCAAGCCTGCTCTCTAGCCAAGCTATGATCAGAGAGGGCCAGGCAATGGCTGCTGATGACTCAGCAGGTAGACCTATAGGATTCCTCAAACCCCTTGTCCCTAGCTCACAAGGATAGTGAGGTTGGAGACACTACAAGAAACTATTGAGCTTGAGTGTGACTCGAACCCCAGTCCGATAAATTGCCAAGGCAGTGACGTTTCCAATACGCCACCTCAATCCTAACACTAGGAACGAGTGTTATAGAAGTCCACCATGTCTGATGTCTAAAAATGTAAGAGAATTAGCAAAGGTATAGATATTTCAACAATAAAAGTCTGATATTTTATGCTTGAGTTACGCAGTGCTAAGTGCAAGAAGCAAAGGAATAACTAATATAAATAATATAACTGAGGTTCTTTATGTTTTTAGGTTTCTTTTTTCCAGAAGGCACCTATGGTCTACTGACATATAGCCTACGTCTTTCAAAATAAAATCCTTTTAAAAGAAAGGCCGGTGTTATTTCAGTTGTCTTTAGAGTTTTCAGTTACATGTCAAATCAAAGCCGTTGGCAGGTTACTAATTGTGAAAAATCTGATTTTTGTTTTACGTATTTGCATCTACGCTGACCGGGAAATTATACCTGGGATTGGCATTGGAGTATTCGTAAAAAGGTTATTTAATTGTATAATGTTCGAATTGTCTCTGGGTTTCATTTTAGTTTTAGATTTTTTTATTTTTTCATGGAAGAGCAATGACGTGTGACACATTCCGGATATTCTTTAGTATAAAAGACATTTAAAACCTATTGAAATAATCAAGTAGTAGTAGCATTGATAATTCAAATTAAACACCAGACAGAAGATAACTTCGAAAATTATTTACGGTAAAATGATGCAAAAATGGAAATTACCAAATTTTTTTTCTAATTTAGATGCATTCCGATTTGTTTTTAAGTCGTTACGACTAGCTTGGAAAAATGTTTAATACCCAAAGAAAGTTTAATGATGATAAGTAGACGAGCGCGTACTCTCTCTCTCTCTCTCTCTCTCTCTCTCTCTCTCTCTCTCTCTCTCTCTCTCTCTCTCTCTCTCTCTCTGGATACTTAATTACTAAATTCTTCAAAACAATGGTCTTTGACTTGTAAAATGAGCTCGCTTTGATTTTTGCAACCTCCATATTAGTTTATGGTGCTGAATGACCTCCCTTGTCCCAGTGCCTGGCTATTGGCCTGAAATCTGCAAATCGAATCTATATTAGTTTAATGACCTGATTTGCATCTTGCACGAGGAAGTGTTTATTTGGGATGTATATAGTGTGTAAACTTATGGAGACACTTTTGGAAGTATATGTCGATCAAAAAAATGGTTTTCTGACTTCAGGGTTTGACTCAAATGTTTGATTGAAATAATGCTGGATGTGAAGGTGAGATAATGGAATTCGATATTGATGTCGTGTTTTGAATAATGCAGCACGCAATTAGTCCCTACTTCGACAAAACACTTCCTTGTCAACACGGTCATTATCTTATAAGTTATTCATCATTGATTCAGACAGAGATAATAAATAATGCTAATTATCATCATCATCATCGCCTCGTACGCCTATTGACGCAAAGGGCTTCTGAATGCTAATTATAGCGTGAGATATTAATCTCATTTTAATTATTCACGATGCCAAGTAAAAGTTTTTTTTTAAGTATTACCGAATTTCATTATTTTTTTTTCTTACGTATAATGTTCAAAATCTGATTTATTCCCTTTTCTTTTTTTTAGCCTGGACCTATGCCTGGTGTGCGACCCCCGATGGGAGGAGCTGGGGGTATTGTCCCACCCCCTCAGACCAAAGGATCTGGAGCCATGGGCATCATCATGCCCCTCTACACCGTGGGCATTGTTGTTTTTTTTGTCTACACCATCATGAAGGTATGTGACATGTGACTGATATATTCAGTCTTAAACTTGTACGTCTCTCTCTCTCTCTCTCTCTCTCTCTCTCTCTCTCTCTCTCTCTCTCTCTCTCTCTCTCTCTCTCTCTCTCTTTATATAGATACTTTTTATGTTTTTAATATTATTTGAATTGAGGTCTTTGTACTGGTAATTATTTTTAAGAAAATTATTTTGCCAGCTATTGCTATACTAATGCAAACTTAGTGAGTAAACTTGAGAATCCTTGAGAAAATATTTGTTGAAGACATAAGAGAATCAATTGAGAGTTAAAGAATTTAAAAGCACCAAGGCATTTCAAGTCATAATACATGATGTGGATGGTTGTAATTCTGCGAAGGATTGGCTGACCGATGCTTGCAAGGTATGTTTGGACGAGGGAAAGGTTCCAAAGGAATGTATTAGAGTAAAATCAGTTCAATTGTAAAAAAAAAAACAAGGAAGATCAAAAGGGGTTTAGGGGTACTGTAGAAATGATAGGACATATCATTACTTTATATATCAAGCAGGTGCATAGTAGGATTTTAAATGAGAAAGTAAGATTTGTGATAAAAGAATTGAAAGTTGTGAAATTAATTTTTAACGTTAGATACAGGTGTGTGAAATTTAAAGGAAATACGTTGCTCTATAAAAATCCCATTATAGTTTAGCATTGATAAAGATATAATTTAGATATAGTTTAGAATATACAGTTAATAAAATAATTTGTTTAGTGGGATTGGAAATTATTAAAAGTGGAAGCGAAAAATGTAATTATGTATAGATAGGAGAGTGACAAGTATGATAAATCCTTGTCTAGATGTGGTATCTTTATGGTTCCAATGTGCGAAAAATTACCCATAGGAATTTACTTGGCGTGTTAAGAAAGCGAGTTGAGAATGTTTAATTTTGCAAGTATTACAGTACCAATTGAGAATTATGAAAAGCTTTAGATACTAATTTTAGAATGTTTAAATGATTGAAAGATGCCAACATTTACTATAAAGTAAATGTTAGTAATAGTAAAGTTGTGAGTATGAATTAAAACCAGGAATGTGGAATGGGGAATGATGAAGGTAGAGGCATGTATAATTTGAGTGTCAGGAAGAAGGAACTGATTGAAACCGGGAAAGTGCTGTATTGATGACGTAAAATAATATTGTTTTTGGGAAAGAAAGAACCTTGGTTTCTAGGAAGGGCAAGAGTGCATGCCAAATTGAACACACTGCTGTGTATATGTGCTTGAATCTACTGAAGTTTTTTTTTTGGGGGGGGGGGGGGATTCTTTGAGTGACATATTAGTTATCTTGATCTCTCTGGAGTCGCCTCATGTTTTTTTATAAGCCACTTGATTTGAAAAAGTTTCCAAAGAACACAGATAATTAAATCCACGTTTGTGACAAACTCACAAAGAAAACAATTTGCTTTAGATTTAAGATGAACTATAAATTACGAATTCTATCGTCATACCTCAGAGGTTTTAAAATCGGGTAAATGTCATGACTAGTTTACGTAGAGATGTCTTTGTCGTTTAGGATATTAGTCTCTTTCCATGATGACGGTACAGTGATGTAAACAATTTCGTAATTATGTGATGTATGAATTAATTTCTCTTTAGAGTAAATTATTTTATATGCGATATGCGGACTATATGTTTTGAATATACAGTGGAATCAGTCTTGTTTATACGACATGAGAAGGTATGATATAGAATGCATTTTTGTATCATATCTTATTAGAAAAGGAATATAGAAGTTTCAAGAGTTAATGAATACCGCACATATGGGGCTTAAAAAGTAATCTAGAATTCTCGATGACAGATGATGTAATATTTTTGTGTTACATTTTTTTTTATTGGTGGTTCTCATGTCTTATTGAGAACACATAGTTGACTAACTTATGGTTCATTTTAATGTTGGCGTTTTCTTGTCTGCATCACGGACTATAATACTACGAATTAATTTCTTAATCATTGTAGTACCCATAGTGATGCGATATGATGTCTGGAGACTGTTGCTTGAGAAACTGTTTCTTGGGCGAATTTGTCTTACTTTTATAGCATGATATGTCTCGTTGATTACTTACTGGGTCCTCATAAATATAGGATTTTCTATTCAGTCATCCCAGTGACTTTTTTTTTTTTTTTTTTTTTTTTTGCGTTAGGAAGTGTACTTTTCCCTCAAAACTCATTTTTCTGCTTAATATGGAGCGTTTAGTGTTATGTTTTCTTTTATAAATATGATGAAATATTGTGTCACAATGCAATCTTTCAGTTTCAATGTCCTTTCAATTCATCCGAATGATTAGGACCCTCACAGAGATAATTTACTCGAATGTTAAACACAGATTTTTATTCTGACTGCGAAACTACATCTGGAGTCTCCCCCTCAGGTGCTGTTCAAGAAAGGTCAGGATGACGACAAGACTCCGAAGTTGAAGGACTTTGGCCTTGACCCTGAATACCGAAAATACGTGTTTGCCGAAGAGTATCTGGACAACACGGATATCTCCACCAAAGACCAGCTGAGACGCCAAGCCAGAGAGGAGTCCCGAAATCGCAAGAAGGCCCAGAATGAGGTTCCACCGGATACCAAGATAGGTAAGTTTATCGAACTGGTAAGGGAGTTGGTTACGCACTTACTCGTAAGAGGCAATTACGTAATCATTATGAAAAGCTAAGCTTTGGGATTTTATCCATTTATTCTTTCAACCTTTCCTAAATATTCCATCTTTTGAGAAAGGATTTTGCTTCTTTTTGGGTTCGGATAATAAATTATTTAAACTTTAAACTGCCTCCTTTTCCCATAACCCAGGAATAGTTTTCTTAGCTCATGAAGTTGTCCGACCCACCCACCTTTGAATAAAACTAGTTTTTCCCCCTCATGCTTTTCAAAGTATTCAAAATCAGGTGGTATCGGGCCATAGATTCTAACGTATTGCTATTATTTCTTCTTATTATTATATTTGATAAGTTATAGATATTACATATTTCATTCGCCAAATATAATCAAATGTATTTGGAGAATGAAATTATAACACCGTATTTTTTGTCCAATATTAAATGTTTGTCAGTTAAATTAATCGTACAAGATATCATATGAGGATTAGTCTCCAGTATTCAGATAACCATATTCATGACCCGGTAAGTTAAAAGGTTAATAAATACTGTTGATAAGTCGTTTGAGATCATTTACAAAACATTACAATTCCTATGAACTTTTTACAACTTAATTTTTTCCCATAAATAGATTGCTTGAAATTTTCCCAGTTTCAGGATCAATGTGAGGTGTTCGAGGATGCTGTTATAACCTAAATTTATTTCTGATCTTTCTTTCCCCTGTTTCTTAAATAAGGCTCATAAAATACTGACATAATATGGTACTTGTGATTGTATGTATATTATTATTATTTCGGTCTCTTGTTTATAAACTAACCATTTAAACATTTCTTGCCAGTCTATAAAAAAAAAACCTTAAAGAAGTACCTGTCTAGATGTATTTCTGCGCAAATGGAAGGATTGTGTGTGTAAATTATTGTCAAAGATTCTAATTAATCTTGTTCAGTGTAGTTATGTAAAATTGGCTGACCTCTCATTAACAGGACATTTGGGTGTAGATTTGTGTATCTTGTGAGTATGGTAATTTTAACTTTAGAAAAATTACTAGGTTTACTTTAAAAAAGAAATTGATAACGTTTTAGTTATATTTAATTTTTCCTCAAAATTCTATAGTAGATATTTTGTAGAAAGGACATCAAATAGTTGAGCAAGAGACTTTTATTTTTATTAATCTGAGGATAATATGATTAGGTATATGTTTGAAATAATGCAGTACGGAAATTTATGAACTAGCACGAATGTATTTGTTAGGTTTTGGATATATTTAATATTGTTTTCTTGAAAAAATGTCGACAGCTAAAAGAATCGCTACCATATCACCTTGATTTTTCTATGTTTGAATTTCATAATATACCACACTGTTTATTAACAGTGCTTTTGCAGCTATTATCAAATACATTTTTCATCAAATCAGCGGCTGACTATTATGCTTTAGACATTTGCTCGTGATGCTCATTTCCATGTTACATGAGCATTGAAATGCACCACTGCTTTATTCGTGAATATTGGTATTTTCCTTCCCATATGTAAAGCTGAGGGACACTTAATGGACCAAGGCAGAATGGATACCCAAGGCAAGAAATTGGGTACGTTATCTTTTCAAAGTTATTCTATTGCTTTAGAATGGTTTCCCCTGCTTTTGGTTTAACATGCCAAATGGGAAACCAGTTGTTGCTTTATTCCTGCTTCTTCTTTGATTATATCGTCGTAGGTTAGTGACACTTCTATTTCTAAGGCTTCATTTGGTCTCTGATCAGCAGCGATCCAAGGTATTAGTTGTTCTCTTATTTATGTATTGTTGATAGATGGCATTTTCGACCTCTGTTGAAGTTCTTTACACTGAGGTACTAAGTCTTATTGAATAGAAAATTATATGGTTGTATTTTTATATATTTCATGTTAATAACGAATTATGATTTTTGTGGGAATTCCTCTCAATCGAATGTAAAAGGCATGACCCTACATGTATATAATCTTTTCTGGGAAAATATTGAACTAATAGGCCTTTGCGTGTATACTGTTAATAGTTCTGGCTGCTTCATCTTTTTTTTATTCCATAAGGGAAAATGCTATTCCAGTTATATGGAGATATTTAGTAATATGGGATTAATTGGAAATAGACCAGCAAAAGAAAGAACAAACTACTCAGAATTTTAGTGAAATTTTTGCTATTTTTTCTTATTTAATGCATACTTTGACATATTGTTTATTGTTTTTGTAGTAGAACTATTGGGTTTATTGTGAGTTTTAATAAACGATGGGATGAGAATTAAGATCTCTTATCATATCATAAAGTTTGTCTGTATATATTTGTTGTTAAGATATAGAACTATCAAGAAAAAGTCTTGTTTTTCAAGCCAGTGATATTTATGTGTTACATAATAATGTGTATAAACGTGCATAGTAATTATAGTAACATTAATGATGAGTAGTTCTAAAATGGATATCTTACTGTAAAGTAAGTGAGTACTGGTCTTTGAAGTGATATGGTCAAATGTACTGAGTTTGGAGGAAATTCTGAACTGTAGGTCTACATTGGCCTTTGAAAGTGAAATGCTGGGTAACATATTTTAAACATATCAAGATCATCACTAGTGGCAAATTTATTAATTTCATAAATTGCTAAATGTTGGTGTTCCCCAATCCCTATTGGATCAAACATAGGAAAATATTAATCCTTGTAAAGAGTGCAGTATTCCCATCTGGTTGCAGTCATGCCAGACACTTGAAAGGTTTTTTGAAGAGAGGGTGTTATGGTGAAAATATATGCTGAATAATGCCTCCTGTTGTGCGAAGTGTAATTAGTGAGACTTAATTGGTATGCTTTACACTTCTTCCTTATGCTAGAATACAATTGAATCAATCGTTAGTGTCGTTGCATCTCTACCTTTATTTAGAATCTAACGTTTGTATTTTAACAATGAAGCATCATCGATTGTAACTTTTGATAGAAGTCCCTTCATACATAGACATTGAATAGTGTTCAAGCTAAGTAAAATTATATCATCCCTTGTGTTTAATGTTCTCTACTTGGGAGGATTTTCATGTTGTTCTTTAGTGAATAGTCTATTATGTTTCATTACTGTATGACACATACTGTGGTGTAACTCTTTCCAGATATTAAACGTACATGTGATATTCACTTTTATATTAGTTTTTGAGTATTTTTCTACTGGTATCATGCGTTTCATAAGAGTTTCAAGTTTCATTCAGTGTGCTTTATATTATGATTTCAGATTTATAATATCTACTGGATATTCAAAAGTTTAGTTCTGAGATTTTAAGATTGCACCCATGTTAACATCACTTTCCTAATTTGTATCCTGGAAATAGCATATTGGTTTTGTGGAACATCCGTTATAATGTTAACTCCCTCTAGGTAACTGGTATCTGCCAGAAGGATTCGTTTCCCAAGACGACGTTGAATCAGATGAAGAGGAGTACCTCCTTAACTGTATTGGAGGAACAACTGTAGAAGAGTCCGCCAGGGAAACTATAAAGGACCGTTTATTTAATGGTAAAAATAATAAGAAAGATAAAAAGAAAAGACCACCGTTTATCTACGAAGACATCAACTCGGAAGAAGACCTCCAGAACATTATCAATATGAGGCAAACTGAAAAAGATAATGAACAGAGAGCGCGGATGGCTGCCACAAAGCAAGATCTGGAAGATGATGAAGATGATGAAAATATTTCAGACTTGGATTATCTTTACAGTGACGAGTTTCTTCAAATATTAAGAAAGGGTTTTAGAAATTATGACTCGGAAGGAAATCTCGATGCTGAAACTCTTGAAAGTCTCTGCTTTGTGGCGCGTGATCACCTAAGGGAAAAATACATTGAAAATGTTGTTGAGAAGGAGACTAAGAAATTCCAGCACCCCTTTGGTAAAGTATCTCAACCAAAAGACACGCAGAGCTCTGACGATGAGGAAGAAGCATCAGAGGAGAATATCAGTTGCCAAAAAGATACAAGACTAGATCATTCTAGTGACATAAGAGACAATGCAGTGCCTTCCAAGTTGGAAGGGACCGCTGAAGATAAGCCTAGCTTCAAGGATTTTGAAAGTGACGATGACCTTGGAATCACAAGTGAACAGGAAAAGGATCAAAGTAGGGACAAGGCTGACAATGTACCAGCAAAGGGGATGAGAGACATATTTCCTAATGACACAGCAAAGGAAATGGAAGGTGACTGCAGTAGAAATATTTTTATTTTGCCATTAAAAGTCGATACTACAGCTTCTTGAGTTAACAGTTGTATTTTAATACATCTAGTGTAGTAAAGAAAGAGTATTTTGGAGTTTTGTTTGATAACTATTTTGCAGTAGAATGAGTAATAATTGTACCAGAGTACGTATTTATTGGCAGTATTGTATTCTATTTCCGGTTTAATCCGGCCTTTTCGCTTTAAAGCAAGTGAGATCGAATCTAGTAGAGCTTTAATTACGCAATTATCTTTGTAATAATGTACAAAATATTAGCAAACGAAGCTTTCTTACAGGGAAAATTATGTCAGCCCTAAGGTAACAAATAATGTTTAAAGTTTGCTGAAGCTTTTATACATCTTGTAAAGCTGAAACTGTGCTTACCGTATTCATAACCGAAGTACTAAAAATTATTATAAATATCGAATAACAGTTATCCTGAGCAACATAATTCAGCATTGAACGTGTAGAGAACAAAATAACGCCCAAGAGACGACAGTATAGAAAAGTACAACGGTAAAATCGCTTTTACTGTCCAGATAGTACTGCATTGGACCCATCTCTAGATATTTTCCTTTGCCTACACATTTGCCGGATAGTTTGGCCTATTCTTTACCCTATCTCCCCTTCTCTCATCCACCTGACAACACAAAAATAGAAAAAATGTTCTTCATTTAATGGGTTAACTACTGCACTGTAATTATTCAGTGACTACTTTTCTCGTTGTAAGAGTAGAAGAGACTTTAGCTATGGTAAGTGGCTCTTCTTGGAGGACACTCCAAAACTAAACCATTATTCTCTATTCTTGGGTAGTGCGATAGCCTCTCTGCCATGGTCTTCCACTGTTAGAGTTCTCTTGCTAGAAGATACACTCAGATACTTTATTCTATTTGTTTCCTTGTGTAGCTTAGCTAATAATGATAATGATAATAATAGTAATAATAATAAGAAGAGAAATCCAATTAGTAACCAGAGACTGTTTGGTAAAGATATTCAAGAAATAATTTTTTGAAAACGATGAAAGTTAACAATCTTCTATCACGTACAGTAACTCCATTATCCACAAGTAATTGTATTTAGCTGTTTTTTCTGAACCCTTAGAAGATAAATCTATGTAGTGGGCGAGGGCTGCACATAGGCTGATTTGCCTTTGTGTCCAACAGTTCATACAGGTTCTTTCAAGTAGTATGACTAAATTTTTATTCGATCGCTTGGACAAAAAATTTGGAAAAAAAATTGTCCGATCAGGAAATTGTTCGGGCTCTGTCGCCTTTGGTCTCCAAGATGTTGCAGTATATTCCTTCTCTTACTTATTTGTACTACTTTCTGTGTCTTTATTATTGGTAGTTAATGTTTTGTCTGCTATTAAATTCCTCTTTCTTGACTGGTGGATCAGATTAGTTTCAAAATAAGATTTCATTTTAGTAAAACTGTATTAATTGTACCTTAAAGCTGTCTTCTGATTAAATATGATTCTTTAGTTATTGCGTTTATATTAGAGTACTATTAGTGCGTCTATTAGTACAGCCTGTAAATGTAGTTAACTTAAGGTGAAATGTATTAATTATTTATAGTACAGTATTGGTAAATTAATAGTTGCCGAGTAATAGGGCTGCTAATGTACAGATTTTATATTTCAAGCATAACAATTAAATTTTAGCATAATCAGTTAAGTGTTGACATTTCTAGTAATTATACTTTGATTGTCCAAATTACATGTAGAGAACAGTACTATATGTTATCACAGGATTCTAACAATACCTGTTAAACAGATATGTTAGAATTTTCTGTGCTTATGTTATAGTTTAAAATTTTGTTTGGTTGTGTAATTGGGGTAGGGTCTTTATAAATTTTTATGATTCGATGTTTAAATAGTTACTGATCAGTATAATTCCATTTTGCCGACTTAGTGAAAGAGACCTTTTTGAAATTAAGTATTTATTGTTCATTTTGAGGGCAATAGGTCATGATGATATATATTTTGGCTTGATGTTTATAAGATGATCTGATGTTGTCGTAGCTGTGTAATGATAGAATCCTACTTCAATATTACCTGTTTTTCTATGTAGTTTCGGGATAGTCTGAATTTTTTGAATTGATTGCCTACTACTTCCAAAAACTTCTTAAATCTATTGTTTTGTCTGATAGTAATTTTTTACTCAATATTTTTCTAAGAATACGATTTTTATGGCCTTAATTCCCATTCATTGATTTTGAAATTTGCAAAAATTTTAAGAGTTGCAAAATAAAGGATTTCCATTGAATATAGCATTCCTTTCTACTTGTGATAGCAAATTGGTAGAAAAGAATGCTGTGAACAGTCTACATGCAGTTCGATGTAGAGCCTAAGGGTTTGGGTGCACCAACCTTGAAACCGGTTGTTGTCTGAGAAGATTGGTTTTGAAAGGCAACTGCCGACATTCTGACAACAGAGACTCCAGATGTGTAAACCACTCTCTTTAGGGCCATAATAGGGCCATCAGGGCCATCCTACATCCGTAGACACTCTGAACTTGTTTATCACATCAAATCATGGAAAATACAGGAAGTGTACAGATCCAGGTTCAACTAATCCTGTAACAGGACGGCTACCTTTTTTTTTACTAAAGAATCAAGAACATCACTCCTCTTATTGAGTATGTCGCAAATATGTTTATATACACTAACGGATTCAGAGACCATTCGTTTGGAAGAATGTATTTTTTTTTTTTTTTTTTTTTTTTTTTTTTTTTTTTTTTTTTTTTTTTTTTGCTTTAGTGGCCTGCGAACATTTGCATTTTCCATGGAATAAACTGAAGGAGAAATATTCCTTTCAAATTTACCCTAGTCAGTAGAACTTCTATCCGGAATAGGGATTCTGACCTGGTTCTCCCGTTTACGAATATACCCAATGCTGTAGTGTAAAATAATACTACACTCGCGCAGCTAATTACTAGGGAATCCTGAGCCTGAAGGGCCTTGAATACAGCTAAGATTACCAATCAAAGTTTCCTCATACAGGGATCTGTTTGGCAAGAACGTCATATCGATGTCCTATTAAACTGAATTATTTTATCATGTCATTATCATCATCTCATCCTACGACTTTTGACGCAAAGGGCCTCATAAGTGCAAATGGTTGAATAAATTATAGTCATCGCAACACGATTTTTACGTCACTGGAAACATCACGCTTTATTTAAAGAATAGAAGTTTACGATACATACCAATATCATTCCTAGCTGACAGTGGTAAAGAACCTTTAGTCATTTTTATAATAACATTTATCTTGAATATGTGCATAGGTCTCTTTACTCTGTCAGTATCTTGGATATGTGAAATTTTGTTTGAACTAATGTATTATTGTAATTTTTAAATAAGGATAATCATTTTACAAATCTGTATAAGGAGTTTATATTCGACTTTTCTTTTGTATCCGTATTTTTTTTTTTCTAAATAGTCATCTACTCGAATCTTTTCAGCCAGTTCTTACATTTTAAACAATTTACGATGAATGTTGTGGTCACAACCATTTACTTCGCATACATTAGGAAACAATAATTCATCGCTGTTGTAATTTTATCCACAATATATCTGTAATCCTTCCTCTTGCAGCTACTTTATAATTTATAACTGTGTTACTCATTTAACTGGTATCTGTGCTTTACATGCATACAGGAAAATCAGAATGTGAAAAAAGTAAGTTTTGGTTATAATTGTTCCACTTGATATAGGAAATTAGATAAGTAGCTATATGTATACATATATAGCATATAAAGTTAAGTAAAGGGTTATTCTGATCGGTATGCTTGATTTGGAGAATATGAAGGAAAAAATGGTGTCTTATACTTTCATTCTCTGTTCACTTTGGGTCATCATCCAAATTTCATTTATTTGCTTAATAATTACCGATACATAATTTTTCTATTCATAAAAATGCTTTTTGGAAACAGAATTTACCGCGTTAAATGATTGCTGTAGCCTACTTTGTTAATAAATTATATTTGGACCCTTATTTGTTATAATTCCTAATAATTTAAAAGCCAGCAAAAATTTGACAAGATTATGTAAACAGATTTCTCTGAAACCAAAAATATTACGTAATTTACGATGAAAAGTTGATGCATGTTTTTGAATGTTTGGATAATTAGCTTCTAACTGACTATTGCTTTCAGTTACCGTTTTATCACCATCGGAAAGAAATGGCGTATTTTGCAGTGTCTGCGGAGCATCGGGATTTATTTGTGTTTCCCCCTTTATTTTGATTTAGGTTTTATACTATTTGGTAGACAGAAAGTGTATCTCTTCACTATTACCCTGCACAGTATTGTTGAAATTATTTATTCAAAATTGTTTCCCCTTTTGATGTTTTAAGAACTATTTTGGGCTATTATGATCATCTGAGATAAACCAGGATATATGATGTACCAGTAATTCGATTTATTCAACAAATCTAATACAGTATACAAAAGCAAAAAAGACAAAGTAATTATAGGTAAAATATGAATAAAATACATCTTCTGACTGCCATTTGGTCCCTGTTATGGGTTGCATTTTCCAAAGGTTTTTGTGCAAAAGGCAATTAAAATTCTAAGAACTGTATAGTAATTGTTTTGAGGGGGCCTCTACAGAGGATGAGCAGCTGGACCAACTTCGTAGGCGATTGGAGGAAACCGAAAAGGCGATGGAACGTCTCATGTGCCAGATGGGGTCTGTGACCGACAAACTGACCGCTGCTAAAATCACTGAGGTTCTTTCCCAGGCTCAAGCCCAGGCCAAGATCCTCAAGGTTAGAGGAGAGATGCTAAATTTAAGGATTTTGTACTTTGAGATTTTCGTTGCAGTCAACATCAAAATATAATCCTTGACAGGAGCTTATTTAGTTCAGTTATGAGTTCAGCCTTCTATTATGATTTTCTTATTCTCGTAAACTTTTTCTTTTCAAGTTTTATAGACCATGAGACCAGACAGTCTTTACCTTGGATGCCTATTTGGAAATGGGTAAACAGATGTATATCTGAATATTTTCTTTCTTGATTAGATTATGTGGTTGGATGAGTAATTTTAAATATGATAAACTGAATTTCCATCACATAAATTTTATTCTATTGGGGAAAGTTTTGATGTTGAATGCAGCAGCAAATCTTTACAATATATCACCTTTCTTTTGGAATTACCTTAAAATTTCTTCCTACTCAGCATAATAGTGCTTATTCTCTAATTAATATTTCAGTTGTACCCTTTTTAGCAATTTTTGTTTACAACATGTTATTTTTTCACATTTTATTTTGAATTTGGGATTATTTCACCGGTTCTCGTAAATCCACTTTTTCTCCTCATTTATATTTTCATTTATTTATTTATTTATTTTTGTGGCAGATGTGGACTGCTTAATATATCCAGTTGTAATTGATTTATTTTTATTGTATACAAATAGTCATGTTGTTTAAAAACACATGATACCTCTATTTTTCAAGATTCTTTTATATCTGTATGAAGAAATTTAGTTATTCTAAAAGAAAGGGAGATTGGAGGTACAATGTAGTTTGCTTTTGGTGACGTCAGACTAAAGGGACATGACTCCTCCAATTGATAATGTAGGAGCAGACTGGTTGCTTATCTTGGTCTCCAAAAGAAGCTAGTTTTCTTATATTGGAAGTACTTCTAAACTACTTCTGAAAGTTATCTGGCCTTTTGGTAGACTACAGGATAGTGACCATATACACTGTGTTTGATCAATTGGTATACTTGTTTTGAGCCTCCTTTTGCATTATGCTTTGATTAATTACTTTGAGATATGATTTTCCATAGTTTCAGTAAGACTTTAATGTTGTTTTGGCTTTTTATTTATTGATTTACTTATGCTTAGTTAAAGGTTGTTTTATTTAGTTTAGTTATGCTATATGAGACAAAGGAAACTTATTTTATTTTACTCTTGTGTTCTGTGTTTTCAGGTTTATTTTATCGTTACTAGAATTTTGTTTTAAGAGAAATTATTTAGACTTGTTCTTGGGTTTGACATCACTCAAGAGCAAACAACTGACATCTCCTGTGTAACTTGTAAGGTATTATGCATTTTTGAGTAGATGCTAACAGTACTGTCCTTTTCCTCACCTTGCTACTGCCTCCTCCTTCACCACTACCACCACAACCATCACTGCTACTACTACCACCAAAATCACCATCACAACAACACCAACTACATCACTACCACCACCACCCCTCAACCACCGCGCCAGTCTCTACCGCTATCTCGGGCATTTTGTCAGAGCTCGATCAGTTCTCCAATGAAATTGAGGCTCGTCAGAAGAAGAAGATTGAGGAACTGGATAGGCTGATTGAGCTAGAAAAGGAAGAAAGAAGAGAGAAAGAGGAAGAAGGTATACCCAATCCACAGGTGGAAGAAGAATTTTCAGATGCTTTGACCACAGAGACTGCATATGAACAGGACGAGGCGTCCACTTGCGACACCAAGAGCTTTCTATCTCCCTTGCATGATGATTCCTCTGATGCTGATACCAACACCACTCACATTATGAATAGAGATGAAGATGATTTTCAAACTACCAACACAAACACAATTGAAAGTACCATTCCTGAAACAAACACCATCACAGCTACTCTGGGGAAAGATCTTGATTTGTCAGTATTACCTGAAAATGAAAAGAACACAGCCTTGTCAGAGACAATTTCACAAATCCTAACCCCACAGTTTGTGAAATCAAATATCCCTCCATTACTAGAGGCTATTTCAGAGCCCAAAATTAATTCAAATTCACAAGTACAAGTTTATGAAACCACTGACATATCTATGCAAACAAGTGTTCCAAATGGCATGTTCAAAGAACAAGCCCCTCAGGATGTTCAGTCTGTCAATGTTAATTCCATGGACTCGTCATCTGAACAACACTTGACCATGAATTCTAATCCTACATCACCAACTCCTGTGTTTCCTTCAACTACATCCAAGATCACTAATCATATATCTGCATCACACCTTAGTAATAGACAGAACTTAACCAGTAAGGAAAATTACTCTAAAAATCAGAGTCCACAGCCTCAGGTCCCACAGCAATACCAAAACACAAACTTCTCAAATGTCCCTACAAAGAAAGCTAAACAATCCACACCTTGTAACAATATACAACAGTCTTCATCTGTTCCCAACAACAAACACAAAAACAAAAGAAAGCGCAGTCGAAAGAGGGGTAAAAAGCGTGGTGGTAGCACTTGGCCTTCTTCATTGAGTATTAATCCAGTCATCGATAGAGTCGTAAGTGATGCATCCTTTCTCAATCTGTCTCTCTGACCCTCATCCTCTCAGTAAATTTTATTATGTTCAATGGGCTAAGGAGGTGTGCTCAAAAAATGAACTCTTGGAAGTTATTATCAACTATTAGTTTGTATGTTTGGCTTCTTAAAGTTTGCAAGACTAGGAGATCAGATAGGTTTGCAGAGAGTGGTATCACCTCTTAGCCTTCATTCAAGAGTTGATTCTTGGATCATGCCTTTTCTATTATCCAGCTTCGTAATTGTTTACAACACCACGCTCTCCATTTACTCCAAAATAATGCAATCCTGCAGTTCTCATCTTCTTGCACAGTTTTTAGGTAGTTATTTAAATTTTGGGAAAGCAATAATTAGCAAGATATGTTGAGGAAGGGGAAAGGGGTTATAAAAAGAAAATAGCTCGGTTTCCTCACCAAACGACTTGGAACTGACACGTCAACATAGTCAACCATACAGAATTCGTGATGCCAGCGTACATAAACTTTAGTTCGTGATGCCAGCGTACATTTGATATACTGTATATTCGAAATATCCTTAATTGAAAATGGATTAATTACTCAAAAGTGTCCATAAAATATGCAATTTACAAATAGTGACACTTTTGAGTAATCACTCAATTTTTGATTAAGTATATTTTGAATATACAGTATATCAAATGTACGCTGGCATCACAAACTAAAGTTTATGTACACTGGCATCACGAATTCTGTTTGGTTGACTATGTTGACATGTCAGTTCCAAGTCGTTTGGTGAGGAAACAGAGCTATTTTCTTTTTATAACCTCTTCCCCCTTCCTCAACATATCTTGCTAATTATTGCCTTCCCAGAATTTAAATAATCACCTAATTACTGTGCAAGAAGATGAGAACTGCAGGATTGCATTATTTTGAAGTAAATGGAGAGCGTGGTGTTGTAAACAATTACCTCCAGCTTTAAAAGGCTAATGTTACAGTGATCGTATGCCAATGGCAGTAATTTAAGTACTTTTATACACGAAATTCTTTTAAAGAGCATCTGCATCAGTTTATGTTCTGCAAG
>NC_090725.1:245288582-245313582 GCF_036898095.1 Palaemon carinicauda | reverse complement strand
AAACAACAACAACAAAAAGAAAAAGAGCATGAAATTGTTTCTCAGATTCAAATTACTCCCTCATTGGAAGCGATTGCAGAAGCTGTAGCGGCAGCTACTACTCGAGCAGCTCTTGATGTTTTAGCAACATCTAAACCAGAGACATTTTTTTCACCAGAAGAAATTCAAGAAATTGCCACTAAATCAACTTTTCTTACTGAAGAAATTCCAACAGATCAGTCTCCATTATCAACAGATGAATCCTCATCTGCTACAACAGTTGTAGCTGTGGGTGAAACAGATGATGCAATAGTATCAAATCTTCCGCCTCAAAATGACACAGAAACAGCTGCCAGTGAAACATCATCACAGTCTTCAGTAGTTTATGTAGCCACTATTTCCCACTCACCATCTGGATCGCCTTCATCCACTCCAGAAATGGAACTTAGTGGCCAAGCTGTTGAGGCTGCATTAGCAGAAGCAGCATTGGAAGAAGCATCAAATACCTCTGTTGTGAAGCCAATTATGCATGAGGAACCAGCAGTCCAAGAAGGTCCAGGTGCCACCACAGTTAGCCCAGTAAGAAACAGTCTTACATTGGTGTGGCCATCACTTACCCACTAAACCCATGTGTGCTTATTACTTTAATGAAATATAGAACTTAATAACAGACACATAGCCTGTGTTTAAAATGAATTTCACTATGACATTAACTATGAGTTTGCAAAGGGTATTAACTTCAAACTAATGTTATTTGTATTCATTAATCATTTGCTTTTCCTATTATTTCTATCACTGTATAAGATTTTTTTAATATGGATGGTGCTTTTATTTAAGTTACTATGAGTGAGATTATGTACACTACATAACTTTTACTATTTTGTTATGCCTGTTAGCATGTACTATTTTTTTTTCTTTTACACAAACTGGAATGATTTTGTGCATTTTTCCCCATTTATTGAATTTTATCTTTTTTTTTTAAATGGGGTGCTTTATGCGTGTTATTTTTTCTATTATTATGACTAAAGGAATGGTTATAATCATATTTTATTCACAAACCATCATTGCAGTATATGTGAATTCATGAGCAAACTTTAGAATTAATCTTGTATAACTACTCTAAGTTATGGATATTTTGTATATGTAACCTGTTAGTTGAGTGCATGTTGTTATAATCTTTCAGTGTGAGATAATTTTTACAAACTTATTCAAGTTTTTACTGACAATAAGCAGGTAGTTGACAAATAGGAAACCTGGTGATCTTTGTATAGATCTGTTGCTAAAATTGTTTCGTTGACTTGGTAGTCCGTTTAACAAATTTGGAACTCAGTCATACTCTGACATGAACCAACATGTAGCCAATCATCACTGCACTTCTTAATTGTTACATGAATATTTTTTTTTAATCTTTAAAATCCACCATTTCTATGAGTACTGCAGCCACTTGAAGATTTTCACTGCATTTATGTTGGGTGGTTTGGTTTTTATTCACGAATAAACCAAATATAAACTGAGCAAGTCTTACTGTCTACTACATGGCAATCTCATTTCGGTAGAGTAACTCACCCCAGCGCTTTATCCATATACAATCCCATATCATTACTAACCATTGTTTACATGAGCCTGATTTTGCTAAACTTTGATTGTCATCAAGAAGGCTAAAGTAAAATAACTACTAAATCAGAAATTTAGGGAAGGTTGTAGTCAGTATGGTTCGTTGAGCTCTATAACGAGAAACTCTTTGTTCAACAGAACGAACAAGTGTAGCCTATCCTCTTTTGTACAGTTTTGTTGTATGATTGTAGACTATATCAGTGTTCTGTGATGTTTTCATTTTCTTAAAAATCTTGCATACTTCACCTGACTTTATTCTTTCCACCATGCTTTGTACCTCATTACTGTTAACATGAATTGGATTCTTTTTGAAGCGATGTACTGTACTGTCATTCATTGCTTCATGTTTTTCATATTGGGTTTGACACCATTCTATTTACATTTTACAGTAATACTACTTTACAGAAGCATTGAACTGGATGGTTCATTTTCCGTGGAGGTTTTTCATTATTTTTCTGCAAGCTATTTGTATATTTTCTCCATAGTTGTATTGGTTCCCTATATTTATACTCTACATAAGATATATGATTCCAATCTACTCCATTCATGCATGAGACTCCTTGGGTGATAGGGGCGTTATGGTCCTAGGAAATGAAGTGATGTCAATATTATTCTCAAAGTTTGATTCTTTGGTTTTTCTTTTTGACACCAGAAAGATGCATATATATTTTCCATCAGTTATCTTTAAAATGTTCACAGCAAAATCTAATGTGAAAAGGACATCATGAATTTCCTATTCCATCAGATATTGGAACATTAATTGTTTAGCACTGTATCTAATTTAAATACTTTATTAATTTTGTTCATTGAGAAATTGTATTTTTTTGATTAATGAGATACAATGTTTGAAGGAAATGTCATTCGGTTTATGGGGTAATCAAAAAGCAGATTGCACAAATAGATTTAAAGAGTACTCTTTGGGGGCATCTACCAATTGGTATACCTCAGTGATTGGGTGGTTATAATTCTTAGTAAAATGCGCACTTTAGTCGATTGAAAAGTATTCCTTCACTTCTGTAAGGAATTATATTCTAAGAATTTGGAATTGGCTTCTCAGAATTTGTGGTATTTGGCATTGTAGCTCACCACCTGTAAAAGGTTAATCAAGACATTGTGCTGGAAAGTAGGCAAAACTGAACCAATCCATAAGTTTTCTCGAGTTGAAAGTTCCCATGACACTATTAGTAAAACCTTTTTGACATTTATTGTCCTTTATAAAACTTAGTTTCCTTTTGCGATTTCAGGTAAGGACTCCTTATCTTTTATTGAGCTTTAGAAAGGGGATTATTAAAATTATGCATCAGTAAATCTAAGACACATCATTCCAGAGACACTTTTTGGAAGTGTCTGTTCATATTTTAATACATAGAAAAGAATAATTGATTTTTGGTCTCCAGAATTTTGTGGCTGATCCTATTAAGCATCCATATGTAAAAGTCACCCTTTGTGAATAGCGTGAAACACCTTCGATAGTTTAGTAGGTTAAAATGACCTAAAGCATATAAATCTTGGTTTACTTTTTCCATCCCCATGATTTTTGAAGTAAACATTCTTGTTCTGCTTAGAATTTTCTGTAGCATATGCTTTATGTTGCTTAGTGTGACAAAATGGGAAATTTCACAAATTTTGTCTCACAATATTCAGAAGATCTTTTTGCATTTATTGTTAACATGAAAAGATGATTTTGTTGGTTTACTTTATTAACTAGATTTTTATATAGAGAGACTCATAGATCCTTGCATTTTTAGATTTACCCACTTTTGATTTTAATGGTGATAAATGGAAATGCTTAACTTTATACCCTTTCCCGGAAGAAAGGTACAGGATTTTAGACACTTAGCTGAAGAACATAAAATTGCAGCCTTTGTTATTTTGTGCTGGACAGTAACTTGTAAAATATTTTAAGGAAGAAAATCATCCCAAACTTGCTTAGAACTATCTGCAGATCCTTCTAGCCTGTGCTTGATAGTAATCGCATGCTCATTGGGACCAATGTTTATAGAACAACTGCAAAAAAAAAAAAAGTGGAATCTTACTCAGAGTTGGGACTGTGACTTATTTATGACGTTTATATATAATGATTTTTCTGAAGATACATTGATACTCTCCATGCATTTTGTTTTTAAAGAAAGTAGTTTTTCTCCATAGAGTATATTTTCTCAAAGTCAGTTTTCAGCTCACAGATTCTTTTTAATTTTCACATCAATACTCTAAAACTGTTTTACAACATTTATGGTATGTTTGGCTTCTCAAGTATACTATGCTATCATAATCTTTTAGATGAGAGGTTTTTTTTTTGGGGGGAGGGGTGGTAAAGACATTCAAGCAGGGAAATCTTGGTCTTAGCTCTTGGAAAGCAATTAGAATGGCATTCGTGGCAACTAGATAGAGCTCCTGGTGCTCTTATAATTATTCAATTTTACCAAGATATACCATCTGCTTTACAGCATTCAAGTACAATGCCAAACACCACGGATTTCTTTTGTTTCAATAACCCAAATTTCTGTCACACCATTATTACAACAAGCTACTTATATGTTTTAAGAGGTCTTACATTTTTCCCTGCTTATATGTAGTTTTTTCCAATTAGGATGTTTTTCCAGAAGTCCAGTCTCCTCCCTCTGCCACTAGTATAAGCTGTGTATTTTAGTTTGAAAACTACAATGATTTATGTTAATGAGGAAATGTCTTCAATGTTCTTAGAATCTTATTTCTGTTAATATATAAGCCCCTTCATTCACATAAGAAACATCTAAGACTGAATGAATAAGCAGTGCTGTAGTATAAATATTGTAAAAGTAATAAAACTAAAGTCTGGTAATGAATAAAAGGAAATTTTTTTCTTGAAATGTTGTTGACTGAGGATACTGAAGTTTTTTTTACCGAATAAAAGGACTTATATATAGATTTATATTTACAAACTTATTAAATTAATGAGTTTCATGTGCTGTACGGTATGAAAAGGACTACTGTACAGTACCTTTAAATCAAATTTATATGCTTGATGAAAATTTTCTGAAAAAAAGTGCAAGTATGATACATGTACTGCCATATAACTGAAGCAGGAATCAGAGACCTAATTATAAGTTAGTAATTTTCGTTTGAGGCACAATACTGTGCATTACTGATTTACTTAAGTGAAATGGAATAGGTTCACACAACTGAATATGTTTAGTACCTAGGGTTTATGGCATTAACCTATAAACAGATCGTGTATTGATCATTGCGTAACGTAGTATTACAAACAGTAAAAGGTTGTTAATCTTCAAGTGGTATTGTATTTAATTTTTTAACAAGTCAATGAAATTAGGCATATTTGTAAGCTAAAGAACTTTTCTTAAAAAGGATTGCCTACACCCCGTACTAAAACCACGACTCAGGTTTGTAAGTTTGAAATGGAAATGAATTTTCATGGTAGGGTATAATACAGTAGTTCATTTGCATTATATGGCAAATGCCTTCAGATATATATTGCATAGTACTTAAACATTTTAATTAATCTATGTACAGTATATGTTTGTTAATGCTCTTTACTCAATTACATGAATACAGTAATATTATTTTAATACAACTGCTCTGTTATGGTTGTCATTGACAGTTTCGTATATCTAATTTTTCTTGACCTGGTGCATGTTCTTATCTTGAAAACTCTGCTAAATCTTGTGAAATATTTTCATTTATAATATTTTATGAATTGTTTCTTTACTGTTGTTTACATTTTGTTAATACTAGGTGGCTTATACAGAAAACACACTAAGGATATAGATATTGAACATTCATGGTTCTTGTGCCATAAGTTTTTGTAGGATTACTAAATTTCTGTTATATGTTCTAACAATGCAAATAGTAATGAAAATTATTGGAAATAAAAATAATTTGTTTTACCACAAGTAATGTATTATTCACTTTTCATATTCAAAACATATTTGTATAATCAATTATATACTCATTCATGATCTGTGATGTTTGCTTAGAGAAGGAAATATATATATATATATATATATATATATATATATATATATATATATATATATATATATATATATATACATGGATATGCTGTACAGTACATGTTAACCAAATGTAGTTATCTCGAATTCATAATGTTAAATAACCTATGTGTTCACAGAGTCGATTGACAGGCCAGCCACTTATGACACAAAATCCTGATTATTTTTCACATGTATCATTAGATTATGCACTCCTTTAAACATTACATTTATCAGCCGTAAATCTTAAGAAATACAAGGAACTGAGAAGTTGCGAAGAAATACTTTAATTGAACATTTATTACGTTCCAGTACACTTTTTTACTGGTTGCCACTACGAATTTGATCGTAAATGCTGTATAAAAATTGAAGTACCAATAACAGCTTAAAGACTGACTAGGCTTATGCTAGAATATCAACGGTACACTATAAGACTTCCACTACTAATAAGAATTTATCTAAATTTTTTATTTGATAAGTAGGGCCTATGTGAAGTCTATGAAAGATTTTGATGGTATAATTATCCTTAGTCATTATTGATTTTTCATCAATTCTGATGTAATAGGAAGATTATGAAGTGGGTGGAAAATTAAATAACAGATCCTCATTGAAAAATGAAAACTATCCTGCTTTTTACTTTAGAATTAGTAAAAAAAATGTTAGCAGAAAGATAGAGGTCGTCTTTGGTGAGCTGAGAGTATAAAACTATACAGAAAGGAGGTCGATGTTTTCCATATTTTCAGAGGTATGCATTACAGTATTTGCTCAAATGTCTGCCTTGTAATGTGCAAAGTAGTGCCAAGCTCTAAAGCTAGAACGTAAAGGGGTTTTAACATGATTCAGAGGAAAATGTTAAAGGTTTCTTACCTGTTGATGTAATTACATATGCAAATTCTAACAGTAGATGTTGTTCCTTTGAAGCTCATTGCTTCTATCTATTTGGCTGCATTCATTTTGGTCCAACTTTTCAATTTTGCATAATTTTTATGTTTAAATTTAGAGGATAGTATAAACAATCAGTGCCTGGCCTGTCGAACAGATATGTAACTTATAAAGTTATTGCTTCAATTATGATGAATAAAAAGATCTCGCACATCCTTGTAACACATTTTGTGTTTAATGAACAATTTATCATTATTTTTCCTGCATTGTTATAACATATTTTAATTGGTAAACCACTTGAACATAAAATTATTTTCTTGTGTTGTATGTACCACTAGAGTAATTTTCTGGTGTCTCTTATGCAACTGGAGTAACTTATGATTTAGTTTTCTACTTTGGTAAGCTTCATTACCATCATTCTTAAAAACTTGGAAACCAAATTACAGTATCTAAATCCAAAGACTATAGTTTTTTCATGCTAGTCAGCAGCTTTAATTCGGTGATGAAGCTATTTGTCAACTTCTTAATTGTGCAGATTCTATTTCACATAGTTGTTTGACAGTGCAACCTCATATTCCCAGTTGGTTTAGTAACTTGTCTTAAAATGAATCATCATCATCATCATCATCATCATCTTCTACGCCTATTGAAGCAAATTTCCTCTGTTAGATTTCGCCAGTTGTCTCTATCTTGTGCTTTTAATTCAATACTTCTCCACTCATCATCACGTACTTCACGCTTCATAGTTATCAGCCACGTAAGCCTGGGTTTTCCAACTCTTCTAGTGCCTTGTGTAGCCCAGTTAAAAGTTTGGTGAACTAATCTTTATTGGGGAGTGCGAATAGCATGCCCAAACCATCTCCATCTACCCCTCACCATAATCTCATCCACATATGGCATTCAAGTAATCTCTCTTATAGTTTAATTTCTAATCCTGTCCTGCCATTGAAATACCAATATTCTTCTGAGGGGTTTGTTCTTAAATGTACTAAATATGTTGGAGATTTTTTCATTGTCATACCACGACTCATGTCCATACAGGAACACAGATCTCACTAAACTGATATATAGTTTGATTTTTATATGTAATGTCGGGCGATTTGATTTCCAAATTTTACTTAACTGGGACTTAATTTTGAGTTAGAATGAATAGGCTTTTATCAAATAAAGTTGATTTTACGTGTACTGTATTATTCATTCTTCTTGGGGTTTCCTTGTCCTTTGCTTCCCACATAGTTAACTTCACTTCATAACGATGTCATAAATGATGCCCTTCATTTCTCTTTCTTCACTATGCTTTCATAAAATCAAACACTTTATGATATTGAGGAAATAAAACAAATTGTAAAGATTGCTTCAATTTGTTATGTACATGTATCACAATTAAATATTTAAAAAGAAAAAAATATATTCATTACATTAGAGAGTAACTCAAAACAAGATTCAGTACTTTACTTAAAATTTATAACAAATTGTAGATAATTTAGTAATTAATTATTCAAGTAGCATGGCAGCAAAGACATAGCTGACTTATTAAGGAACTTTCATTAATTTTTTCTCTTGATGTATTGTAAGAATATTCAAACTTCATATATTTTACTGGTTATGAAAGATATGACTCTTGATGTCCCATTGTATAAGGCTTTCTATTTTTTCCCCCAAACTGGAAGTGTTTATTTTCTATTCAAGATCATAAAAATAGAACTTTTTTTAAAAGTGATAGAATATATTTCATTAATTGGTCTGCCAATTACTGTATATTGAAATCCTGAACATGAGGAAATAATATTTGATTAACTTAGAATAATGGAATACATTATATGAGTTCATATAGGTGCTTGCCCATTATAGATTGCATTTGACTGCAGTAGTACAATACATGTTCTGAGTCTCATAATGTAATATTTTCTTACATATTCTTACTTATTCACCATACTTTACTGCACTATAAATGTGGGGAATTAATTGTTGCTGTTAATGTAGAGGGGAAATTAATTTATTCTTTATTAGCTATTCCATAGGGTTTTAATGTTAATTCACACTCAAAATTATGTTAGAAATTTATTTTAGTGTTCCTCGTATATTCATTTTCTTTTTAACATTGGGAACTAATGAATTGTGTTCAATTATTTTAGAAGAACGAGGATAGTCCGACATCGAGTAAGGGTTCGAGCCCCGACATGGATGAATATGAGGTCATAACCAAAGGTAGGTTTTAAGACCCTTTACTGCAGTCGTCCAATCTTTATGTACTGTAATCATATATATATATATATATATATATATATATATATATATATATATATATATATATATACACTATATACAGATATGCGTATATATACATATATACTGTAATATATATATATATATATATATATATATATATATATATATATACATATATATATATATGTATGTATATATATACATATATACATATATATATATATATATATATACATACATATACACACTATATACAGATATGCGTATATATACATATATACTATACAGAGTATATGCATATAATATATAAATAAAATTGCAGTTAACATCATCACCTATCTAATAGTTCATTGTGTCCACCCAACAATCCATGTGAAAAAACTTAGAGACTTGTTACTTGTTCATCATCATGGCATGTTACATCAAAACTTTTAAACAAACACACAAGTAGCATAGTGCACAGATAGAGTTTAGTGTATATTTGGTGCTCTCCATAGCCTTAATGGGCCATAGTAACTTTTATAGTTGTTGGTTGTTATCTCTTTACAGTGTAGCCTACCACAATCCTTATATTCTTTTTGTGCTGCCGTCACATATATATAATAGCTTTTGGGATTTTTAGGAGTGATTTTTGTACACATATTTTAAGAGCATCCTATGCTCATATACCTTGTATATAATCTGTAATTTTAATTCTTCATTTTACTTGACTCCATATTTGACAAGGACTTCCGATTATCAAATTGTAATGTCAGACTGGATAAGACAAACGGACGCCTTATAGTGCTCTTACTGGCAGGTCATATGAATTTTGCAAAAGGAAAGGATTTTTAGTAGAGGGAGTTGCAAATTTCACCCTTATCCCTTACTTCCACGACTGAGTCTTTCTTCTGATTCAAATAATTTTTTATCGGACATCATGTTTTGAGACCAGGTCAGACCAACAGACACATTTCCTTAGTTCTAGACGCCAGGTCCTAGCTATAAGGATAATAGGGTTGTTAATATATTTCACATAAATGAAGGCCATTTCAACTTTACTCTGACATCATTGCCATATTCCATCTCAGCTTATCTCATGATAACACGGTAGGTAAGTCCATAAAGCAGTCCTCAATTGCATTCATTTTCATCCATTTTCATCCTTGTTAAAGTGAAAGGAAGTAAACTTTAATTCTTTGGATTGGCCCAAATCTCCAACTGGTTATTCCATATGAGAATCTATTATTTTTTACCGTCAGGGTAAGGATCAAAATTAATTGGAATTACTCCAGGTGAATGTGAAAGCTAGTACCTCTCTGGGAGGTATGGTATCTTATAAGGTAGGAGGATAGATACAGTGAGAACAAAAAGAAAAATTATTTTGAATTTTCATTTTGATGTCATGAAGTTGGCACTTCTGAATTGATAGTATTTAGCCATCTACAGGTAGATATTTAAATAACCAGGATTCTTCTTTGCATATGATATTTTTGTTTTGTAAAAGATTATTTGATAGCTTTGAAAATTTTATCAGGTTAATCTATAGTGTATAGTAAATATATACAAATGTTTTGCTTACGGTATTAGTACTCGAGACTTGGTTATCTTTTCATTATAATTGCTGAGGTTTTTTGCAATTTTTTTTTTTATTATTCTGATATGTTTGGACTCGCCTTATTTTGCATGTCTTTCATTTTATACATGTGATTTTGTCATGAAGTAAATTTAATGTTGATACTGTGTATGATACTAAATTTATTAAAGCTAATTTAGAGGATTAAATGCTCACACGCTTCCACATTATTTATTTACTATATTATTGTAACTACCTTGAGCATTGCATAATACCAGCTTGCATTTTATTCAGTTGCACAGGTTGCTCATGTTAACTGCATAATTGCTCTATGTTTTATAAGGCATGTTTAGATTTTATTCTATTGATGTGATGAGGTGAGGGGCTCATGTTGCTTTTATTTGATCTTTTTGAGCTGAATTCCAAGATAGAAATAATAAAAGGAAATAAATGTATTGATTTCCCTGACAATTGTTGTTCGAGATCTAAACTGACAATGATAATTTCTCAGTAATTCAGCGTCTACCGAAAAAAAAATATCAATAGTAATGATAAATATATTGTTACACAAAAAATGTTGTCCTTCAAATCTTAATACATTTATAAACGGAACAGAAGGGCAGATTTGATTAATGAGTCATAAACTAAAAGAGAATACTTTAGTCCTGTATTATGAAAAAAAAATAGACTCAAAGTCATGACTTTAATAGGAAAAGTCCAAGTGTGGAGAGGACTTTAAGTAAGATGGAGTGATTATGAACGCTGCAGTTTATTTAGGAAGAATAATTCATTATATGGTATATTGAATTAAAGACAACTCATCAGATACATGGTTACAAGCACATGAAAGTAATATTCAGTAACTAATAGTGTGCATGAAATATTTTTCTAGATTACAAAGAGGATATTTTTATTGACTAATCAAGACCATAAAGTAGAATATACGTATTTGAACAATTTATTTTCAAGTGATGGTAGTTATGTAGGATAAGTTAGAATCTGCACAGGTTTTAAGCTTCTGAAAGGGAACAATTAGTGACAATTCGAACTTTCTTGCATATGCTACTTATGAGGTGGATGTTCTGTAGTAAAAAATGTGCGATGCATTTATTCAGAAATTATAATGATAGAAAGCTGAATGGTAGCTTATTACAATCCAAATTAGAGTTCCTTTGGAGAAACTGATTCCATATGCATATTAAAGATTTATTTTCAGAAAATTAATATTTGGAAGAAACAAAAGCACTTATACAAAATTAACATATAAAGTTAGACATGCAGTATTGATAAGTGTATGATAAAATCAATTTTTTTCCTTTTATTATTTGCAGTAACAACAATATTTTGGTATATCTTGCAATCACTCATTGTGTTTTTCAAGTTAAAATTGCTATTTCAGTGATGAAACTAAGGCTTTTAATATATTTGTGTTGCATCTCTTTGCAGAGTGCATGGACGCACACAAGTAGAAAGGTCCTGCAGTTATTATTCTAGTTACTTCGCCTTCAGATATCAAACTAACAATTGCAGTTCTCTAACCAATAAATGTGTAATGTGTCTATCCTTAAGAACCTCTGTTTCTCATCTGAATGTATGTCTGTCATTCAATTTATTATTTCTGTACTAGGACAAAAACACAGAAAGTAGTGTACAAGTCATACAATTTCAAGAGTGAAGAAGAATTTTGTAGAGAAAATAACATCTCGGTAGAGGCTGCCTTATTCTCTGATTCTTTTCGAAGACTTCACTCTCCCGTAGCCTACCACTCAAGGAGTTCCCGCTTTTTGAATTTCATCTTTAGTTCCCTGTAAGCCAGATACATTTATTTTATTTTTGCATATGTTTTTTTTTTTTTTTAATTTCCTGACTATTGACATTATATTCACACAAAGTAAGTGTGTTACATATCTAACTCAAACATATTGATAAAGGACTTTCCATCTACTTTCATTGATTTGTGTGTGGTGTAAAAAGTCTTGCATTCTTGTCTTGGTTGTGTAAATACAGTACTGTACTTATTTTTTTTTAGTTCTTATTTTGTTTTAGTCTACCATTCCTTTCTTTTCCAATTCTTCCTCCACCCTCTTCTTTTGTCATCTTATGCAGCAGTTCAACATTCACCCAAGGAGAGATTTTCATGAGGCAAGGAATGTCCTTTTGACTTTTATCAAAGAAGTAATGTCAGTAATTGGTAATTTTTCCTTGTGTGCTTACATTTCGTTGTATTATTATTATCAATACCGAGATATATAAAGCCCCCAAGTTCTTCCCTGTTCCTTTGAAAAATATTGTATAATATACAGTAGGTGGATTTTTGTATGGTGATCCAAATAATAAAAATATGTATAGTATTGCACGCTTAGCACTAATAATGTACATAGGAGATTCATTTTTATTTCTTTGATTGTGTGCTTTACCTTTCTCTACTCTTCGAGTGAACTTCATACCATTCCTTCTCGCTACCTCTTGTATTTGTAAGTTTCCTTAGTTTCTGCAATCACAGCATCCTTGTGAGCTAAAGATGTGGGATTTGGGGGAGCATATAGGTCTACCTGCTGATTCATCAGCAGCCATTGCTCGGCCTTCCCTGGTCCTAGCTTAGGTGAAGAGGGGTCTTGGCCACTGAGCATATGGTTAGCCTCTAGGGTATTGTTCTGCTTGCTAGGACAGTGTCACTGTCCCCTGCCTCTGCCATTCATGAGTGACCTTTAAACCTTTCTTTACCAGTGTTAACTTTGCCATGGAATTTCTGTTACGTAATATTTTTATCATGAATAGTTAAAAAATTATATGATAAACTGTCAAGAATTACTTGAATTATTCTAATCGAAATCTCTGAGTTGCTCGCTTTTACCCTCTTCACGTATAGAGACTAGAGTCCCACGATATCTTTTGTAAATTTAGTTCTTGAGTAGGGAATGAAACTGTAATACTTGGGTGAGATGTAGATGCTTAACATTACTTTATGCATGACTTAAACAACCCGTTTATAAGTGAAGCATAAAAGACATTCAAATTTTATAGATAGGCATACTGTGGTCAAAACCTTTTAGCAGTCATGGGATGCCTTTAAATATGCTCATGTTTTGTCCCAGAATTCTTTGTTCTTGTATTAGGTTATTCTAATTTTATAATTCTTAAATGATGTCTATGCTGATCTTTTAAGTCGCAGCTTGTTTATTTTGTACAAGATAAAACATATGTTACTGCATGCTAGAAATAGGTCTTGGCAACCAAGTTAAATGGGCCCTACGATACTTATGTTTTACATTACTGTATCCTGATAGCTTTGATTTTACATATGCCTTTTCACACAATCTTTTGTTGACTACTTAACTACTTTAGTAGTGATATATGTAATTTGAAGGTCACTGCATGGTTAAAACGTATAAAGAATTAATTTGAACAAGATATTAGTTCATTGGATGATATTTGGGAAATTGAATCTTAAATTAATTCCTCATTATTGGCCATGATTAGATTCCAAAGGCAACATCATTAGCTTCCGTGGAAGCTAAAATTTATTGTATCGTTGAACTGTTTGAGAGTTTGCTTCATATTACTAAACAATCTTCTTTTATCTTTTTTTGAAAGAAGTTATATCAATAACATTTCGTACAATTTGCTATTTTGTAGTTTTCATGCCCAACATATCTTTAATAGTAATCGCGAGCATACAATCTTAGGTTAACCTACCATTCCTCTGATAGTAGTTTGTGTAAAGGCATTCTTATTTAATGTATTACTGTTTTTCAATACTTACATGTAAATAACGTATCACCCTTTCCCGCTTACAGCCATAAGTCACAGTTACCAAAATTCATTAACGACTTTAATATTGATGAGTTTCATGGGGTCTGCCCGACATGGTTCCTGTTCTCTTTAAAAAAAACACACTGGCTTGTCCACGAGGGCAGGGGTATAAGGGTAGAGAGAGAAAAGACTACTTTTTATCTTGAGGTTCAGAAGCTTGCTCTTTGTAGATATTAACAGATATTGAAATAGTGAAATTGTGAATATATTTTTGGGGGGGTACGGTGGTATGTTTATTTTCTTAATTATAAGGCATTTTTCTGGAGCGAAAGATGACGTAAAATGCACTTATGTCCACTGGGTCGAGATTTATGCTAGATATTAAAAACAACCTTGGCCACTTATATCTATTCTTCAAGTTTTAATTTAGATAGAATGTAATTCATCACATTTATTAGTGTTAGTTCACCTGTGTCATGGAAAGCACCTTCATTTAGCCAGTTTGTTAAGATGTACTAATTTAAACAAATTTCTTTTGGAATATAACAGTTATTATACTTCATAATTCGAAAGTACCTTGCAGTGATGCCATTAATTCTAAGATCTATCGCAAGGTTTCTCAACAGTAGACAATGTTGTCTGACTTTATTGCTATATCATATTCCAATAGAAATTAGAAGATCTGTTTGTCTTATTTTCTTTCCTCGGGATTTCGTTTCATTACATATCTTTCTTTAAATGAGGTTTGAATTCATACTGTCCTAAAAGTGATGTACAGTACCTACCTGCAACTTACCAAGTAGGGCATTTTAACTAATTTCATCTCTCTCTCTCTCTCTCTCTCTCTCTCTCTCTCTCTCTCTCTCTCTCTCTCTCTCTCTCTCTCTCTCTCTCTCTCTCTCTCTTTCTTTGCATCCATCATAATATTGAATTTTTTCCTTCAGAGGAAGACCATACAACTACAACAACAAAGGTGAAAAAGTTGAAGGAAGGGGCTGAAACAGCCAAGGTTAGTTATGTGTGCAGTATATACCTCTATTTATAAGTATTGTTTTATATCTGAATTGTGAATCAACCCATTATTATCTTAATTAATCTTATCAAATGTTCATATGCCTTTACGATTCAAGTGCCAGTTTCTAGGAAGAAAATGGGAAAACTAAAGTTTCTACTAGATTTAAATAACCTGCCCATGAGTTAACAGCTCCTCATTACAAAATCTCTGTACTGTAACAGTACTAGCGCATGTTTACACTGTTTTTGCTTACATGTGCGAGCTTGGGAACTACTGTTTAATCAACTGTCAAGTTTCATCGTGATGAAAAGATTGTTAATACTGTAGTATCATTTTGCTTCATGAGAGCTTGTTATCTTTCTCTCTTTTTGGGGGTTCTGTTTGCCTCATGATATATCTGAATATATTATTGACTAACTCTAGTCCAGTGATGTATTATGTGGGCCTTTGTAAGGCCTAAATGTTTGACCTTAAGCCCAACTTTAATGGCATTACGTGTAAAGGTAGAATATGTAATCAGACAGTTAATCACTGGAACTTCAGAAGTTCTAACTTTTTGTGGATTCTTTTCTGTTGAACAGGCTCATTTCTAGACCTAGATGGAAGCAGAGAGGTCGGAGTTGCACCCACCTTCACTTCCCTCTCTTGTGTAGACACCTATGTTCGTCTGTAGCATGATTGTTCATGCCGATAATGCTGTAAATCCGATGTAGTCTCTGCACCTGAACAATAGGAAGAGATATTTCAGCATTTTGGAGGAATGAGATTTGCCAGTGGATTTGTCAGGGTTAGTTAGATACTTCAAGACACGCTTTTTCATTAAGAAAGATTGCAGTAAGTCTTAAGTTATGAAAACTTACTCTGGCCCCTTATTTTGCTTCATCATTCTTCAAACCTCCGATCTTCCCTAGTGGCTTGATGTTACAAACCACTTCTAGACGTAACAGTCCCTTTCTTTTTGTTAAGTGTTATTGCTCAACATTCACTGGTTTTTACACACTTTAAGAGGCCTCTAAAATTTGACACCTAATTCAGTGATAATTTTTTACTACATCTTGAGCTTTTGAGCTATAACACTCTTTCTGCCTGCTAGCAGTTTTACACCCACTTTGTTTTAGAGATAAATGCTGCTAGTGCACCTGATTTTTCACAAAACATCAACGAATTGGCAAACGTTCTCTTCTCAGACATTAGCTGCCCATTCTCCTGGAGTTTTTTCATCAAGAACCCGGCCAGCTGTTGTACATATGTTAGTGAGCAGTTTAGCACTTGCCTCTCATGCTCCAGCTACTCCTGCTCCTAGTCTTGAGCTGTCTACTGCTAAAGTAAATGTTAAACTTGCACCCATTAGTCAACAGGCAACCACTTCTTTGGCACTCGCATACCTAGAATTTAGTTATCAGGCGCTTTTAGTGCTGTTTTGCTTTGCATTTCCTTCACTTTTAAGGCACTGATTTCGTATCTGCAAGTTTTGGTGTCACTTTACCAGAACTCCTCTGCTTTGATGTCCAAGTCAGTACCTAATAATTTTATTGATCAAGCAATTACTTCTTTAAAGGAGCCTTCCATTTGTATTTCTTTCCTTTCGAAGTTGTTTATGCTTTTTTGTAAGTCAGAGTACTACACAGTCTTTGATGCTTTCATGACTTTTACCCAAGTTTTCTCTCAATTTTTGGGGACCCTTTACTTTGTCCTTTGTACCCTCAGAAAATTTCAACTTCAGAAACCAAGTGCATTTATCACAGACTCGAACACTCCTTTAGAGTAGACTCAGATTCTGATGCGGAACTAGGCTTTGCCAATACATTTTATTCAATGGAAAGTAGAATACAGGAGCTTTTCCCTGATCATGTAAGATTAGATTGAACAACAGACCATCTATCCAGTGTTTCATCTAGGATGGAGATCCCTTTTCAACTGATGCTAGGACCAAATGAGTTAAACTTCATTAGGGCAAAGCTAATGAAGTCAGCAAACAGAATTTGTAGCAAGACTGAAAATTCTAAGACACATGCTCTCTGGTTGCCATTGTTGATGAGACTGAATGGGGAACACAGTTGCTTCTTGAATTTACTTCTTCTGGAACTCACTAGGTATAACTACTATTCTGGCTCCTTTTGTTAATGTTGATAAGGGGAATGCCTATCAACCAGCAATGATTAATATCTTTGGCTTTATTTGTTACATCTGAGAAAATCTTAAAAAAACTTTTCCTTCTCAGTTTCCTCTTTAGGGGGTAAATACAAAATTGTCTCTATTTTTTTTCAATGATATTACGACCTAAAATCAAGCCACTTGGTTCATACATTATGGCCTCCTCAAATGTCTCAACTGCACACTTGGAGACAGTGTTAGTAACTCGGTCAACACATTATCTAATTTGGTAAAGAAGAGAAGAGAGTAACTTTAATTCCATCTTGGTAAGTTTGTTTTAACAGAGCAGGAAATGGACACCTTCCTTGATTTTTCCCCCAGCCCCCTCTTTGAAAATATGAAACTACATCAGGTTTTAGAGAAAGTCTTGACCAAAGGACAGATGGTTCTGTTCACACAATCCTAGGAAGTTCCTTTAGCCAAGATTCCTACGAAGTCTTTTAGACCTTCCAAGAATTTGGCACCAGCTGCAACTACTAAATCGAGACAAATCCTCATCATTTTCAACCTGTAATGAATTGAGGATCTCTTACTAATCCTACGACAGTTAAACTGTTATCCCAATGTATGAACTCTCAGGTGATGGTAGAAGGTAGGGTGTCACTTTTCTTTCACTGCTGTTAGTATATGCAAGCAGAACCTTGGGTTCTGCAGATCACATCCCCCTAGCAGAGAATCCATCTCTAGAAGGGTCTTGGACAGGCTTCCCTGCGTTCGTGTACAACAATGAAAAGTCATTGACTCCTCATCTTGAGATGAGAACCACTTGTTAAAGTATGCCATCTAAGGAGTATGGTCAGTTCTTTTACCCTGGCTTTCTACAATAGTCTGACAGGAGGCTGGAGACTGGTTTTGGATTTCTCCCTCCTTGATAAGTTTCTAGTCCTTACAAATTTCAATATATGCACAGCCCTTTTATGTCTTCATACGTGACATGACCCGAGTAGTAAAATGGCTCTATTCAAATAGGTATAAGACGTCAGTATCAAGATGACTGGTCATTGAATACTCCTTGTTAGAGACCCTAAGGGCCCATTAGATAATTTGAACTCTTTTGTTATTCTGGGTATTCTAGTCAGTCTGATAAAGCCATAACTCTCAGACTCAACAGATAGTTTATTTAAGGATAGTGATAGATTGAGCTCATTACTTGGCTTCTTCAGTGGTGAGGCGGTTAGATTCATCCTAGATTCGATCTGGAACATCGAGATCCAACAGCCTCTCCCTGCCAACACTTAAATATGTCTTCTGTATGCCATGGCCTTTTTTTTTTAGATAAGTTTATTCTTCATTCTTGTTTCAAATCGAGACCCCACACATTCTGCCCAAATTAATTACTGGACAGATTGGTAGATTGGTACTCATTTGGTACTCACCCCAAAAATTTCCAATCTAAACCTAGTATCGCTTTAATTGAGTGACAAACACTGCCTTCTGTTGGGCATTAGGCAGAGATCAAGAATTCATACCTTGTCTTATATCTAGACACACTGGTCAAAGGGTATGGCACAACTAATGGAATTGCAGTTTGTTGCCCTTGAAGCATGAAAGAGGCATAGTTCGTATAAACTGCTTCGAGCTGTTAATGGTTTTAAAATCCTTGCATATAGCAGAAGAAAAAAATGCAAAGAAAGATTGTAGCCCCTTATCCCGAAAATGCAATGGTTTTATCTTATATCAGGAAACAAGAGAGAACAAAATAGTCCCTTTTCCTCCATGCTTTACTGTGCTGGGCATAGTTCATGAAGGATTTCAAAGTTTACCCTAAGAAAGTTGAACATCATAATAGATCAACAGAGAAGGAAAGACCAACCCCTGCCCACTAAATGGTCTCTGGGAAATCCTCAGAAGTCCCCTCAATTATAAACTGGATGTCTTCTGTTCCCTAGTTCCAGACCCTCTTGACTTGGCCATTGGATATCATGATCTAGAACTTGTCATAAATAAGATTTAAACCCATGATCAAAATGGTTGTGTGTAAATTTATGATTTCACTGGATGTAAGAATAATAATTACAGATTTTTTATTGTTTGTTCTTGCAAATTGCCTGAAAACTCTTTATTTCCTACCCCTGATCATAAAGTTTTCAAAGCCTTCCAAGTTGTCATTATCTATTCTAGTAGAAAGTTCATAAGTTCTCTGTACCAGTGGAAAAGGGCATTCTACTTTAATTTGCATAAGCATAAAGAACCCTTATATAATGTTATAAATTTTTTATGCTTTTGAAAGCTACTTGAAACACTTAGGTAACAACAATCAAAGAATACAATTCCATGTAGATATCTGTTCTAAGACATACAAGGGTTGATCTATTTAGTAGTCCAGAAATCAAGAATTGTATTACTACTGAAGTTCCTCCTACCTCTAACCACATCATTTGGGATTTTAGTGCTTGAATATGCATCCTATTCACCTTAGGAGCCTATTGGTTCTATTGGTCTTAAAGAACTAATGATGAAAACCATTTTCTTAGTGCCCTTGTTACAGCTAAAAAGGGTTAGTAAGACACAAGCATTGTCATACTATAATTCAACCTTATTTCTAATTAAGTGGTGGTTTTATCAATCTTACTAGACTTCAGATAGAAAAATCAATTACCAAGCCGGTCTGCCCAGACCTTTATCCTACTGCTCTGAACTTTTTTGTAGAAGAGATACAGATGAGATGCTTCTGTGTCTATGTATCAGGAATGGCCAAGCTCGTATATAAGAATATGTTATGTCCTCCTTGCTTAAAAAGTTGACATGTGAAGCACACTGCAGCCTTGATGAAACCTTTGCATTTGCTAAAGGCAAAGGCACGTGATATAAGAGGGATTACCACTTCTAATATACTGTCTTTTATTTGAAATACTGTACATTCAAATTGTTTATGATTTGTGCTCTACTTTAGGTCCCTTTGATACAGCAGGGAACATATGAACTCGAATCAAAGCAAGACTACTATTTTCCTTTATACCATGCCAGTACAGTTCACAGTACCAACAGTTGTGAAGAAAAACTATTAAATAATGAGAGGACTGTTTGAATCATGTAAAAACTTATGTTTTAACTTTTTTTCGTGAAACACAAAAGCATATGAATATTGTTTTCGGTAAATATTGTAATAAATTTTATAATGAAAATTTTCTCATATACAGTCATTGCTTATTTAATGTAACTGGTTCTGAATTTTCTGAGCAGAATTGCTTCCCGATAATATAACCTTTCATTTATAATATAGAATCTGTTTTATGTTCAGAACGAACCCAAATTGAGTGCAGCCACGACTCAGAAAGTTGAAGATATTAGGAAAGAGGTGGAGGAGGAGGCTGAAAATGAAGAGGAAGAGGAGGAAGAAGAAGAAATAGAAGAGGAGGTTGAATTTGAAGAGGTCCCCAAGAAAGATAGTGCAACCAAAAGACCAGCAGTAGATGCATCAGCCAAAACAACGCCAAAAAGTGATGCTGCAACAGAGGAAACTTCAGATGATGAATGATGGGAAAAAATGAAAAGAAAGAATGGTTATCTCATCTCATAAAATGAACTGACAGCTAAAAATGACCCATTTCATATTATAAGTGACAATTCCTTCCGTTTGTGCATGGGACAGGAGGGTCACAGATGTGGAGTAGTTAGTTTATATAGCAGTTCACTCAGGAATGCAAGATTGAGGTTGGATATTTGTTACTGTACAGGTATTATAATTACGAATACTGAACACGAAATTGATTGTTTTATTAGTGATTACTCTTCACATTGAAAGTTAAAATGAATTTTATGATAATTCTGTTGCTATACATGTAATCTTATTGGTGATCTTACTCTCATACCTCTAAATTCATGAAAGACAATCTGTGGTTAAGCAGGTTTTTGTTCAAAATCGTCTGCATCAGACTGGTCTATTCTGAAAGTATTTACACATAAAACATGTGAATGAACCATTCACTGTTAAATTCAGATATTCTACAAATCTTCAATTTTGTCAGAACAATAATGTTCAGTGTGTTGACGTTTGAATTCACATCATTAATGTATGAGACGGATTTATCATACTTGAGTTATTATAAAATCAAACTACTTCACTTCTGAGTTAGGCATTGTCCACCTTCACGAATGTTTGAAACGCCATCAGTGCTATCTTTGTGTTGCGTTGATGATATACAGAAAAGCATCAAAGATATGCAGGTGAAACTCTCAAAGAGATCCTTCTGTATCCCAGAAATGCAAAGGATTGGAATACTAAGGCATTCACAGCCAAGTTTGACTCATGCTAATCACAGTATGGATAAGTGGATGAATAAGAATAATGTGTGTAGTTTTATTTACTTGTACAGGTATATGGATAAGTCTTGGTGTATTAATTTAGAATATTAATTTGAGTGCAGCTTTTTGATTACCAGGGATATTTTTTTCTAAATATTGGCTTCACGTAAGAAAATTAATTGAAAGCCATCATATGAATTACACTTATCATTGAAGTGCAAAAGTTACCGGTAAATGCTGATAAGAGAATGATTATCATTAGTACTTTTGGTATTTTTATATCCTTAAGTTTGGAGGAATGGTCGTGTTACAGCATTCAGAATTAACCATTTTTTTTTTAGATCAGTTGTTTTCAGTTAACATTGAAAATAATTTATTTCTGTACTATTTTGTTTATATATATATATATATATATATATATATATATATATATATATATATATATATATATATATATATATATATACTGTATACAAACACACACACAGATTGTGTTTGTGTTTTCAATATCAAGAAATTACTGCTATTTTTCCAGCTGAGATTGTAAGAAACAGTGTGAATTATGCCATTTTCTAAGGTACTTATTTCTTTTGAGAACTTTAATTTTGTTTGAAAATGGTAGGCTACATGGTTTCTGATATTAGTGGTGTACAGTGTTATGAAATATATTATACAGGGCATACTAAATTAGAATGAAATTTAGGTATATTTTAGTATTTTCATTACAAGAAACGTTTTAAAAGAATCTAGCATATCTTATTTTACAGTGATGTATCTGTTTTTAAATCATAGGCTACTTGCCATGAATATGAAAGTATAACAATCGTCATTATGAGGAAATCTTGTTTCTCTTGCTTCTCAACTTTTTACAACTTTACTTTTCCACTTTTAAGTTTATGATATTTAATGAATTTGAGAAGCTTGGTAATCTATGAAGGAACTTTTCAGAATTTTCCTACTTTGTCCTAAGAAGGTAATTAGCCTTGAAAACTTTGTGATCAACACATTTTCTCTTCTTGTTTGTCTTGATAGAATTAAAAATTTTATTTTCATTTTAACAAATTGATATTCATTCACTGTTTGAATGTTGGATGGTATCTATAATAAAGTACAGTAATGACAACCAATGTGCAGTAAGAATTTATATGATTTTTAGAAGTTTATGTTAGAAGAATATCTCGTAAGGTTTACTTTTTGATGTTACAAAATTTATGTTTTATGAATACTCAAGATACACTAAATAACTTTTCTAATTAAACAGTTGTACCATAAGTAAAAATAGATAATGCAGTCTTGTGTTACAATGTTCTCTTCTTCCATACAAAATCAAAGCTGGTCAGGTACTTCAAAACCATCCATGATTCACCTTTGATCTGGTGAAATGGTATATTTTTGGTGCATCAAAGTTTTGACTTTTGTCTGAATGAAGAGGACATATTTTCCACACACACACAAAAATACTGTTGATTTCTTTCATGAAGGTGAATGTTTCCTTCCATTCTAAAAATTATAATGAGCTTGACCATATGATTTATTAAATGTAACATTAGATACATACCCATATAAACAATAAGGAAGTCTAATGACAAAGGATAATCCAGTTTGTCATGAAATGTTAACTATGAAGACATGCAATAAAGGGACTCCTTTTTTAGGGACTTCCTACTGAGGCTATATCATATTGCATTTCCTTTAGTACTGCATCCAGGCTAACATTACAAGGTCTGCTATGGTGAGCAATGTATAGCTATATTCACAGTAAAGTTAGCAGTGCATTTTCAATTTGGTAATTTTAGTTGTCTAAGAATTATAGTGTCTTAACTGACTGATTTCCCAAACTTTAGGCAATGGATTGTGGATTAGTAAATATTTATTTCCTTCTGAAATAATTGAAGTCTCTGTGAAGGTTTGAAATTTTAGCACAGTGGTCTCTGTAAAGAATTGTTTTTATATCTAACCAATCTGAAATACCATTTTAATTTGTAAATTCATGTATCATATAGATTTTCTGTTCAGTGACAATTTCCTCATTTACATGTGGCTTAAGAAATTGTTTCACTTGGGTATGAACAAAACTTTATCGGTACACAAATTTTGTTCATTCGTTGTTATGTTTTAAAATGACTTCATTTTCTTTGTATATTTTAAGATTCCTCAAGGATTCACTTTTTGTTCCTCATTACGGTATATATCTGTTTATGTTTTACATTTGTGATGTGAGCAAGTTATGTTACTGTGAGTGATGTCATTAGGATATATGTCATTTCTGGAATGTTGTGGCAGTCATTATATATATTTATATACAGTATATATAAATATGTAGCGGTGTACATGTCATATATACAGCCATATTCATTATGTGCAGTATATGCACACAGTATACTATATATATATATATATATATATATATATATATATATATATATATATACATATACATATACATATATATATATATATATATATATATATATATATATACATATATATATATATATATATATATATGTATATATGTATATATGTATATATGTATATATGTATATATATATATATATATATATATATATATATATATGTATATATGTATATATATATATATATATATATATATATATATATATATATATATATATATTAAAGTAATCGTTCTACTCATTGCAATTCAAAGGGTTTATTTTCCTCTTTCTACTGTATAATGTGAAGACAAGAATCATTTTGTACTTTTGGTTGATTATTCCTCAAGGTCCCTGTGCGTTTGGATTATAGAGAGAAGAAATAAAATTCCCACCCTGACCTAGATAGAAAACTTGAATTTAAACTGTTATTGAAATTGTGGAGGGATTACTACAACATATGCTGTCTTGTATAGCTTACATGTACAATATGTATTTTATATACTGTACTATATGTGTATGTATATATGTACATATATATGTACATTTATAAATATATGTATGAGATGAAAATTGTAGACAACTATCTTAGAGTAATATTACGCTAAGTGCATCATCATTGTTGCTGAAATATACAACTTGCAGTTAAGGTTACTAATAGCATTTAACTATCTCAGTCTCCCTTCCCTTCAAAAGTATGCTGATGTAGCCTTAGGTCCCCATACAGTATACACTTTTCACATCCTTTATTCTTTGTATAGTTTTATTTCTATTTTTCTTATGGTTGCATTCAGGCTTTTCCTAATACCTGACAGCTATCTAAAAGAAAGCAGACTAAAATTCAGACAAGCAAATAAACATGATCCTTCACCCTCCAAATTCTCAACCTGTGTTAGTTTTTAGTATCTTCAGGCACAAGAATCTGTTGGTTTTATTTAAGTGTGTAATTATTAGTGGATCAAGCAATATATACATTCTAGTCATTTGTATAATCTAGTCTATTTTGGAGTCGGTTTAGTATGTTGGTTATTCAGGTGTTGACGCATAAAACTTGTGATTCAATACTTAATAAATTATATTACACTGTTTTTGCCTTTCTTTGCTTTCAGACTATTCTGCATCTCTTATGGCAGAAAATGTTCATTGCTCTACCACTGACCTAGTCAAAGACATACAGGAAGCAAATTTG
>NC_090725.1:245273582-245283582 GCF_036898095.1 Palaemon carinicauda | reverse complement strand
CGCGGTCTAGCTACAGTTCACACCTACATGAGCCGAGGTTACGTATTTTCAGTGACATTTGCCAGTTCGTCATTATTTGTACTTTGTGTACATCGTGGCTCGTGCGGCCATAATTTTGTGGAACTCCTGTTAAGTCTGCGCTTTTTTATACGAACATTTCACGAGGAAAGCAACCGTGGCTGTGATTTGTGACGTTCTTTTAGATTTACTCTATATTAAGTGGACTGTGGAAAATTCACTTTTTAAATCCAAACCCTACCAGAATTTACGTAATTTCCAGTTTGAGGTATAGGTAGGCCTACTCTATTTTAAGGTAGGTTGAGCGTCTTTTTTTTATATTTTTTTTTCTCAACTTTTAAGCTGTTGATAATTGGTTAATTGCCTCCATATATTGAAGGTAGCGACTGAAAGGCTGAAGTCATTCAGTGAATGTATGAAATAGTTGGGTTTTTGTAGTAGCGATTCCCAAATCCAGTCTTCACAAATCGACCAAAGTCACCGAATCCAGATTGCTTGGCAATAGATATGTGTAGCCTACTACTTGCTGGTACTGTAGTTAAAATGCCAATTTTTATTTTGTTACTATTAATACCAAGGGAGAAAATTTAATTTAGAAATTTTCACAATCTTCTTGTTCTGCATGAGATAACGGTAAGAGACCTAAGCGTAATAAGTGATTAGGTTACGAAGTGATTGGGTTTTTGGTATGGGCTGAAGCTTACTGGTTTATGCATACTGATTAAGTTAGGACCTAGTGCCCAAGATTATTTTATTCCAATGCAGATACAAACCATCGTCCCTTAAGTACGGAATGTTTCAAGAGTGAAAGCTGGACAACTGTTTAATCATTTAACGAGCAGTTAAACGACAGGTGGAAGCGAGGACGAGGAACCTCCCTCCCTTACCTGTCAGTGTCTCTTCACTAGTTTTCGGCAATCTTGATTATGGATGCCCCCATAAGTGAACTTTTAATGTTTTTGTTTCAGACCGTGAATACTAGCTGTTAATTGTTATGATGTGAAGCAAGACACGGTTGTGCTCATGCAGGGGCACAATTGGATTAAACTTCGTTAGATTCTTGCGCAGTGCTTTTGTTGTTTATATTTTTCTAGGGTAAAACTCGTGAAAACAAAACCATTCTTCTCATAAGGTATTATTATAGTAAAACACGGAAAAAACTTTACTGATAAGTGAATATGATTTTATGTAGTAAAACTCCCGCTTTCTTTGAAAATACCAATTATTTTTGTCGCAAATAAATAGTTAAAAAGATATACTCTAACATACAGTAATGGGGGTCACTCAGTGAAAACCGGTAGTTTTTGGTGGGGGAAATTTACTGCTGAATTAATAAATAATGGTAAAGCTAACTTTTTCTTCTCCATACATTATTCTCTAGAATGCATAATAAATCCATGATAAAAAACTCGCAAAATATAGGCATCCTCCACCCTGAAATATTTGTTTCACCCTTTTGTTTACATATTAGAGACCACACGTATGTGCTCCATTTCGTACGTTTGTACATATTTTGTTGCGCAATAATTTCATACTTCCTGCACACTAGCCATCCTTTCACTTTCTTTCTACCCATAGAATTACTCCTGTTTGTTCATTTGTATGTAGCTCCTCTTCCTTCCTTCCCCTACTATATGACGAAGTTTACCATATTTGGGCGTTTTTGTATGCTTGAGTGTACTATTGACGTAAGCAGTTGTGTGACACATGCCCCGTTTTCTTAGGACAACTCCTCAGTTCTTTTGTAGCTGTATTGGGTGCGTGTTATGGAGCCCAATGTAACAAAGTGTAATGGCTGCCATTATGGCTATATGGATGCTATTGCCAATTTACGGTGAGTATTACATTACACCTAGTGTAGTGAACAATTTTTTTAAAGCTCATAGCTTTATCCCTCAAAGTTTAAAGTGTCCCAAGTGCAATTCCGAGTAAGCTTATAAGGATCATCAGCAAAAAAAAAAAAAAAAAAAAAAACTGTTAATCATTAGGTTAGGAATTATTTATGATTTACTTTGAGTTTATGACCTGGGTAGCGGGGTCTGGGGGTCTTGCTCCCTGGCTATGTCTGTTATCTGGGTAGGTTTGTGGCCTAGGAAGGGAGTCCAGGTGACTTGTGCCCTCGGCTAGGTCAGTGACCTGGGAACTACTAGGTTAGGTTAGGTGGGTTTGCTAGGTTCTGAGGCCTTTTTCAAGTCTTGAAGGTGTTAGCTTCCCACTTGTGTCCATCAGTAAGGGGGGTTTAGCGGAGAACGGTTTATTTGTGGCGAAGACAAATGTTAATATTGTTGAAAGTACATTATTTACTGCAGGAAAGGTTTTTTTTTTCTCTTAGAAAATTAGTTCCCTGTTCTATAATTTTACCCAATATATATGAGATGTAAAAATAGTTAACTTATGGTAAGCAGGCTACTGTACTGAAATTTGATAAGTTCTGTATCATTGTTCACACTGCCAGGCATTGTAGCTCCCATTAGATAGTATGTTTGTTTCTGTTCATTTAAACTCCACCCATCTGTGCAGTGTGCTAATTTTCACTTGAATAGCAGTAGCTACTGATTTTGGTGCTCTAATGTAGACAATGTAGCTTATCTTAATCTGTTACTATTAGCCATTTGATTTTGTCGCTGAATGCCCACTTGTTTGAGCCTGTAATAGTTCTTTCTCCTGTTTTTATGAATTTTACTTCAAATTGGCCAGTCAAAGTCCAGTTCAATTTCAATCACAACTTTTGATTGGGTCCTCAACAAATTTGTTAAAAAATGCAGTTTAGCAGTTGATTTTCATATTGTAAAATCTTAGTTCAGGCATGGCAACCTATTGGGAAAGATATGAAAATACTCCAGATAAAGCTATTAGACTATTTATGAGTAATAACAAAGAAAGCTTGATCTTCCATCTGAAATAAATTGTTCCAAGCTGTGCATAATTGCATTTTACATACAAATGATATATCGACATTGCCGGCAGTGTCATGGTAAAGCTTGTAAGAAGAAACTTGGAAGCGTGTCCAGGGCATTTTCATGGCAAAGATAGAAAGACAAAACTAAGAAACTTGTTTTGTGCATTTTCTCTCTGTGAGCGATTACAAGGCTAGTTTTGTGGACAAGTGCTATTTTAAAGTAAACCATCACCATTTTTTCTACCACTGATTGTGAAAACTCAAACTTAGACTATGAAGGTAAGTCATTGCAGCCTAAGAACGCAAAGCTATGGCTGTGTAGGGGGGGTTGTCGTAGAGGGTAAGCACCCCCCATTAGGTAAAAATACAGCTTCCAGGTTAGGTTAGCTGGTATTCTTGTGTTAGTTTCCCCCCCTTAAAATCGGACCGTGTTGAAAATAGAGGAGTTCATCTTTGATAGAAAGAGGGATTGGTAGAAAACAGACCTCTAGAGAGAATGATGCGTGAGTGATATCGGTGGAAGTTAGACTGTAAGTGTTGTTTCACTTTTATTTTTGTATGAGAAAACATTGTTTTTTTGTTTCATGTTTTCGGCTGTTATCATCTTCTGTAATTCGTTGGTTTTCATTTTATCCCACCTCAAACCCCAATTTCCACCAATTTTCATTAGTTACTGTTGGCTGGTGGTAATTAGAAAATTAAACTTTTGTGGATGGTAATAACATCAGAATACAAAGAAACCATAAGGAAACCAACAGAATTTTTTTTTTTTCTCAATTATCCCTGTCTGCCGAGTGTTGGTCATGGCCTCCTTGCAGTGGCAGGGGTATGTTTTTAGCGAGAGGAAGATAGCTTTGCTTCTTCTCTCTGCTCATTGGATGCATCTACCGTACTTGTGCTGCTGCTGCGCTTGCTCCCCTGGCTCATTTCCCAGAGAATGGGCTCTGGGGCAAGGGGTCCTTGAACGCACGTCGTTGTGGTGGCGCATGTGGTTCCTCCTGTGCTCACCGCACCCACCGTAGGTCTGAGGTTATTTTTCTTTTGTGTTACTGCTTACAACTAGTGTGACCTTAGGAGGATTTTGCCACTTAAGATCTTTTAGGTAGGCTTCCCATTGCCAGTGTTGTCTTGGTGAGAGTGGTAAAGGGTGTGTCAGTGTAGGGTTGCCATATCTAAATACAGTAGACAAAATCCAGAATACCTTCTTTCGTTCTTGTGTTTTTTCCCTCGGGGTTTCTCTTCGGAGTTTCACCCAGGGAAATTTTCTGTTAAATAATTATTTTGTTTTATTTTTCCAGTTTGCAATGCTGTTTCTTCGTGCCTATTGTGCCTTCGAAGCAGAGCTGTCCTGTTATCCTGGGGAGTCGGCTTTGCCGCCGTCTCGCATGGCGTTCGTCGGGGGTTTTCTCTTCTCTTAGAAGTTCCCTCTTGACTACTGCCAGCTCTTCATTGCATCCTAGAACGATAAGGAGGTTCGCCTCCAGGGTAGTTAGTTAACTTCCCTTTTTACTTCCTTGGTCTTTAGGCGGTTATGCTTTGGGGCTGAGCGGCCGCCCTTTTGACTCGCTCAAGGGGCTGAGCGGTTGCAAGGCTAGACCATGGTACTAGCGACTATGCTCTTGGGGCTGAGTGGTCGCTTCTGTGGCTACGCTCAAGGGGCTGAGCAGCTGCAGGATCAGTCTGGCCCTCTCTCGTTCGCGAGGGAAGCCTCTCTAAGGGCTCCTCTTCTTAGGATTGCTCCTTTTGTCTCTTCTACGAAGTGTCCCCTCCCGTTCGCGTGAGAGGACACTCGCAGAGACTCCTCTTCGGATGATTGTTCCTGTTACGTCTGCTGATCTCAGGGCCTTTCGGGGCTCCATCGCCAGTCTTCTACGAAGTGCTCACCTCTCTCGTTCGCGAGAAAGGCCACTCATAGAGACTCCTCTTTGGAGGATTGTTCCTGTCAAGAACAGCTTGCTGTTCAGTCACTAACACTTCGGTGTTTAGTGACAGGGAAACTTCGGTTTCCCTTTTTCCCCTGACCCTTCGGGTTCTCGGGGCTTAGTTACGCAGTTCCTTCGGGCTCTCGTAACTTTAGTCACTTCTACACTTCGGTGTTTAGTGACGGAGAAACTTCGGTTTCTCGTTGCATTGACCCTTCGGGGTCTTGCAACTACTCCTCAGTGTACCTGTTGCCTGCTGTATCCGTTCCTGATTGCAGACGCGCCTTGGGTGCCCACGCCCCGTTATTTAACGGGCTCCTCCCTTCGGGGCAGGAGAGACTTTCTCACACCTTGAGTAAGTCCCTTAAGTGCCAGGTATTACCTGCGCGCCAACGTTCCCTTACAAGGTTGCGCTTGACTGCTGTTCCTGCTGTTCATGAGTCTGCTCTCAGAGACACCCTGTTCCAGTATTCAGTTAGGCTGTTACCAACGTTTCCTGCGCATTTTGCGCATATCGTTGGGGTTCCGGAGTTAGCGCACTGGCGCTCTCAAGCGTTTCAGCCTACGGTGTCTGAGTCTCTTCTACGAAGGATACCTCTCCCGTTCGCGGGAAAGGTACCTCACAGAGACCACTCCTCGGAGTAGTTAGCAGTCCCTCAGCTGTTTGTCGGCACTGGAGTAGACCTTCGGGTCTTCTTCAGGGGCTGCCCTCCCTCTTAGGGACGCATCCCAGTTCCTGATCTACGAGTTAGCCGACGATCTTCTGATGAGCGCTAACGCGTAAACGTTGATGGTCGCCCGCGCGCGCGCGCGATCGTCGACGGTTGGCCGACGATCTTCTGCTTGCGCTAACGCGTAAGCGTTTGACGAGCGCCCGCGAGTGGGATGGTTTCCCGCGCGCGATCGTTGACGCGCCCGCGAGTGGGATGGTTTCCCGCGCGCGATCGTTGACGCGCCCGCTTGCGATCGTCAAGGATTGTTAGCCGACGATCTTCTGATGCGCTCCAACGCGTAAGCGTTGATGATCGCCACCATCCCGCGCGCGATCTCGCGATCATCTGGGATCGCTGGGCGACGACATTCTGTTACGCGCCAACGCGTAAGCGTTGGTGATCGCCCGCGCGCGGGATGGTTTCTCGCGCGCGATCTCGCGATCATCTAGGATCGCCGGGCGACGACCTTCTGTTATGCGCCAACGTGTAAATGCTGTAGGTCGCCCGCGCGCGATCTTGCAATCGTCTAGGAGCGCGCGATCTTGCAATCGTCTAGGATCGCGCGATCATCGAGGGTCGTTAGCCGATGATCTTCTGATGCGTGCTATAGCTCGCCCGCGCGGGGGATGGTTTCCAGCGCGGTTTTGCGATCGTCTAGGATTCCGCGATCGTCAAGGATTGTTAGCCGACAATCTTCGGACGCACGCTAACGCGTAAGCGTTAATAATCGCTCACGTGTGGGATAGTTTCCCACGTGCGATCTCACGTTCGTCGACGGTCTAGCCGACGATCTTCTGGTTGCGCTAGCGCGTAAGAATTAATGATCGCCCGAGCGTGGGATGGGTTCCATCGCACGATCGTCGACGATAGTTAACAAACGATCTTCTGTTCCTGGTAACGAGCTGTTCGCGCTAACGCGTAAGCGTTGATAATCGCCCGCGCGCAACCTTCAAGGCCCTTCCGCTCGTGATCGTCAACCCGGCAACGGTCGTTAGCCTCGACGGCCGTTAGCCGGCGATCTTCGAATCCGGCGCTAAGCGGAAGCGCAGACGATCTTCTTAGTACGCTTAAGCTCCGATGATTGTTCTGTGTGCGGGATAGTTTCCCGCGCACGGCAATGAGGCTATCCGCGCGCAGTTCTCCGCACGAGATCGTCAATGGCCATTCACCGCCGATCTTTGGATTAGGCGCTAGGCGCGCGAGCTCCAACGGTCTTCACAGTACTCGTGAGCACCGAAGGTCATTCCGTCCGCGGGATGGTTTCCCGCGCTCGACCATTGAGGCTCACGCAATCATCGCACGGATCGTCCGCGCGCGGTTTCCCGCTCGCGATCATCGTAGATCGTTCGCGCGCGGGCACAGAGGTTCCCACTCATGATCGCCGACTATCTTCTCTTGCTCGCGAACTCCGACAATCTTCGCTAACGCGTGAGCATCGAAGATCGTCCGGGCTCGCACGAATCGGCGGCGATCGTCTTACTTAGGTGCCGACGATCTTCGTACTCGCGTAAGCACCGAAGATCGTCAGCGTTATTCTTCCGCACGTGGGATAGTTTCCCACATGCAATCGCCGACGGCGCCAGCACCGGCGATCTTTTTCACCGAGATCGATTCGCGCGTGGGATGGTGTCCCTCGCCCTCGATCTTTCACGCACAAGAACCACCGATCTTCTTACACGCGGGGATCGTTCACGTAGTCGCCGAGACGCACACACATGCGGGTGCGCGTGCACGCGGGCGCGGTTATTCTGCTACGCATGTCGTATTCACGCGCTCCCAGATCTGTGCTTTTCGCGCGATCGTTAGTGTGATCGGCGCACCGTTCTCCGACACGACCGTGCCCTGGTTACATCAGGGCTTATGACGGTCAGGCCACCTCCGCGTTTCCCTTCCCCGCAGCGTAGAGCAGCGCCCTCTCCGGAGGGGGGGGAGGTTTTCTGGACAGGTCAAAGGTCGCTTCTCCCTTCACGGGCGAACCCTCATGTGTCATCTCCTCCAGAGGATCTGACGATCCTCTTCCCTCCAGAGGGACTCCCTGTCAGCGCGAAGATTGGTTGGCATTCCTGGTGGGATGTCGTCGTCAGAGCACTTAAGCAGGCGATGAGCCTGTGCCTTCTGACTAGGATCACTAATTAGTAGCAGCTTCCTCTTCCCCTAAAGGGGGTGAGAGGGATCCCTGGCATAGTATCTTCCCCTAGGACTATCCTGTCCCTTCGCGGGTCCTTACGCAGGCGATGAGCCCTCCCCAGACTCCATCTCCTGCCCCCTGCGGATGAGCTTTGCCCATCCCCAGGAGGGTCGGAAGACCCGGTCCTCTCCCCCTTCACTCCATAGGGAGAATCCCCTCCTCTTCCTGAGGGTCCTATCGTGGGGGGGGGGGGGGGGGGGGCGAAGCCTTACATCCTTTATCGCTGGGGTCCTGTTTCCCTCCTAGGAGGGGTCCTAAGGCCCTGTCTTCCGCAAGGATCCGGCAGGATCCAGTTGGACCCTTGGGGCATGTCTACGAGTCTCCCCAGGAAGAGCTTCCGGGGACGGGAGACCTTGCTGCCAGTCCATCAGGAGGAGGAGCTCCAGGGGTCGGAACTTGCGTTCTGGCAGGTTCTGACCCTCAGGTGAATCCTCAAGGGGATCCCAGATTCAGAGATCCCTCTTCGGTAAGGGAAGGATTCGATCCTGGACTGAGTTCTATTCACCCAAGGACTCCCTTACGCCAGTGCAGCTTGCCCCGGTCTCAGGGAATGAAGAGCGTCAGAGACAAGGCCGAGGGCCAGCTCTCCGAGCTCGTCTCCTTCTCAACTCTGGACAGGGTTATCAGACAATCTCCGTTCAGCTTAGCAACAGCAGACACGGTCAGCTTTGCGGTGAGACCACCAAGTCTTATGGGTACACTGGTCTGGTAGGACTTGTACTCCCGATCCTGGTTCACCCATCTTCAAGGAAGTACTTTGGAGTCCGCCCGTAAGGCGGGTTTACCAGTTCAAGGGCTGTGCTTCGGCCTCTCCACGGCACCTCAACAGTTCTCCGATACTTCCTGGGTGGCTGGCCGATCCTGGTAGACTCGAAGGCTTCCCTTCTTCGTCATCGGGACAAGCTCCTCGGACTTTACCAAGCCCTAAAGGTCATGGTGGTCCTCGAGGAGTCCTCCCCGCAGCCCTCTCAGAGTCTGGTATACCGAGCATGGTCTTAGGCTCCTATCTCCCGTAGTCTTTCCTTCAGATGTCATGGTACCGAGGCAGAGGAAGGTCGTGAGACCTTTCCTCACACGGTAAGACCCTCCAACCTAAGGTTGTTACGTCTCTCTTCTCTGGCCCGGCTGGTTTTCACAGTCGCCCAAGGTTGAGTTCTCTCCAGTGGCGACTCGGGGCACGGGGGAGTCGTCTCCCCAGACGCCGAGACCCTTAGGGGACTCTGGTTCAGACAAACCCGTAGGGGTGGGAAGATGTCGAGGGCCTATAAGAGGGAGTGGCCCTTCTCGTCCTTCCCCCTACTTGATACAGTTTTCGGACGGGGGCCCCTTGTTCTGACCCACGGGTCCTCAGGCCGGGGGTCAGAACCTGGAAGAATCTTCTCTAGTCCTACTAGAGGCGGAAACTGTGTTTCGGGTTCTCCAGTAGCTCCACCTAGCCTGGCGGACTTCTCTGTGGCTATGAGGGTCAACAACACCACAGTGAGGATTTTCTGGCCCAGACAAGGAGGTACCTTTCAGTACGACCATCCCATCCTGCGGTAGAGATACCGGGATGGTCCGAGTCCCCCTCGGTCTTCTTGACAGCTCGCTTGATTCCAAGCAAAGGAATGTGCTCGCCTACAGTCTGAGCATTGTGTCACGGACACCACATTCCGAGTGGTCTTTGGATCCTCAAGTAACCTGCGAGTCCTGCCTCGGTGGGGCGGTTCGCTACAGCACTGAGTTGCAAGCTCCCGCTGTACTGCTTCCGTTCACGGATCCCCAGGCCCTCTGGTAGGAGACCTTCCAGCAACGGTAGGATACCATTGATGTGTCGCCCCCGTGGCTTGCTCCTCTTCCCTCCGGGAGTCTGTCCAGCTTCTCGAAGAGAGAGGACTTTCGCAACAAGTGGCGAAAAGGAGGCCTGGACACCTGCGCAAGTTTTCCGCAGCAGTCTCCCAGGCGATAGAGTTTCTGTGGTTGGTGTCTGGGAGAGGGCATCCCTCCACACGATACCGCCTCCAACAATGGCGGGACCCCTTAGTGGGATTGCGGGAAAAATGTGCCTTTTCAGTTTCGACTGTGACGGGCTATTCCTCAGCTGTGAATCCTGCCTCCTGGCTCTAGGGACTAACATTTCTCCCCGCTGGAACTCTTCCCTCGCATGCGAGGCCTTGTCCTCTCCTACCCTCAGTCGAAGGTGAGACCTCCTCCTTGGAACGTGGTTCGAGTCCTCGAGTCTCTTAAGAGACACCCCCCTGACGAACCACTACGTAGTCCC
>NC_090725.1:245231082-245268582 GCF_036898095.1 Palaemon carinicauda | reverse complement strand
GCGAACACGATAATGAATATGGGGTTTGTCAGTGATAGACCTGTTAGTGATGTCCCTCAATTGGAAACATCCGGTATACGTACGGCTCTCCAGGTCTAGGATTGTCATTCGAGCGTGCAATCCAAAATCATTGTGAGACTTTTATTTCGGACCTTCTACTGCTGCTGGCGGATGTTCTGATGGATCGTCCTCCCTTTCCCTACCCTCTACAGCAACCTCACAGCTAGGTTTTCCTAGACTCTTTGGAGTCCCTACATCTTCATGTTTGAAGGTCATCTGAGAGGTTATTCAGCATCTCCTCATGCTGAAAGGGATTTTGCAAAAGGTTGCAAAACAGTTGTTTGGATACCTCAGGAGGTAATCTTCCTCAGTTTATCAAAGGAAATGGGATATTTTCTGTGGTTGATGTCATGGTCCGTTTAATGGGTGTCTCCACTTGGAGCTGCTATACCACTGATAGCCAAATTTTTAATATAGTGTATCTCAGAGAGGTAAAACTGTGTTGGGTATGAAAGGCTATTGCTTGGTCCTGATCTGGTGTTTAGGCTGAATAGAGTTTATATTTCTTTTTGGGTAGAGTTGTCTGTGCTCATATGAAATTTTGAACAGGCCTGCTCTGTTGGAAATGAGACCACCTCCCTGGAATGTGACTGAAGTTCTCAGTTCCTTAAAAGAGGCACTGTGCAAGCCACAGAATTTAGCTACGGACTGTAATATCACTTGGAAAACTTTTATTTACTCTCTCTGGCCTTGGCTAATAGGATTAGTGAGGTTCATGATCTCTCCTACGTTTTCACTTATTCAAAAATATCGGGGGTGTCACATCCTCCTTCATCACTAAGTTTATTGCCAAGACCCAAAATCCATCTCTACCCAATTGCAGGTTTACATCCTTTTAGCTTTCAAGTTTAAAGTAGGTAACTGACGATCCTGATCAGCTGCTATTGTGTTCTGTGAGAGCGCTAAGGCATTATCTTGAACGCTCGTGTGGAGCTCGTCCCCATATAAGCTTCTCTTCATCAGTACCTGGGGGGGGGGGGTGAATAAGGTAACCAAAACACAATGTCTGCATGGATTAGAGAGATCATTGACTGGGTGGTAGATCCATCACCTTCCTCCAGAATGGGGACATGACTTCGAGCTCATGACGTTATGGGCATAAGCACGTACATGACGTTCAGAAAGAATCTTTCCGGGACTAGGGTTCTCAAATTGGGTTGTCTGGAAAAGACAACCTTCATGGTCCAATTCCTGTAGGACGTGACTCACAGGAAACTAGATATATTTTCTTTAGGACCTCCAGTAGCTGCATAGCAATTAGTTTAGGTACCTTAGTGTCTCACAGTACCATTAGCAGCTGATAGAGGACAGAGATTATATTTTTGTTTGGGGTGAATGCAAGGACTAGTCTTTTCTTTACCTTCCTCTCTCTTGGGGTACAGCATCCGACACCCTGTCGGCGGATCCTACTAGGTAGGAAAGCCCCATGTAGTATGTAGCTGTTCTATAATAGTTTATAGAAGTGCAGTCCCCACACTCTTTACAGAGGCGTGTGGAATTGTCTATTAATGCATTATTTCATTTCATGTGTTATTTCATAAACCTTTGTCTTGAATTTGCCCAAGACAATATCACAGGCAATGCTGTTGACCCGCTGACAGTGTCGCTCCACTGGTTAACGAGGAATAAGTATTCTTCACTTTGTGCATTAATATGCTCGAGTTAGAGATCCCAGGAAAAAGTTCCAGCCATTTGGTAAGTTGACTTCGGCCCTCCTAAGGATGAGTCTATGTGAAGAGTGAAAGTTTATATTTGTCTAAGAACAAATGACAAATTTGGAAGTAACTTATTTTTCCTACCTATACAAACTCGGGTTCTTTACATAAATTTACCCGCCCACACATACCCCTGTCAGTCCTATTTCCTATCAAAGTGGTTTGTCAGTGAGCAAGCAGGGCCAGAGGCCTTCCCCTCTACTGAATATTAATAACCAGTCAGTTGTTGACATCTCGTTAAAAGTTTTAACCCTTTTACCCCCAGGCTATTTGGAAATTTCCAACCCTTAACCCCTAGGGGGTTATTTTTTTCCCAGCACATTTTGCAGTATGTATATATCTTTTTTAAATTGCTCTAACAGCATTAATTTTTGTCATAGAGAGGTCAGGTTGGTCTCATTCTCTTGGAAAATGCCTGAATTTTCTCAAAAAATTATCAAAAATATGAAAAAAAAAATTATAGCATTTTTTTGCAAGGATGTACTGGTACGTCCATGGGGGTAAAGGGATGGCTTTTGTGAAACGTACCAGTACGTCCTTTGGGGGTAAAAGGGTTAACAGCTGTGTTTCAGCTTCTCTGATATCCTACTTCTTTGTAAAGAACTCAGGTTTGTAGTTAGGAAAGATACAAATTACTTCCAAATTTGTAATTTCTTTCTGTCTTCGGTAGACAATCGGATGTGCTCTTCCTGCAGCCAAAGAGATGAAAGGACCAACACGGATTTGAGCGCACAAATTTATACATGTTGGATCTATCCAAGCTCTCAGGAAAAATCTGTTAGGGGCACAGTTCTTGAAGAAAAGTATGGTAACATCAGATAACCTTCTCTTCCCTCTACCTCTGGGATTATACTCTCTGGTCTCTGGATACCTCTAACCTTAACCCAATGATAGTTGCTTGATAATTCATATAGCAAACCTAGTTCTTACAGAGGTCAAGAAACTAATAGTCTAAGATATATGTTGTGACATGTTTCATGAATGAGAAGCAAGATCTGTTAGCTCTTTTATCTCGTCTTCCCCTTCCCTGGGGTGCCGGAGTCACTCTGTTATTTGCTGGATTGGATGCAAGAAAGATTATCGTGATCAACTGAGCAGGAGGATGTAAATGTTTGCTCAAAATGTTCTTTGTATCTTCAGATATCGAGCAAGATCCTGGAAGCAGCGTCCAAGGATGCATTCCAGCATCCCAGGGACGGAATCAACTTATATGGTTTTTCACTGTTCTGCCTGATAAGGAGTGTCCTATCAAGTCTGAGCCACTCCCAATCTCAATATAACTAACCTGTGTGCCACATGGTTTGAACCACGCAAACCCATTTGTACAGTATACATATGCTATATTGCTAAAACCAGGCAAACCCATTGATATACATATGCTTCATTGTTATGTCACGGAGACTTTCTGCTCAGTATCCTTTATTGCATAGGCCGTGGACCCTCGGGTATTATCACAACACGGGTGCACGAGGTGTAAGGAACCTTAACTCTCGCCACATGTAGGGTCCGAGTTTGGGAATCCCAGGATAAGTTTCCAGCCAGTCTTCCCCCCGTCCAAGGATGAGTCTTATGTAAAGGAGGAAGATGTGTTTGTGCCAGAACACAAGACAAATTTGGAGATAATTTGGATTTTTCCCAAAGTATACAAACCTGAGCCCTTCACTTAAACTTTTCCGCCAGCAGATACCCCCTAGAAAGTCCCATCAAAGTGACTGTTCAGTGAGCAATGCTTGCCCACTCTCAGCCAGTAACTCCAACCACCTGTTTACACCTCATTATAAGATTTTATCTGCCATGTATTTTAGCTTTGCTGTTATCACTTCTATGTAAAGAACCCAGGTTTGTATAATTAAGATAAACACATTATCTCCAAATTTGTAATTTTTCACCATTGCTCAATCAGTTCTCCATTTAATTGAACAAGAAACTACCATTATTCTGCTCCCCAGTCCCAGTCTACCGTCAGCGTTCAAGGACGCATCCCAACATCCTTGGGAATTGTAGTTGGTTCATCCTTTCTTCCCATTTTTCTGCTTCACCTATTACTCAACATTCGGTTAAACACTTTGAGGCTCAGCATGACCCTGATTGCTCCCAAGCAGCTATATGTTGAATGGTATCCAGCTGATTTCTAGCTTTCTTTGTCAGGTCAGCTTCTCAGTCTTCACTGTGTAAGATACCGCTCAGCCCTCAATCCAAGTTTTCAACTAGGTCTTAGGTCCTTAGTCTAAGAAAATTGACATGACTCCTAGGAGCTCACACCATATGGAATGTTTGCAGGTCTGTCCAGTGATCCTGCTTGAACCCTTGGGATGGGTGGCAAGCGACCTTTTGTGCCCATTACCTATGGGAGTATACCTATAGGTCTCTTGATAACTGTATTCTTGGCCCAGTGATTTGTACTCAACAGATTGTGTAGAAAACTTAGTTCCTTCACAGGACAAGTAACATTTTGTTTTAAGATAGCAGTAAGATTAACTGACCCTTCTACCTCTTCTATGTTCCCTTAACTTTGGGTGCAGCAGTAGCTCTTCTTTGCTGGATCAGATGCTAGATGCAGGCAAGCTGCATGATTCAACAACTTTTCTTAACAAGTGTGTGTGGTTTTTTTTAGGAGTATTCCCCCCTACCCTCTCAAATGGGGGTGAGAATGGTCCAAATGTAGGCAAACTCATTTCTCATGAATGACCAAACATTCTGACGAAGTATCCTCCACACAAATAAAGGTTCTTCCTCGACCATCTAACAATTCCCGCTATTAACCTAGCCCAACACCTGCCTTATCTTCATGCTGAGGTTGTTAGGAGTTGGACAGGAGTCATGAATTTTGCCAATATACAGGACTGAAGTGCTTTTGACATTTCTCTGGGACATAAACCATTCAGTTGGGGTATAAGGACTTCCTCTCTTATAAGGATAAATCTCTTATTAATGGATGATGGTTTGTGTTAGAGTAGGAACAAATCACAAGTTTTTCAAGTAATTTGTATTTTTCCCAACTATATGAACCTGAGTCCTTTAAGTTGCACTTCTTACCTCAACTGACCTGCAAAGTCAGGTCCTAGTGGCGTGTAAGGTTGGTGGGCTGCACCAACTCCCTCCAGTTAACTAACAGCACCTCATTAACTTTAAGTCATATTCAGCGTTGCTGAAAGCATACTCCTATTAAAGGACACCCTGTTTGTACAGTTAGAAAACAAAAATAACTTGAAAATTTGTAATATTTGAATGTATCTGTATAGAACTCTTCTCATCTTTCTCTTTGCTCTCATCTATTGTATCGATGATGGACTTAATCTTATCAAAGTCATGCACATTATCTACAATATTCTCACTTTTTTCTACTCTTGCTATTATTTGCATTTTCATCTTCATTGTTATTCCATGCCGTCTCTTAGCAGCACCCGAGGTATTGCCACTATCTTTGCACTTTCTAGTAGACATTCTTGTATTATGACGGTCTTGTTTGACATTTTATGGATATAATGAATCCCATAAGCTATAAAGAAAAGATGTATTGACCCCCTACATTTGCATTGTTGTGTGACGGCCGAGAGAGGGTTGTGAACTCAAAGGCAGGATGCAATCAACTGAGTTGTTTATTAAGGAACACTCTCCCTTATATACAAAACCTCAAGGCAACAGGACATAACATGCTCGAGAGACAGACAATGTTACAGAGCAAACCGGAGACATGATCATTCAGGTTCTTTTTAGTGCGAGGGAAGAGCGCAGATACAAGCATAATATAAAAAAAATAATTATGTACAATTGTGTGACACACGGTTGGTACAGTTGTTACAAACTGCTGCACTAGTTCGCAAATTTTTATTGGCCCAATATCCTGTTTTGTTGTCATTCTGGCCTCCTGTTGGTTTTGTGATTGTATGTGCTCTGTTCTAGCTTGTCATTTCCCCTGTGGATTTTTTTTGTTACTTTTCCCTGCACCTTTTGCTCATCATAAATCCCCAGCAGACAGTGATGATAGTGCATCAAAGGAAAACCATCACGGTGAAAGGGAAGCTACAGATTGTGAAATGGGTGGAAAAAGGAAAGATGCCGACAGACATCTGCTGCTTACTCGAACTTAAACTATACAACTATCACTGCAGTTATCAAGGATAAAGATTGTATCCTATTAAATTAACTGATTAGGAAGCAGTGTTGTGGCCTCATTATTGAGAGACAGATTATTTCTGGGTCGATCTGTGGCGCCGGGTGAAAAGAGTCCTTCTTATATACCTTTTCTGATAAAACCTTCCAATTATACCAGAGAAAGATAAAAGCATGGAATGCTGAGGTTACAACCCTCGCGCGAGCACCTTTAGGGTGTCGTGTATAAAGCAAAGGCGCGTGAAATCCACTATTCACAGGTTGTCTTCCATTTAGTTAATTCCTTCGTCAAAGGGATGGGCCGATACAAAGGCCCTTGCCAACCACCAGCGCCACACCACCCACGCCACGACGCGAGCGCCACCTGAACAACATCCTTCTTTTTGGACTGATAGAATAGTGTGTAATTTGTGGTGCTCTCGATCGTTTTTAACAGTCATGGATTTATTTTGTCATGTCCGAAGCTCCATCTTCACACATTCCAATGTTAAGTACCATAGTTTGTTTTGACAGTATTTTATTGTACCGGGCTTTTGTTTTATATCCAGTATAGTCTGTTTTATTATTCCCGTCTGGCCTTTGCGGCCATTGTTTGTTCACTTGTTTGGGAATTCATCTTTATCTGCCCGTTTAGTACTCTGTCACTTAGGTTCTTGGTTAAGTCCCTGGCCTTATGCCTTTAGAACCGTTATTATTTTTATTTTTTTGTGTATTTATGCTCATGGTACTTTTTGCTAGTAAGTCCAGCCTACGAACGAGATAGCGATTTAGCTTTGTTTTTGTTTAGTAACCGCCCGAGGCGTTCGTCACTCGACTGTGCTATTTATTTAAAGTTTTAGCAGATGCTATTCTTCGATCGTAGTGTTATATGGATGTACATTTTTATTTTATACGTTTATAATAGTGTTGTGTGATTTTTAGTCCTGTTTTTGTGTCCAAGAGAGCGAGAGATTGGGGTCCCCGTTTTCTGTTCGCAGTCACGAGTTACCCCTTTATCTCGTTTTCTTTCTTTGCTCTGGTGGTTGAGCGGATTTCCCGTTTTCCGTTTTGTGCGTTCAACGGGTTCTCCCTCCCTCACCTCTCCCCCTCGGGGTGGATGATAACTTACGAGTTATTTATTTTTCGTGACTTTTCAATTGTTAGCGTTATTTTGGTCCGTGTTCGTCCTCTCCCCGTTACGGCTCGGGAGTAGTTTATGAACGTTTTCCACTCCGCCTTGAGTTCTACTCCGGCTTGAGGGATTCTCAATGACTTTCGTTCTATTGTTATATTTATATATTGTTTACTACATGGGACGGGCTTCATATTGTTTAGATACGACCCTCCGGTGGCCCTTACTGCGGTCTCAGGCCACGGCCATATCCACAATAGCCATTGTTATTACAATTGTGTTTTTATTCACAATAATTATTCAGGACCTTTCTTCTCCCTCCGGCCTCACCGGAGTTTGTAAATACGCTTTGCTATGATCTAAGCCTTAGCCCTTAGCTGCGGCTTGGCTTTTATATCTTCACAATTGAATTATTAGCCACAATTGAATTATTCAGAGTATCTCATTATCCTCCGGCGTCACCGGAGGTCGCCCATACACTTCACACTTATATTTGCCTTGCCTTTGGCTAAGACGGCATTTTTCAGGACATCTCATTACGCTCCGGCTTCACCGGAGGTCGCCCATACACTTAACACTTATATTTGCCTTGCCTTTAGCTAAGGCTGGTGTTTATATTTATTTTAAGGGCATGTCACTGCTTCCCCGACCCTCGCAGGTCGGCAGATTGCTTTAAGTTATTTATCCTTATGTCATTATCAGACATTAGGTAAATTACAATATACAAACATTTGGATATTATTGTGCCAACAATGGTTTTGGCCGAATAGCGATTTAAACGTTTGCGATTTAGTCTGTTAGTTTGTACTCGCCCCAGGAAGGCTCGATTTAGACTATATCCTTATTTATTGGTTAAGTTGTCGTTATTCTTCGTTTTTGGTTATTACAATGACTAAAAATTAAAAAGAAAAAGGAAAAATAAAAATAAAATAAAAACAATCAGTTTTATTTTACTTTCCTTATATTATTATGTGATGTTAGCTTTTATTATGTAACCTTGAGAGTGAGAACATAGGGTGCTCGTTTATTAGCTCGAGTAAGGGAGGTGATTTTCCCGTTCTCCGTTTTTATACGTTCACGAGTTATTCAGGCCTCCTCTTATTATCAGAGTTGATGATAGTACGTTTAATGTTATACACGTTTTATTGATGTGGTTACTGTTAATATAGCTAACACTATTAGTAGGAACGTTGGTGTATGAGTCATTAATTGGGTTCGATTTATACCGACACCCTTAGCTCCGCCTTGAGTTATGTTTAGCTCCGCCTTGAGTTATACGCCGCTATAATGGATACTCATTGGGTGAGAACTAGTCAGATATTTGGAGTGCAACGGTGAAATCCGGCACTCAGACTCCGGCTGAGACCTTTTTGCACACGAACCTTTGTCATGTTTGATCTCAATTACACCTTTCCGGCCCCTTTTTTTCATCGAATCTCCGGCTACGCTGGAGATAACTCAAACATTCATTGAGGTTAATGTTATCGTACCGGTGACGGTCACGATCTCACGGGGACTAGCCTTTGCTACCGGATCTCCCATACAAACAGAGATCAAGCAGACGTCCAGAACCGGAGTTAACAATGTGATACCGATGAGGATTTCACAGTTTCATTATTACGGTTTCTTTTTCATCGAATCTCCGGCTTAACCGGATATCGTACAGGCGATCAGCATTGAGGTTAATATTAGATTTCCTCTGGTTCACGTTGTCACTATGACGGACCTTTGTTTGTACCGGGGATGGTTACCGGAGATCCGGTACAGTCGGAGATCACTCAGACCACGGGTGGCCAATCTTTTGTTTTACCTGTAAAAAAAAAAAAAAAAAAAAAAAAAAAAAAAAAAAAAAAAAATTATTATTTATGAACGTAACTATGCCTATATTTATGCATGTATTTAATTCTAACTATGTATAAATATGGATAAATATCCATACAACATCGTGTTCAAATAGAATTAAATTAATTATGCCTATATTTATGCATGTATTTAATTCTAACTATGTATAAATATGGATAAATATCCATACAACATCGTGTTCAAATAGAATTAAATTAATTATGCCTATATTTATGCATGTATTTAATTCTAACTATGTATAAATATGGATAAATATCCATACAACATCGTGTTCAAATAGAATTAAATTAATTATGCCTATATTTATGCATATTCAATCCTAACTGTCTAAATATGGCTAAATATCCATACAACATAGTGTTCAAATAGAAATACATTAATTATGCCTATATTTATGCATAGTCAATTCTAACTATGTCTAGATATGGATAAATATCCATACAACATAGTGTTCATATAGAAATAAATTTCCACCCAGTGGCGAATGCGCCAACAGTGTCACATTTCATGAATACAAGTGTCGCACTATACCCCAGAAGATAATACATTAAATAACTTGTCTTTAAAATGGCTTTTTAAGAGTATACAGCTGATCCCAGCCTGTGAATAGGATCGCTAACCAAAGTTCAAGGAACATCCAGACTTATGTCCCCTTTGTGTTACAGAAGGTTCGCCTGCATGGTTCCCATCAGGATGATGATGATTTTCTCTGGCCTGCAAAGAGAGGCTCTCCACCCTTGGGTATCGAAGTTGGGAAGGAATGCTCCATCTAGAGGTCCCTATCTCCTCGGAGTGTCCTCTCTAAGGTTGGACAACGACCCCATGGACGGGCAGGTATGTGGGGATGAGTTTTGAGCCTTCAGCTTTGCAATTACCTACGTCACCGACCTAGGACCATTAAAGGATCCTAATGTTCATGTTACCCTGCATAGACTGTGACGGCTAAAAGCAACACATTCTAAGGAAATCCAAGGGGCTATGACGAGCTCTAAGGTAGGGTGGTGAGTCAGTGCCGTTCAGGAACTCGGATATAGGTGGTACCATAAATCTGGAGGGCATAGACGTCCTCCCTCTGGGGGACCTAGATTTTACTCCCAGGTACTAGAATTCCCATTCAACGGATTCGTTCGATTGAAAGAGATTGCCTTGGTTAGCTTAGACAAGGTACCGAAGGTAACGGTATTATTTCCTAAAGGGCAGGCCCGATCTGTCTGGACCAGGATGTTGTCAGCCTGGGGGGTACGATAATTCCAGGCTCTACCCTTCCAGTTCGACCTACACGTTTGTTGGTCTGGTCGGGTCAGTTGTGGGAAGTACGTTCTGTCTGAGACCTCTATCAGACAGGAATTGATAGTCGGTTTCCCACTCGTCATCACAGCCTTCCTCTGGTTCGACGATTTTGTATCTGACCCCCCATCATCAGGTGGTCTACCTCACTGATTCCCCAGGTACACAGTCCAACTCCGTTGGGATGTTTTGCCTGCATGCAGCCCTAGATCCGAACCCTCAGGCTCCTTTCATGGACACCAGAGAGGAAGCTACAGGAGTAGAAGACAGTCCCGACATCAAGGCGGACCTAGGAAAAAGGGGGCTCGGAGAAGGGAAGGACCTAGATTCACTCCCTCACAACGCGGTGGTCCCGGTAGAGGGAAGACTTTACCACTTTCGTGACCATTGGACTCGGTCTGTGGGATCATAGCATAGTCTCTAACGGTTTGAGATGAAAATGGCCTCAAGGTCCTCCTCCTCCGCCAGTGACCTTCTCCCAGAAATACATTCCCGTCCTGAAAGAGTACACCACAGGGTTACTCAAGAAAAAGCAATCAAACGACTATCTCTTAGGTATGGACCTTACTTCCCCGTGGGACCGTCACCACCTCTGTCGATCTTACCGACCGCTATTAGCTTGCGCCTATAGCTCGAAACTTCTCTTCTTATCTGGGTTTCCACCTAAGCAGGAAAGCCTTTGTGTTCAAGACATGCCCTTCGGCCTCAACATTGATCCCAGGATATTCACGAAACTGGGAGAGGCAGTGTTAGAACAACTCAGGAACCAAGAGATACAGATCATTGCTTATCTGGCCGGTTGGCTCATTTGGGCCCGGCCGGCCATAGAAGGTAACAGAGCTACGAAGGAATTTCTTCGATCGCTCGACAACCTGTGATTTCGGGTCAATCTCCATAAGTCTCGCCTGCGACCATCAGGCCACTTAGAATGGTTAGCCATTCAGTGGGACCTTTCGAAGCACACGTTGTCTCTCCCTTCCAAAAGTAAGAGGAATAGGTTCCAAGATCAAGAATTTCTCAAGCACAAACAGGTGTCCAAAGAGCCTAGAAAGTATCCTCGGCCTTTCCCAATTCACTTCAGTAACAGATCTCCTAATAAAAGCCAAACTCAAGACATCAATCGATTTTGGAGAAAGAGAGCTACAGTACCTATAAGAAGACAAGGTCTCGAAGATCCCCTCTGTCGGGAAAATGAGACTACGCCCATGGTCCGAACCGAAGAACCTCTCCAAAGCGGTTCCTCTACAATTCCCACCTCCACAAGTGACATTCCATTCAGCCGTGTCTTTAAGTGGATGGGGGGATTTCTCCGAACATCAGATGTTTCAGGTTCTTGGTCACTAGCCATGAAACAGTCCCATATCAATGTTCTCGAAGCCATGGCAGTGTTCTTGACCCTGAAGAGAGAGACTCCTCCGAGGTCGACCCACATCAGAGTAGTGTCAGACAGCACAGACGAGGTACACTACGGAAACAGGGGAGGATCCAAGTCACCCAACCTGAATCAGATCCTGGTCACTTTCTTCGCCTGGGCAACAGAAAAGAACTGGTTCCTGTCAGCACCTCACCTAGCGGGAGGCCAGGATGTGAGAACGGGCTCACTATCCAGGACGAGTTCCCTGGAGTCAGAATTTCACTCCGGTGGATACTCAGGTTCGTTCCAGGCATCCAGGTAGATCTATTCACATCTCAGATCAATCACAAACTTCCTTGTTATGTGACCCCAATCCTGGACCCTCGGGCTCATGCCATGGACGCATTACCCCGGGATTGGAATCATTAGAGGAAGATTTCCCTATCTCTCCCAGTGAATCTTCTAAAAACTTTAACACCGACTGCGCTCCTTCCGGGGCGCAGTGGTTTTAGTACCACCTCACTGCCCAAGAACAGTTGGTTTCCTCTCCTCCTCGAGTGGAAACTCCGTCCCATCCGGATTCCGTTCCTCAAACTGACCCGAGTATTCCAAACTCACTGTGTCAGATTACTCAAGGATGTCCAAAACCCTAACTTTGTGGACTACAGGAAGTTGGCAGCTCGTAGAGACTCGAACATTGAACCGGAAAACGATTTCTTACTCGAATCAGTCAAAAGGGACTCGACAATTCGCCAATATGATTCGGCCGTTAACCCCCAAAATAGGTGGTCCCCTTGGAAAGTTATTCCTCTTCTCCAAGATACTTTTCTATGTCCGGTCACCACTCTCAGGGCCTTTTTAGCCACGACTGCTACCCGATCGTCTGGCCCCTTGTTTATCAGGGAACAAGGAGGTACCATTCCCATACGTGGTATTAGGCTATAGATCCTATACTTCGTTTGACAAGCCAATCCGGGATCATTTCCCCCAGAAGATGGACTTTGATGACCTTATAAAGTTCACGGGTTGGGAATCTCCTATGGTCTTCAAACGCCACTATCTAATGAACTTACAGGCTCTTAAATACCCAACAGTTGCAGCTGGGAGCCGTATCTCTCCCCAGTGATCTTTTGTTCTTGCTTTCATCCATCTCTTTTCTTCTCCCTCCTACCCGCCACTCGCACCACGACGCCGCTTCCTTGGTGGTTCGTTAGCCCTAAGTTTATTACATATTAGGTTATGTTTGTAACTATTATTGATTACCGTTGTTACAGGGTTGGGATATTCTTAGCCATGTCAGTTTTGTAGCATGTTTCCTCTGATACTCGGAGGCTTCCCTGTTATCATGTTTGTTTACCTTAATTATTTATGATTTTCTTTACATGGTGTTGTTTCTCTCCCCTCTTTAAATTAGTTATTGTTGGGCTTGGAAGGCATTCTCTGGTACATTTTCACCCGGCGCCACAGATCGACCCAGAAAAGGGATTTTGACGAAGGAAAAATCTATTTCTGGGGAGAGACCTGTGGCGCCCGGTGAAACCCTTCCCCTTTATTTTACACAATCCCACCCTTTCCTTTCCAAGCCATCATGGCCAATACAGAAGGATGTTGTTCAGGTGGCGCTCGCGTCGTGGCGTGGGTGGTGTGGCGCTGGTGGTTGGCAAGGGCCTTTGTATCGGCCCATCCCTTTGACGAAGGAATTAACTAAATGGAAGACAACCTGTGAATAGTGGATTTCACGCGCCTTTGCTTTATACACGACACCCTAAAGGTGCTCGCGCGAGGGTTGTAACCTCAGCATTCCATGCTTTTATCTTTCTCTGGTATAATTGGAAGGTTTTATCAGAAAAGGTATATAAGAAGGACTCTTTTCACCGGGCGCCACAGGTCTCTCCCCAGAAATAGATTTTTCCTTCGTCAAAATCCCTTTAGTACTTTGGTTGGAATAACAGTCAACAACATGCTGTATACCAGTTGAGCCTAATGGTAATTCAGGTGAAAGTAAGTTGATTGTTTGGCATGGCTAAAAGGGAAGGGGGAAGGTGAATATATATTTTACCGTAGGGTTTGTTCATGGGCTTTAAGGAGCATGCAAGATATCGTGACATTAAAGGTCAAGGTAAGGGTGGTAGTGATGATGAGAAAGCAGCATTAGGTATCCTAATGAGTTGCCTTGACCAATAGAGCAGGCAGAATTGATTATTCCCCAATCCCCACAGAATGTTTACTTTGTTTACTACATCATCAAGTTTGCCAAAGATTTGTGGAAGACTTGGGCTATCTAATTATGGATGTATATACAACCTCTCTTAACAAGGAGATTGAAATTTATTCTTGCTCTGTTTTGGATTCCCTCCATTTTCAGTAATCTATCCAGTGGTTCAAAATCAACAACAGGATGACACTTCTAACACTGTACTGGCCACAGAGATTGAAAAGGGAATATACTAATTATTTTCATTAGGAACCATGATTTGCCTATCCTACGTGGCGTAGGACAAGAAAAATTTTAGCAATGAAGGGTTATACATCCATGCTTATGTCTTTATTACTAGCTGTAGGTTTAGTTTTTTTTTTTCTTTTCAAATGTTATTAAAGACACTGTTAGAGTGGAATTTACATGTTAGCTGGAAATTGTTATGGGGAAATGAGTTTGAACCCATAGACAAAATTGACTTGAAAAATTTAACAATGGAAATTATTTCTTTATATTTCCTTTAGCATAAGTTTCATCCAAAATTCACAGTAACAAGTCCTATCACTGCTAATATAATTTAAAATAAAGAAGCTTTGTTATTTGAAGGTTAGTCTGCCTAGACATTGTAGAATTCCAATCTTATAAGGCATAGAATAGCGGGAAGATGAAAACAGTCATTGTTCAGTTAGGGCCATAAAGTACACCTGTAGTACCTATTTGAAAATGTCCAAACCTTTTAGATGTGCTATGCTTTCCTCGCCATCCTTTTTCAAAATATGCCATCTTATTATTTCAAAGAGCTCTCATACATAATGCACACATACAGTTGGATGAATTATATTCATTTATTTTTTTCCTTGCCAGAGAACAGGACATCTGAGTAGTAGCAATTTCTCTAAAATTTGGTATGAACATTGAAGATGCATTTCTTGGTTTGCTTTTCATTAATTAAGAAAATTTAAATCTAATTTTGTAAAAACCAAATCCATTTGTGATAAGGGATGTTTTGAAATAATTAGTGAGTTTTTTAACGGTTAGTAATAGGTTAAGGAAGTGAGTAAGATTTTTGGTTGTAGGGTAGTAAATTTCCTGATTACAGAGGCAGTAGTGTAGGTGTAGTAATGTTTGGTGCTGTCTTGATACTCTCTCTCTAGCCTTGGCATGCATAGGTTGTGACATCTATATAACACATTCTCTGTCAAACATAGCAGTAATAAGCAGATATTAAGTCACTTGGGTGCTTTAGCCTAGGTGATGGGACTTGGTATAGAGGTAAGACGATGAATGATTATCTTTTTACCAATAACTCCACTTCCAGGCTAATGTAATATACAGCACATTAATTTTAAGTAGGACTCATTAGACTAAAGCTAATACTTGATAATGGAGTTTGGGTTTCTTGATACAGCACTGGAAAATAGAATGTTTTTGCAATACTGAAAATTAATGGAAGACTTACCCACGTCTCCACTAGTAAAGAGGTAGTTATGCTGATTAAATTTATTGACTATCATGGAGTGAATTGTTAATTGTGAGGTGAACTCACTAAATTGAGTTTTTATATTACCTCATTAATGGTCTTCATTTGGGAGTGTTCGATGGTGTCAGGTTAGGGCAAATTTGTTGGAAGGTGTCCTGGCTCTCCATGCGTTATACTGAGAAACTGGTTTTGCTAACACTAAGAATTTTGTGATTTTTTAATGAAATTCAAATTACGTGCCTCCAAACAGGCATACGCATGAATCAACATAAAGTAGTAGGTTTCACATTGAAAGTTTCTCCATAGGATAACATTGAGGTTAAATTAAATTTAATCGGGTACAATGTGTTATTCAAACTTAGATTCATGTCAATCAATCGTTTTCCATTTTTTTTTTGGGGGGGGGGGGAGTTGTAAGCATTATCATTAATTGAAAAGATTTTTGTTGGTTTGTCTTAGGTTTCAGATGCTGCTGGACAGGAGATTCTCCCATTTCTCATTGATTTTCAAAGATGAAAGTTCATTACAGTAGCTTTCAAATTATCCACTACCTACAAAGTAATTTGAAATTATAAAATTAGTTTCAAACTGTACAACTAGTAAATGTTGCATGCGTGGGCAGTATTTTTTTAGTCTATTTCTTAAAATTACGTAAGATATCCTCCAAATGTTTCCCACTTACGCCCTAATAGTACGTTCATACACTTGCTAGAGACATAATTTAGTTGTAGAGTAATTACCCTGATCATGCCGATTCATTTCTATAATTTTAACTAAACTTAATCCTTTATGAATTAATACGGATTCCTTGCCTTGCCTAGTTAGTGGGCGTATGAAACTTTTTTTATGTACTATATCATGGGGAAAATGATAAAACTAGGGGTGAATTTCTTTTATTGATGGTATTTGAAAGTACTTTTAAAACTTGTGAAAACTTATAGTAGTAAACCAATAGCTTTTAGACACTTAATTTTCACACATATCATAGGGTGGTGGTCTAGAAAAGTATTTTGGTACACATCCAAAACAAATATTCTAAATTAATATTGTCGACTGAAAAAAAAACAAACCTATTAACTTGTTTATTTTATAGTACAAATAAATTAGACTTAGCTTAGATGTGTAACATGTCATAGTAAATGAAAACACACTAGTGTCCAATAAGTTAGAAAATGAATAACAGTAAATAACATCTATCTATCTCTATATACCAAGGCACTTCCCCCAATTTTGGGGGGTAGCCGACACCAACAACGAAACAAAACAAAAAGGGGACCTCTACTCTCTATGTTCCTTCAGCCTAATCAGGGACCCAACCGAGTTCAGCTGGTACTGCTAGGGTGCCACAGCCCAACCTCCCACATTTCCACCACAGATGAAGCTTCATAATGCTGACTCCCCTACTGCTGCTACCTCCGCGGTCATCTAAGGCCCCGGAGGAAGCAGCAGGAAATAACATGCTGTGACAAATTTTATACAGAAATATTTTGATTCCTTGTTCCGAAAGGAAACGCTTATGATATATGCCATATATGTCCTCAAACTTATAAGGCAAATATTAATCTTGACTTTGAGAAGGGAATGACCATTATTGTTTTATACTCCACAGTAAATGTTTTTTGTTATTTCGCATATGAGACAACATCTAGGTACTACTTTAGTTTATTTTTAAGATTATATGAAATCAAGTTTATGGTGTTATGAAAATTACCTATGATGGGGGGCAATGTTATCTTGAATGGTTGACAACTTTTGAAATTATAGTCCGGGATATTTTCTTTTAAGTAAAGTGAAACAACCTAGTCAGGAGTCAGTCAGCTGGCATGGGAAATGCAATGTACCACATGAATAAGAACAGAGCAAGGTTTCACCTAACCTCCATTTTTCTTAGCAGAGGGTATTCAGTTGGTAATTGAAAGTACCTTGCACTGTATTCCTTTTGTCCTTTTATAATTTGTCACGACTTGTTTGGTGAAAGTTTGATTGGTCAGTCGTAGGTGTAGTGGAGGGTGCCTGGTTCACCATATTTATTGCAGTATGGTCTATATTGGTATCTCTTTAATATGTTTATTATATGTGTTGTATATATGGATGGTTATTGATAACGAAGGGAGGGTTGTTTTAATATGGCTGTTGGTAGTAAAGAGGTTGTGCCTAACATAATGGACACACTGCATATCCCAATCTTTTTGGATGTATTTATGTAATGAAATGATGACCTTATGATTTTTAAAGAAAGCTTTTTTTTTTTTTTTAAGTATAGACAAGATTATACACGTTTTCAATTATTTTTGGTTTGACAAACTTCCTTAAGTGTATGAATGGTCAAGATTTCTAGTCATCCATAATTGCTTTAAATTTGATGAGTTCCCTCATTTCATATCTCTTCCTTAATGTCAATATTTCATCGAAATAGGTTTATTTTTAGAAAAAAATAATGAAAATATAATGCCTTACATTAGTTCACGTTAAATAATTTCCCTTTCACACCAAGTTCAAATTAAACTTTGAAGCAAGGAACTGCCATACTTTGAGTACTGGCATGTTGAGAATTTTCTCTGCGGGAAATGAACATTTTGGGTATGATAACCCACATGCATCAATTGAATCTGTAAAGCCTTCTCTCATTGCTGCCATGTAACGCCACATCAGGGAATCTTGTGAGCGTGTGACGGGTCCGTGGTGTTGTCTGTGGAAATGAAAAATAGCATTCATATTTATATTGAGAATCTCTCTCTCTCTCTCTCTCTCTCTCTCTCTCTCTCTCTCTCTCTCTCTCTCTCTCTCTCTCTCTCTCTCTCAAATGTAGTACAATGGAAACCAAACGCGAGAATTACTGTTGGAGTTTTAGTTTGGTTTGAGTAGCTAATCTCAAAGATTTGGAGAGATAAAATTATTATTTGGTAACTATTGCTGCCCAAGTTTTATGGAAGCTCCAGTGAGGAATTAGAAGATCGCTTTGAAATATTTTCAGATCAAAATGAAGAATCTGTATTTTATAAAACAAGGGAAATGTACTTTCTCTGTCATTACTTGTGAGAAGTGACATTATGGGTTATTATTCCAGTGTGTTATTCCATTATTGAAACGTACTTCTGCGAGTAGCAAGCTGAATCAGAATTGTAATTTTTAATTGTATACAGTATCATTTGAATTTTTAGGCTGAGTTCCTGCAGAAATCGTTGTTGTGTTTCGTGTAAAGAGTAACTGGTAGCATCCGGGTGCAGATATTTTGCAAGATTTTCCAATTAAACAGAAGGTTGTGTGTTTAGGATCAGTATGGAAAATGTATTGTCGTTAGTATGAATAGTATTTGCATATACTGTCTATAAAGTAGGTAGGATAAGAAAATTATGCCATTTGGCAAATCGAGGAGTTCTTGGTAGATGTTCTGAAGAAACAACTTTGAAAATTGGTGAAGAGGAAAAGTCTTATTTTCTTATTATCTAGAACTTTATGAAATGCAAGTTTGCAGGAAATGACCCCATGAATTTTGTGGAGTATAAATATATAGTATGTGACAGATATTTATGCTTATACGTAACTTAATGTGTTAGAAATTATGACGTATAGGTGGAGGAAAGTAGTCAGAATTAGAAATTACCTTTAGAATTATGTAGAATTTTGAAAATCTCCAATGAAATGACATGGTTAAAGCTAGTACCTACCGTGTTTAGTTGCTGTGATAATATCTTATCAATTGAAGGAATTTAAAGGTTCGATCATCTTTGTCGCATTAGTTTAGTAGTTTGAAGCTTGGAGCAGTGGTGCTCAAAGATTAATTCTTTCTATTTGTTGAAGCTTTGTACCCCAATTTGTGATTTAGTTTTCCTTATTTTAAAAGATGGAGTGCATAAAACTCGTTTTAAGGTACCATATGTCAAGAACCAGGATTACTATTGATCCTTGTATATGGTAAATCGGTACTGTTCTTTCCTGTGGTATTAACATGCAAAAGGACAGTTTTAATCAGTGAAGATGTGTAATTCCTTACCCGAGTTCCTTCAAGAAGACATCGGAAATTGGGGAAAATGTCTGTGGTTCTGAAGCCAGTTCACATATCAGTCGTTCTTGACACCCCATAGAGAAGAGCTGGAAGATAAGATAATGAATTATCATCATAATTTTCTTTAGGCAAATATAATTATTGCAGTCTATGTATTTTTAATTAAATTAAATTTTTCTAATATTATAAGCTGCTGCGGAAGGTTCTGTAGAAAGATGGTATTTTTATGGATGAAATAGTCTTAATTTATATGCATTCAGGAACCATATTTGATAACTTGATGGATTGGGTTATTCATTTACTATTGAAATTGAAAACTTTGTTGTAAACAAGAATTTCAACGGCTAACCAAAAACGTAAACTATACATTGAAGACCAATTTAGTGTTTGGTAATATACGGTACCCAGTCTGAGGTGTGGATTTTAAGCAACGCAACATTAATATTTTATTTACCTTTTACCCAGATTATTTCAACATTTATTTGGTTCTCTTGAGTATTTTAGCTAGTTTTGAAGAGCATATTTTAGTATTTAAGGGGTTTCACCCATCTTTTCACCCTCCCTTTCAGTATTATTTTTCATAATTAATAGGAGATTGCATTTCGGACTATACAGTATTTGGTGTCATGTTAAATCGGTCTACTCGTATAGTGATCGTGGAACATCCAAATATTCGGTTGTAACATATCCTTTACATGATCGCCTTCTGGAGAGTTGGGTTTGAGTTGTTTTACTTGTTAATTACGGGTTCACCTTCCTCTCATTCAATGTCTTGTTTTTAAAAGTGTGTTTTGGGACAGCTCAGTTAGGGGTAGGCTCCACTTTGGAGGGCTGACTTTTGCCTTTTTTTTTTTTTTTTTTTTTTTTTTTCTTTGCTAAAAGTCTTCCTTTTGCCTATCAGAAGGCCGTGATACGTGTAGAATTCATCTCCAGCCTCTATAATGCCTCCCATGGTTGTCAACGCCCCCCTATGTTCATAGTAAAAATAAGAAATATCATTAGTAATTGTGTAATTTTTATAGAGTACCTCTCAAAAATTGGTCGAAGTCGTTTTCTAATATCAGTTTCATCAAAGAAATTAGTTCAGGGGTGACTATGAGATTATCTCCCATCTCCCTGTGTCATCAGAAAAAAATCGCTTTTTCTCGGTTTTTTTTTCGGGAGAGGGGTGCATTTCTTTGCGCGTCCTGCTCTTATGCCTTAAGTAATATAATTTTTAGATGTTTTAGGCTATCAAGTGACATAATACCTACAAATACACTGAAGGTTTTGTCCCTAAATCGAGATTTTAATTTTTGGTGAATATTTATTTCTAGGAATCGCTCCATCATCTGCTTGGCTTTCACTAAAGTTATTGCTCGTTTTTTTCTTGCTGTGTGCTTATTTACTGTTCGATTTTGATAAAACCTTGTGTGCATGTTCCAGGTGGATAAAAAAACATGCCTGCTGAACGAAATTTCAATTCAAGACAGTAGTTTCTCACCGATCACCAAATAACATTTAATTCGCTGGCACCGATTTTCACATTTTTATTCATAAAATCCTTTATTTTCCCTGTAGGATGATAAAACTCACAGAGGATATGCCTTATTATAGTGCTAATAATGCCTGAAAATTTCATTAGCGTGTCTTGATTAGTGTATTTTTGGGAAATATTTTTACGATTGGCACCCCTTCAAAGTGGAGCCTAGTGAAGAATAAAGCCTTTCTTTTACCTCTTCCTTCTTTACTCTCGTCTTTTCTTGATTTCCAAAGGTTTCATAATGAGGAATTCTTAAATCTTGCTGATTATCCAAATTCCTTTTTATTGATAATCTTATGTGTTGATTAAGACATTGCGTTTATACTCTCTTCATCCTATGTTTATTTTTTTAATTTCTTTTAGTCTTAATAATGACGTAATTAAGTATCTCTGCTGCTCTCTCTGATAACCAAGTCGTCTTCAGTGCATAATACAATCTTCATTTCAGATACTAACCTTCACCCAATGTGTTTAGGTCTTGTCTTTGCATCAGCCTCTGATCTTTAGCCTTACTCATTTTTTAGTTTGTTTTTATGTATTCTTATCATTTTGACGTCAAATTATGTATTAGTATATATTTAAGCTCAACAATTCTCATATTTTTTACTTAGGGGAGCGCATTCTATTTTGTGAAAATTTGCTTGGGAAGTTCATAGGTTTTTATGGTACCATAGACTTGTGCGCAATTGCTGTTATCATCATCATCATCATCTAAGCTAAGTATTAAATACATTTAATTAGATTTTACTCTGTTTTGCCTGTCATTTTTGAAGACCAGTTGGTTTCTTTCAGTCAATAACACTGCAATAATTTAATTTCTAGTGGTATATTGAACTTACCTCTAAATGTGCAAAATAAATGGCAAGTTTTTCCAGCTGTTCTTCGTATGCAGGGTCCCAGTACAGTGCCTTGGGAATCTCATCATCTTCGTAAATGACATTTAGAGCGCCAAGAGATCGCCCTTTCGCTATTGTTGGAATCGCTAGAGATACAGGCATGTTAAGAAGGAAGCCTAGTGATAAAGGAAAAAAAATATGGTAGATTCAAAGATAGGGCAGTTGGTCTACTGATAGGGAAGGGGTGTTAAAAGAAGTGAGGTAAATGTATACAAATTTAGTTAAGAGGGATAATTGTGACCTATGTAAATCCTCTAGATTATTATTTTTGTTTTAGTTCATGGCTTTGTGTATTATTATTATTATGCTGTATAAGTTTGGTACACTGGAAGGAGAAGCGGTAGGAAAATTAAATTAAATGAGGTCCAACTATTTTAGTGTTTTTTTTTATTTAGGAGTCTAGGCCTTGTGTCTAGGTTAGATTTTATGCCCTTTTAGCGTATATGAAAATGAAATATTTGCTAATGAATATGGTCATATTGTATTCCTTACCAAGAAGAATGGGAGCATTTGGGTTTACGAATAGGTACCTCTTCTCTCTGGAAGCATTTGAGAAAGAGCTCCACGAGCAAGCTGTTATCATCATCACCACTGGCAAAAGACAAATCATCTTCATCTTGACCTGAAAATATTAAGATAATTAGAAGTGCTTTCTTTAAAGTACTCTTGGTTTTGAATGGATACAGTACTATAATTTCTGTGGCTTTTGTCCCTGGTTCAGGCGGATAACAAAGGAGGCATGCTGCATGGATAACAAATATACCGTTTTAACGTTAGGGCAACGAACAACACAATCTTGTACTTAACCTGTATAATATGGATTTCTTTAGTTGTGAGAGGGTTTTAATTCAATTTATAGCGATATAGTTAATTGTGTAATCGTATGTGTATACGTACTATAGTGCATAGTGAAGTCATATGTTTGTGTAGGCTATCATTATTGTAATTTGTATGTTTATCAATATATAGAAATAGAATTGGGTTTTTAGACATTTTGTTTATGAAGGTCTTTTAGTTTAAAGGCCACTCATGATTGGCAGAGGCGTGGGAAAGGCCGTTGTCCATGGGGCACAAGGTCCTAGAGACCCACTGTACTGTACATACTTAGGCACCCAAGCCACGGCCGTGCCCAAGCCCTCTTCCTCCCTGCAGAGGGTAGTGCCGTTAGTTACTTGTTGTAGTGCACTGTAGGCTTTACTTAGGTGACCGTGCAGCATTCCTTTGGCCCCTAACTCCACTTTATTTACCTGTATATTTTTCTATTATATCTACATTCTTCCTTCTTACTGTCCAACCTCTTCTAACTTCTAACTCAAAATGTAACTAGGGTTCTACCATAGATGCACTTGTGCGCTGAACCGCCCCAACGTCGGGCTATATTGCTAAAATCCAGTAAATCAAATCATAGCCTTCTTTCCGCATAAGCTACGATCAGGTAAGGCAAAGGACACGGTCCGGCAAAGCGTTGTCCATGATTCAGAAGGTAGTCATATAGCTATTAGCCTATATACCCAAATCCATCCTCTTTAGATCACTGGGGTAGTAAGGTTACGGACACTAGTGAAATTTGAGGTAGTGAACTAGGCTTCAATTACCTACCTACAGACTTCGAGCCATAGACATTTCCACAGAGCATCCACAACTTTTTCTCTTTAAACTAGGTTATACATTTATCTAGCCCAAGCTAGATACCAATTTCTTATAGAAATGAGGAACTCGATAAAAATTATAGAAATAATCTAAAGTTTTATTTGTTTAAAAGATTAGCAGTTTAAAGGGCAATTTCACTTCTTACCCGTGTGACTATGTTGTTTGTACTGAGTTACTAAATTAAACAGATTGTCAAATGATTAGGGGTGTAAGATGTGTTTTGAAACTTGAAGAGGATAGTTACTTTAGTCTTCTCTGTTTTGAAACATGAAGAGGATAGTTACTTTATTCTTCTTTTTGATACATGAAGAGGATAGTTAATTTAGTCTTCTCTGTTTTGAAACATGAAGAGGATAGTTACTTTATTCTTCTCGATTATTCAAGTGCATGAAGTGTATCTGAATAGAGTGGTATCTGATTGTAGAATTGTATGAAAAATGTATAATTAATGTTATGAGAAAATTTTGAATTTATTTAATATGGCTTTTTAATGAGAGACTGCTGTTGTAGTTGTTTGACTTAAACATGGAATTTTGTATTCCGTGTTGAATCCTTGTGATGGATAAGAAGGCTCTTAAACATAGGAATACTTTTTTTCCTCTTTTTAACTCAAAATGTCTCCGAAAAAACCGATTCCATTTCTTATTATTATTCCAGCTACTTCCATATTTATTGGGTTTCGCCCACCTTGCTTTCCACCCTCGATTCCTCTTTCACGTTTAGTTTATTGGGAAAAAACACTATTGTTGGGATTGGGGTTATTTTCAAAATAAATTTTAATAAATATGTATATGGCTTATATAAAAAGTTGAAATTACGAATGTTAGTGATAAAACTATGTTCAGTAGCTTATATATATTCTATATATAATTTGTGTATGTGTATGCACATACACTCATATATATATATATATATATATATATATATATAATATATGTATATATAAACACACACACACACACATATATATATATATATATATATATATATATATAAACACACACATATATATAGGCTATATATATATATATATATATATATATAAATATATATATATATGTATATATATATAGGCTATATATATATACTGTATTATATATATATATATATATATATATATATATATATATATACATAGGCTATATATATTTATAAATATATATATATATATATATATATATATATATATATATGTATATATATATTATATATATACATATATGTTTACAGTATACTGTATATATACGGTATGTATATATATATATATATATATATATATATATATATATATATATATATATTAGGCCTTTGACCAGTCGGCTATCGAGACAGCCAAATGATCAAAGTGTGATGACTGTTTCTCCCTGGCCTTAACTATCTGGACCGTGGGCGTTGGTGCCTAGCATTATGTGGTTCGTGTTTGGTGTCTCACAATGGCATGTCCCTTTCCTGTGTCTGTGCGTGCCGTCAATACGCTTGGTGAATATGCCATTCTATTCAATTTCAACTTTGTTTTAGTTTTAGTGTTATTGGGTAAGAAACTGACTGTAGAACCAGCTCAGTATAGCTTGTCAGCGTGAACAAAACATCACCATAAAATTCAAACATCACATGAGCCACGAATTTCTTGAGTTTCAGTACTTTCATTTTATATTAATATTAGAGAGAGAGAGAGAGAGAGAGAGAGAGAGAGAGAGAGAGAGAGAGAGAGAGAGAGAGAGAGAGAGAGAGAGAGAGAGACGCTTGCTTCAGCCAATCATGAGTGACTTAAAATTACCTGTTAGCACTTTTATGTACTAGTCTTGTTGAGAGAATTGATATTTTCTTAGTGTAAAAAAGTCAATATTACGATAGCAAGTTTAAAGACAAGGTGAAGAAATTCTCTGAGGCTCTGTTGCTTAATGTATATATTGGTAAGGATGAGCGAAAAATCTGTTAACGAGAAACTATGAATAAATTAAAGAAATTTCTATGTTCCGTAAATTGATTAGAGAGGAAAGGAGGTTGATAGATCTATATTTTCAAAGGATATATATCTACTGACCCGAAAGCTATTAATCTTGTTGAGAAAGTTGATAATTAGCAATGAATGTGGAATCAATTAAGTTAACACTTCAAATAACGATGACAGAAAAAACTGATAGTGACCTGCTGAAAACATTAAGGAAAAATCTATTGATTACAACGCGAACATCAACTAGAATCATTGACAGGAAATATTAGGTTGATAAAGCACTTAAGGATGAACCAATTCTTAATGTGAAGTAAATTTCAAATGTAAGTCATGTAAATTTTGCTGTTGATAGAATTAGAGAGGTAGCAGAAAATGAGATACAAACAACGGTTGCTGGCACCGAGAAGAGAAAAGTGGGAAAACTAAATCCTAAAATAATTACGTGAAATGTGTACAATGATGAAAATAATGTAGTTAGTGCTTTGAATTAAAGGAATTGTTGTTTGGATCAGATTCAAAATGTAGAAAAAAAGAAGTCTCATATTAAAAAATCTACTGCTTATGGGACTACCCACTTCATGCTTAAATAACAGTGATATAGTTAATATGCGATGGGGCTCATATAGTATAGTTGGTAGGTACCACGCGATCATCTGATTCAGGTGTATGGACATCTTGAAAAACACTGCAAGTTCAAGACTGATGATAACGTGTGGGAAATGTTCAGGAAATTTAACTCTCAAGTGATGAAATGTATAAACAGCACTAAGTTGAAAACTTGAATGTTCATATAGTGAATTCAAGAAATTGTAGTTCTTGATTTGGAATTTAAGAGACCGTGGATACTAAGACCGTCAAAAATTACGGTTTTGTAAAAATTCAATCTGTGGATAATTAAAAAATTCAAATTAGAGACTTGATAAATGAAAAATATTTCGACACGAGCATTATCTGAAACATGGCTGACCCACCAATAATAATAGTTTCTTTCATATTTCGGGAGGGGGCAAGTTAAAGGGGGTGCCAGTTGAGCTTTTTATTCTCAGAAAGGTTATTCAATTCTCAAGATAAAAAAAATGATTTAGTGTAAGAAGTTTTGATTACATGGGAATAAACTTTACACACGCAAAAAAATACCCATCGTAATAGTTTACAACCCTTTGAGACTCTTTGCTTGTGTGCTGGAGTGGATGAATTTTGATGCTGGATTATTTTAATTTCTATAGGGTGCTGATATACATGTGGAATTCTTTTTATCACGTTGAAACGGTTAAAGAATTTGAAAGAGGTTCTGGTAATTTATAGGACAAATTAGATGATGCATCATGCTGGTAATATGATAAATTTAGACGTGGTGACTGATCAACCCAAATCTATCATTAACACGCTTTTACAAGAATAAATATATTCTATATAAATTACAATACTTTGAAAGAATTTACATAAAAAATAAATCATTCGAAATATTAAGTCTGAACAAAACTTAGATTAAGACTAAAAAATGTTACGCTCCGAAAATTATATAATCACTTGACTTGACACTATAAATCATGTAAAGGCTGTATATGTGTATATGCATACTTCTCGCCCTAACCTTCTTCAGTTGTCATTATCCCCATTTTATATACTTCTCATTTACGAACGTCATGTTATGCAAGGGCTTCCTTTGTGTCCAAGCCATGCAGTAATAATATATAGTATAACAAAGTCCCGAGTCATGTAATACTCTAGATTAACATGGAGGGATGACATGTATGAATAATTGAGTTTGCTCTCTCTCTCTCTCTCTCTCTCTCTCTCTCTCTCTCTCTCTCTCTCTCTCTCTCTCTCTCTCTCTCTCTCTGATAGAATTGAAATAATTTATTTTGATAAATTTTTGCTCAGCAACTTTATATTTTATGGATACTTACGAAATATAATAAAACTTAAAATTGCAGTGGAGAGAGAGAGAGAGAGAGAGAGAGAGAGAGAGAGAGAGAGAGAGAGAGAGAGAGAGAGAGAGAGAGAGAGAGAGAGAGAGAATCGGGGCGGGGGGAGGGGGGGTGCTTGAAAGGTCGCGAAACCTACCATCCATGTCCCTACGACCTCTCTGTATAAGTCTATTCATGAAGTATTCGTAGACCTTCCGGTGGATATTACGCAATCGTACTTAACGGTTGTTCGTAGAGCGACATGCTACATAAATGTGTCTATAATTTTATTTTTTTAAGGTATAGCGATGTCAGTAATTCTACTGATCTTTGGTCGTTTCAGTGTTTCCATATTTTTTTTTTTTCAGTCAGAGGTACTGGAGGAATATATGTTAAGGTAATTTTTGTTTGTGAAATGCAATCTGGTTCATGAGGGGAAAGACCTTCCAATTACTGGATTAAAAAGCCTAGAAAAGATTTCATGAATTGGCCAAAATGAAAGTTTTGCTATTAGGCTGTCTATTTTATTTAAGGGTCTGGGTTTTAAATTTTTCTTGGATTGATCAAAGCACAAAGAAAACAGGTTTAGATATTCCAAATGTATTAGACGAATGATGATTAAAGATAATTCTGTATTTTGTAATTCTCTCTACCAACAAGATTAGGCGTGGTATTTATCTTAGTTCGTGTCCGTGCACATGCTATTTCTTAAGACTAGATTTTGATAAAATGTATGAAAGCTATTAGTGTCCCTCCAGGTGAAATACTTTTGGAGACTATTGATCAGTGTTTGTTTTATCGTCATGGTTATCTCCGTGAACTGGGAGCATTTCTCAAAGGTCTTTGAAGCGGACCTCTACCTCCAAGTTGCTGCTTTTACTATACCTACGCTCCCACCGCCTCTCTTCCAACTTGCTGTCCAGCTTCTCATAACTTTTACTTCATAGTGCAACAGTTAGGTTTTCCCCCGTTGCACATACTGTATGTGTCGAATGGCCTCCCAGGCCACAGTGCCTAGCTTCATGGTTCAAATCCATGAATTAAATCTAATTGCTATGGTTAAGCCTTACATTTCGATTTTAAGCTCTTGAAGGTGAACATGCCTACATTTAGCATTTAATGCGCATCACTGTATGTAATATTTAACTAACGAGGTGTGATGATGGTTATGGAGGATTTCACGCAGATGATAATACTAATCTTGAACCTCCATTCCTTTAAACGCCTACACCATACGGCTGCATTTTGCGTGCACTCTTACACTCCCATGATATTAAGGTCATTCCTCGCTAATATCTCATCATTTGATGTACTTCTGTGTACAGTATTAACGTTCAAATTTTAGTGGTACAAACATTTGAACAGTATTGTATATGGATACGTTTAGTTAATAGTCTTTTGGTTTACATCTTTCCACTGCCGTCGTTCTTTATAAATATAAAGAACGACGGCAGTGGAAAGATGTAAACCAAAAGACTATTTACTAAACGTTTCCATATATAATACTGTTCAAATGCAGTTTTGTGCCCGATTAGCAATGTGTATTAAATATATATATTATATATTATATATATATATATATATATATATATATATATATAATATATAAGAGATATATATATATATATATATATATATAATATATATAAATAATATATATGTATATATATATATATATATATGTATATATATATATATATATATATATATATATCACATACACATATACGTATACGTGTATATATATATATATATATATATATATATATATTTTTGGGCTCAAGCCATGGCGTCCTGATGGAAGGTTCCTGTTTGGTAGCTTCCTTGGGTATAAGACTACTAAGATATTCCCAGAGAATTTAACCACAGGTTATCACAGAATTCTAACTTCTGGAGCGAGTATCTCAAAGGTTTCCCTTTAAGACATCGTAATACAACAGGGGACACGCATGTCTGGTCGTGCCACATAGCTATCTCCACCCCGAACAGAGTTAACGCTTCGGTGTGTAAGGGCTGAGAATAGCTGGGAGCCGTTCCACAGCTAATCTCACTCGTGGCTACTACTGATACTCGAGACGTAAACAAACGGACGCCATTGCTCTAATGACGTCACGCGCGTCTTTATCCTTTGTTTAGTAGCTGCCCTACTTAGACGGATTTTCCCTTGTGTGAACTTTATCGCTTTGCATCTTCGCTATGTCGTTACCTTCAGCCTCGCCTTCTTCTGGAAAGTTGAGTACAAGGTTCCAGTATTGTTTAATTAAGCTCTGGCCGTAAAGTAAATATTATTTCGCGAAATAATTGATGTTTTGTGGCAGAGCTGTGCCTCTACCGGACCCGCCATTTTATGGCGTCGTTGTTGTTTTGCATGTCTTATTTAGTTAGCCACAACAACGTTTCCGGCATTATATACTAATCGAATACATTAGTTTATTTAGTCTTCATAGCTAGGAACTTTTATATCGTGTTTAGACGCTTTTTATCGGTCATCGATTGACCTCATACCAGTCGGCTACTATAGCCCCCAGGCCAGGAGCCTACATACAAGTGTTCATGCATGATTTATCAGTGATCCTAGACTAAGTTATGAAGATAGTGGCATTATTATTTTACAATACTTTTGACTAGTGATGCAAATGTTTTCGCCTTCAGGGACCATATAGGGGATAGGCTAGTCAGTGATTCTTTCTAGCCTAACCTAACCTTAGGACCCCTATATGCTTCCTTCATCCCCTGCCTTGGCACTCCCTCTATTTAGCCTTGATCCCTTTTCTGAGTAAAGGGATTTATTGTCTAATAGAGTATTATATCGCCTCTCAGTCCTCCCTAAAGGAATGAACCCCCTTTAGGATTGCGTCTGAGAGTGAGGTTAGGCTAGCCTACCTCTATGGCTAGGATAGTCTACGACTTTCCTGCGATAGCGATACGTCTTCTTCCTTGCCTAGTTCAGGACTTTTAGCCCTGATCTAGGCCGGGTTAGGAAGGTTTCTCTGTTCCATGCTGAAACTATACTCTTGCACCGTTTTAGCCGATCAGCCTAATCTTAGGTTAGGGAGTGTCCTCCCTTCCCTTTGTGGCCGCTCTGGTACAGAAACCCTTCCTGGGAAGACCCCTCTCTTCTCCCTCCCCACCTATCTCTTGTATAGCCTAGCCTATGCTTAGGTTAGTTTATACTCATCTGTCCCCTGTCCTACAAATCCTCCTTAGGGTGGATGAGTAGGGCTACCCGAGCTTCCCTGTGCTGTCCGCTCTGGTACATATACCTTCATAGTGTCCTATAAGGTTAGTTACTAGTGTAGCTCTGCATAGGGGAGTCTCCCCCCCCCCCCCTCTTGGGTGTTCCCTAGTCCTCCCTTGGGCTACCTGCTCCCGGTCCCTAGTGACCCCTGCTTATGGATGCTAGAGCCTGTCTCTATCATGGGTACACCCCCTCAGGGAAGGGGAGGGATGTCTGGAACCCTGACGGTACTTCCTGCATCCTTTCCCCCCTCCCCCTGTCTCTCTATCTATCCGGGTGCCGGTCCCTTGCCGCCTCTACTGCCGGCAATACCTGCCTCCCTCTTGGTGACTTCCCTACCCTTGCCGCCAGCCCCCGTGTACCGAGGGACTGCCGGCTGCCGCCGGCTACTACCGGCAGCTCTCCTACTCCTATCTAATCGTCCGCTTGCCGGTCGATCTCCGGAGTGCCGGCATATACTGCCGGCAACCCGATACTACCTGTACCATCCTTACCCCAGTCACCAATCCGGCATCCTCCGGCTGCCGGAGCTGCCGCTCCCTGCCGGCGTGCCGCCGTTGTGCCGGCGGCCGCCATCCTGGTATCTGACTGACTTTGAAAATTGTCTGTTCTAGTGCCAGAATCTATGCTGGAGCGAGCTCCGGCGTGCCGGCGGCTTGCCGGATGCCCCGGAGGCGTCAAGAATACTTGCACCCCCTCTCTGTAGCTATCATAAGACTAAGATAGCCCTACCTTGCAAATAGATAAGCTGCTTTGCTTCTAAGATCAGTACCTAGTACTGCTCTATTAGTGATCATGCTGTCTCTTTGCATTCTTCTATTTCCAGCATGCTATGTGCATCTTAGCGCGGCTGGTTGCCAGAAGCAGTACCCTTAATGAGGCCTTCTGGCTCTTATCTGGGAACCGAATGAATTCGATCCCAACCTTGTCCTTGGCTTTCCATGGAGTTCCAATATAATGGGAATCCTAGGAAACTATATCCAATGATCTCGGTCATTTGGATTATCCCAGGACCAAGCCTATGGTAACCAGCCGGGCGAGATGCATGGAGCGTGTTCTCCTTTACTGTTTCATTCTCTATGCATCACACCTTCCTTAAGTTAAAATTAATGATTAATATTAACTTAATATAAGAGCCATTCCTATGACTCCCCCATACTCATTTTCTCTTTCTTCCACAGGAGGAGCAGATGAAGTGCGATTTCGCCTACTGTGCTGTGAAACGCTCGCAGTTTTACGGACATACGGCGTGCAGGACTCACGCCCCTTGCTCAGACAAGAAAGGGGATTGGAAGTTTTGGAATCCACTGGAATGTACGGTCTGCCAGGCCTACCTAGTTGAGGCCTTCCATAACCCTCCCTCAGCGGAGGTTAGAGACATTGCTCGTGAAAAACTGCGCAAGTGGGTGCGTGGTTTTCAGAGAAATGCTACTGGACCGTACCTGGCCACCGAAGAACTGAGGTCCCTGTTGTTCCCTAAGGCCTCCCCTGACTCAGTGGTTCCAAAGGAAGCAATCCCCACTGTCCAAATTACGGTGGAACCTGATGTGGTCATGGCTCAGTCCATGCACGAGTGTCGTTTGGATTCCGAGGATGATGAACAGATCTCTGACGTCTCGGAAGACACGGAGAAGACGCTTATGGCTCAAGGAGCCGAAGAGGACGAAGTCAAGGTGGAATACACCGAGTCGGAGATTGGAGCTACTCCCTCGTCCATCCCTCCGCCTACTCCTACACCGACGGAAATGTCCCTTCCGTCTACCTCCTCGACCCCGGATCCTTCCTCTTCTACCCAAGAACTGATCCGACTGATTAGAGCTGTCATGGACGACAGACTGAAGGAGAACCAGGAGTCCATCAGGTCTATGATTGGATCCAGAGACACGAAGAAGATCTCGGTCAAGGATCTCCCAGCTTGCTCTCATGCCAACCCGTGGAGGTATGCAGAGCATATGGTTATTGCGACCGGCAGGATCTTTGTTAGCGACAAGATCGGCACGGTCCCGTTGGAAGATGTGGAGTTCTTCCCAAGCTTCGAGGCCTACCCGGACTGTTACGTCCGACTTCGTTCCGAACCTGCCTCGAAGGAGGAGACCGAACCTAAAGAAGAGATAGTGTTCGATCTCGCAAAGGCCCAGGCTATGCTAGCCTCCGCATTTAAGAGCAGGGGCTTTACCTGCTCTAAGCTTCCTGCCTTGAGCAAGAAGCATCCTACATATGTCGCACCTGACACTGCGATTCTTCCATTCTTGGAAAAGGCCTTAGCTGCATGCCTTAAAGCGGCGGAAGAAGGAAAACCCTGCCCTGCACTGGAGGAGTGCAGACCCTTCTCCATCGTGACACCCCCTGACACTAGACAATGGAAAGATGTCCAACATACTTTCGTCGTGGGTAGGCTCGATCCTGACGTCGCCGGACGTCAGTTTAATGAAGACCTCCCTAAGCTCAATGATCACCTCCTTCGCCGGGAACAAGACACGAAGGAGAGGCTTGCGGCATCGCTTTCTCATCAAGTCCAACTTGAAGTTATGGCCTGTGACACAGCAGTACCTGATCACTACATGGTACTGGCCAAATCCCACTTACTCACGGTAATGAAGGACTTGTACCATTTCATAAAGGCTCGTAGAGCCTGTCGTGAATTCGTGTTTGTCGGTGCCACCGTGAAACACGAACCCCGGAGGCTGATTTCCTCCAACATCTGGGGAAAGCACCTGTTTCCTTCTGACCTTGTCAAGGAAATAACTGACAGAGCCGCCACGGAGAATAGGAACCTTCTCCACAAGTGGGGCATGTCCAGAAAAAGGAAAACCTCTCAGGACGATGGACCTCAGCCTAAGAGGAAACCTCAGAAGCCGAAACCCCAGCAACGTCAACAACGACGTCAGTTTCCGGGACCCGCTACCTCCCAAGTGGTTGCCCAACCACAACAGACCTTTCAATTGGTCCCCCAACCGGTGTTGTCACAGTCACCGGTCTTCACCCCTGCCTTTGAGCAGCCATCCACTACCTTTCATGCCAGAGGTAGAGGCTCGTCCAGGGGTGCAAGCAGAGACGCCTCTCGTCGTCCCTCCAGAGGTAGAGGAGGAAAGGGAGCTAGCGGCCGAGGCAACAAGTCCTCGGGACACCAGAAGCAATGAAGTGCTTCCGGTGGGAGGAAGACTCCGCCAATTCCAGGATCGTTGGACCTTCGATCCTTGGGCACACAGCATCATCAAGAACGGTCTAGGCTGGAGTTGGGTGCAACCACCCCCAATCTTCCAGCGGTTCTTTCAACAATCAACCCCCATTCTGGAAGAATATGTTCTAGACCTCTTGAACAAGAAGGTGATAAGGAAGGTAAAGTCCACCAGGTTCCAAGGGAGACTGTTTTGCGTTCCCAAGAAGGACTCAGACAAGCTCAGAGTCATTCTGGACTTATCCCCCCTCAACAAGTTCATAGAGAACAACAAATTCAAGATGCTGACGCTTCAACAAATAAGGACCCTTCTGCCTCAAGGTTCCTACACGGTCTCTATAGACCTGGCGGATGCCTATTGGCACATTCCAATGAACCATCACGCTTCCTCCTACCTAGGATTTCGACTCCAAAGAAAAAGCTACGCCTTCCGGGCCATGCCATTCGGCCTCAATGTGGCCCCTCGGATCTTCACAAAGCTGGCGGATGCCATAGTACAACAGCTCCGCCTAAGAAACGTCCAGGTGATGGCCTACCTCGACGACTGGCTAGTCTGGGCTCCATCGCCCGAAGAGTGTACAAAGTCTTGCGACGAAGTTACCCAGTACCTAGAACACCTGGGATTCAAGATCAACGAGAAGAAATCTCGCCTCTCTCCGGCTCAGAAGTTTCAGTGGCTGGGAATCCACTGGAATCTTCAGTCACACCGCCTTTCCATCCCCCAGAAGAAAAGGAAGGAAATAGCAGGGTCTGTCAAGCGACTACTGAAATCCAAACGCATTTCAAGACGACAGCAGGAACGAGTTCTAGGCTCTCTACAATTCGCCTCAGTGACAAACCCAGTGCTTCGTGCACAGCTAAAGGATGCCGCGGGAGTCTGGAGACGATCGGCATCCATCGCTCGAAGAGACCTCAAGAGACGGCTTCCAAACAGACTTCGACGCCTCCTAAAGCCGTGGTCGGAAGCAATGGCCCTAAAAAGGTCCATTCCTCTCCAACACCCTCCTCCATCACTCAACATCCACACGGATGCCTCACTGGAGGGCTGGGGAGGTCACTCCCACCTGAAACAAGCTCAAGGGACCTGGTCTCCACTATTCAAGACGTTCCACATAAACATCTTGGAGGCCATGGCGGTCCTTCTTACTCTGAAGAAGCTATCCCCGCCGCCCTCGATCCACATCCGTCTAACCCTAGACAACTCGGTGGTAGTTCGTTGTCTCAATCGCCAGGGCTCAAGATCGCCCCAGATAAATCAGGTGCTTCTCCCAATCTTCCGTCTGGCGGAGAAGAAGAAGTGGCACCTGTCTGCAGTTCACCTACAAGGATTCCGCAACGTGACAGCGGATGCTCTATCTCGGACAAACCCGATAGAGTCGGAATGGTCTCTAGACGCAAGATCATTCTCCTTCATCTCTCATCAAGTCCCAGAACTTCAGATAGATCTCTTTGCAACGAGCGACAACAATCAACTTCCTCTGTACGTAGCCCCGTACGAGGACCCCAAAGCAGAAGCGGTGGACGCCATGTCACTGGACTGGAACAGATGGTCGAAGATATACCTGTTCCCTCCCACCAACCTTCTGTTGAAAGTCCTCTCCAAACTGAGAACCTTCAAAGGGACAGCGGCCCTAGTGGCTCCCAAGTGGCCCCGGAGCAACTGGTACCCCCCTGGTCCTGGAGCTGCAGCCCAAGCTGATCCCTCTCCCGGGCCCAGTTCTCTCTCAACAAGTACAGAAGTCGACTGTCTTCGCTTCATCATCGAAAATCAAGGACCTTCATCTCATGATTTTCTCTCCCTTGCCGCAAAGAAGAGGTTTGGGATCTCGAAGAAAAGTCTAGACTTCCTAGAGGAATACAAGACCGAATCCACGAGACGGCAATACGAATCATCCTGGAGGAAATGGGTCTCCTTTGTTAAAGCAAAAAATCCTAAAGAAATCACCATTGATTTCTGTATGTCCTTCTTCATTCACCTTCATGGACAAGGATTAGCAGCCAATACGATTTCAACCTGCAAATCGGCTTTGACTAGACCAATTCTATATGCTTTCCAAATTGATCTGTCCAACGACATCTTTAACAAACTGCCGAAAGCATGTGCTCGCCTACGCCCAGCACCCCCTCCGAAACCGATCTCCTGGTCACTAGACAAGGTGCTCCATTTCGCCTCCAACTTGGACAATGATTCATGCCCCCTCAAGGATCTGACTCAGAAAGTTATATTTTTATTTGCTCTCGCCTCGGGAGCTCGAGTCAGCGAAATAGTGGCATTATCAAGAGAAGAGGGACACATCCTGTTTGCTGATTCAAGAGAAGTGACCCTCTCCCCTGATCCGACGTTTCTCGCCAAAAATGAATTACCCACCAAAAGATGGGGCCCTTGGAGAATATGCCCCCTGAAGGAGGATGTCTCTCTATGTCCAGTAGAGAGTCTCAAGGTCTATCTTCGCAGAACTTCAAACTTTGGTGGAGGCCAACTCTTCAAAGGAGAAACATCGGGCAGCGACCTGTCACTGAAACAATTAAGAGCGAAAATCACCTACTTCATTCGCAGAGCGGATCCGAACAGTACACCCGCTGGTCATGATCCTAGAAAAGTGGCATCTTCTCTGAACTTCTTTCAGAGCATGGACTTCGAGAGCCTTAAGAACTTTACGGGCTGGAAGTCCTCGCGAGTTTTCTTTAAACATTATGCGAAACAAGTGCACGAAATCAAACATTTTGTGGTAGCCGCAGGTAGTGTTATGAAACCTGCACCTAACTCTGCGTAGAACAGTGAGTTACTTGGGACTCTAACTCTTCGGGTGCCTATGTTGACCCTCGAGTGATTCATAGTGATGTCTAAAAACACTTAGTGCTTTTATAACTGTTCTTATCCCAGGTGAAATGTCATAGTGTCACACAAGTGCCGCATGCCTTGAGCATGATGTGTTATTTAAAGACTTGCGTTCCTCGAGAACGAGTACCTACTAATCCTGAAATTCCCTTTCAGATTCAAGAGCAAGCCTTTATTTCTATGTACATTATTATTACTGTAAATGAACTTTACTTTTGCTGTAAATTATTTAATTTCTGCATTGTGAAATAAAATTTCTATTTTATTACTTATGCGTCTCTTTCAGCTCCTACTTACTATGAAATACATACTGTCATAGTTTTATTTATTCCTCCTTTCTTATGGTCATGAAGAATTTAAGATGTCTATTCCTAAATTATATTCACCTTGTCTCAGTAAGGTTCCTACTCGAATACTTACTTCTGATAATCAGGAGATGAACTCTACACACAGTGCCCAACCACCACTGGCCTACTTCAGAATGTTCCTATACAAATATCAAACATTCTGCTTCATCTCTAAGCTCTTAAAAGCTCTTCTGTCAAGATGAATAGCCCTTCAATACCACTTTGACGTCGGCATAGCCCATGGGAACTTCCTACCAATGGGGGGCAGGATACTTCGTTCCTATGGTTCTTACCTAAGATTACTTTGCTGTTTTGTCAATGCCTAGGCACTTACCTCTGGGGGAAAATCTACCACGATACATTGATTCTCTGGTACTCTTCCATCAGGACGCCATGGCTTGAGCCCAAAAAACGGATTTTGAGCGAAGCGAAAAATCTATTTTTGGGTGAGATAGCCATGGCGTCCTGATGGACCCTCCCTACTACTTCGTTCAGTTTGTTCCCACCCTACACAATTGTATCATGGTGATGGGCAGCAACTGGCGCCAGGATAAAGACGCGCGTGACGTCATTAGAGCAATGGCGTCCGTTTGTTTACGTCTCGAGTATCAGTAGTAGCCACGAGTGAGATTAGCTGTGGAACGGCTCCCAGCTATTCTCAGCCCTTACACACCGAAGCGTTAACTCTGTTCGGGGTGGAGATAGCTATGTGGCACGACCAGACATGCGTGTCCCCTGTTGTATTACGATGTCTTAAAGGGAAACCTTTGAGATACTCGC
>NC_090725.1:245206082-245223582 GCF_036898095.1 Palaemon carinicauda | reverse complement strand
CGGCGTGTCCCCATAAGTTGAATCGGGTAGTTAGGCTAGGATACATTATTCTTATAATTGAGAACAAAATTTGAAAATTAATTATGAATAATTGCTACATAAATTTAAATATAACATACGTCCATATATATATATATATATATATATATATATATATATATATATATTAATGTGTGTGTGTGTAATATTTGTGTATGTGTATATGTGTGTATATATATATATATATATATATAATGTATGTAATGTTTGTATATATGTGTATACAGTGAACCCTCGCTACTTCGCGGTTCGACAATCGCGGATTCACCACTTCGCGGGGTTTTTCCATAACCCATATATATATACGTATCGCGGATTTTCCGGAAAATTCGAAAATACCGCGAAATCTGAAGACAACCAAATACGATATTTTGTTACCTGTAATTCCATTAATACTGTAATTAGTAATATCTGCTCTTACTGATTGTTCATTGCATTACATATGATATATAATTCAGCACAGAAAGAAATAAAACACGAAAAGAGAATGTGATCATACGATAATGTACTGTATACAGTACGTAGTAAAATTAAATCGAACATGAAACGCAAATCAGATGCAGTCATACAATACGTATTAGAATGGTGTACAGTAAGGCTGCTGTTGACTACTGTACTACTGTACGTACAGTACTACAAATGTAATGGATGAGCTTCTTTTCCATGAATCTTTTGTATGTATACGTACGTAGTACTGCATCCAATAATATTCTTTGTTGCAAAAATCACATTTCGAATAAGCGTACGAGAGAGAGAGAGAGACACACACATCCTACAACAAAAGCGTAAAATAGCGTACGTAAAGCTGTATTATTATTATTGTTATTATTATTATTATTGTTGTTGTTGTTAATAAAATTATTATTGTTATTATTATTATTATTATTATTATTATTATTATTATTACAGTACTGTACTGTATTATTATCATTATTTATTATTATTACGGTATTACTTAATCTACGTACGTTCGGTATGCGCGGGGCATATTCTATGAGTTGGTAACCTACGCGTCATAGTACTGTAAGACGGGTTGTGATTGGTTCAAGCGCTGATAGATGACGAATCAGAACTCAAGTTTTGTTATCTAGCCTGTGATTGGTGTTTTGCCATCATCTCCTACCCGCAGCATCTAGGTTCTCGCGGGGCTGGATCGTCCACTCTCTGTTACCTCGTATCGCTGAGTAGACGTTCTTAAGTTTGTGAATCTGTGCTGTGTGCGACTTTTTTTAAGTTGAACTTTTTGTTACTGTAAATCCTACTGTAACGGCTCCCAAGCGTTCTGCTTCTCTTAAGGCTGGTAGTGAGCCTAAACGCCACCGAAGGATGATGACAATAGCTGAGAAGGTTACGCTTCTCGACATGTTAAAAGATGGTAGAAGTTACGCGGCCGCTGGCCGCCATTTTGGCATCAACGAATCTACTGTTCGCTATATCAAGAAGGACGAGGCGAACATTAGAAAGACGGCTGCAATCACCTTTAGCAGATCAGCGAAGCGACTCGTTACAACGCGTAATAAAACGATCGTACGCATGGAAGGTGCTTTAGCTGTGTGGATTGCCGACTGCCGGAAGAAGAACATAGCGTTGGATACGAACACCATCCAAACAAAGGCTTTGAGCTTATATGAGAATTTTGCGGCAAAGGAACCTAAAGACGACGACGGCAACCATGCTGAAGATGATGATGATGCAGATGATCCTCAACCAGGGACATCCACTGATTCCCAGCCTCAGAAACGTTTTTCCGCCAGCAAAGGATGGTTCGCGAAGTTTCAGAAACGCTAAGCCCTGAAAAGCGTTTCCCTGCATGGGGAGTCTGCTTCCGCTGACACTGCCGCTGCTGAAACTTACGTGAACCAGACGTTCAAGAATATTATCGCCGAAGGTGGATACAAGCCGAAACAAGTCTTTAATATGGATGAGACCGGCTTGTTTTGGAAGAGAATGCCGTCGCGAACTTTCCTGTTCAAAGAGGAAGCCAAAGCCTCTGGCTTTAAAGCATTCAAGGATCGCGTTACCCTCGTGATGTATGGCAATGCTGCTGGATTTTTGCTAAAGCCGGGGCTTATTTATAAGTCGAAAAATCCTCGCGCTTTGAAAAATAAAAATAAGAATCTCCTTCCCGTGTACTGGATGCATAATCAAAAAGCATGGATTACGAAGATGCTGACCTCCAACTGGTTCCATCAGTGTTTTATCCCGCAAGTCAGCAAATATCTCTTAGAGAAGGGCTTGCCATTCAAGATCCTTCTCCTTATGGATAACGCTGGTGGACACGTAACTGACCTGTCGCATGAGGGCATTCAGGTTGAGTTCCTGCCACCCAACACCACGTCATTAATTCAACCGATGGACCAGGGGGTTAACAGGGCGTTCAAGGCCCTCTACACGAAGAACACCTTGGCGGACCTCGTTGCGTGTGTGGATGCTGCCCAAGATGATGAGGATTTAGATTTTAACTTGAAGGCGTACTGGCGGCAGTACACTATAGCCACGTGCCTGCAGAATATTCAGAAGGCACTTCAAGAGATGAAACCTGCAACCGTGAATGCGAGCTGGAAGAAGTTGTGGCCCGATATTGTTTACGACGACAAGGGATTTACTCCGTCGGAAATCCAACACTCTGCAATACGCAAATCTGTGCAGTTGGCTGCCATAATTGGAGGTGACGGGTTTGGCGACATGACGACTGAAGACGTCGACGAGTTGTTGGACTGCCATTCCCAGCCCCTAACTGACGCAGACCTCGAAGACCTGACGAAATCGGCAAGCGAAGAAGAGAGTGAAACCCAGGAAGAGACCCAAGAAAATGTCGAAGAAACGGGCTTAACATTAGAACGGCTTGCCAAGGCCTGCAACCATGCGAAGGAGTTGAAAGAAATGTTGCAAGAGTGGGACGAGGATATGGTTCGCTCGATGCAATTCTGCAACAAGATCGATGAAGACATGACTCCCTACAAAATGCTCTTGGATCGAAAAAAGAAGCAGCGGCAACAACTTCCGATCACAATGTTCTTCCAGCCTCGCAAAAAAGAGCCAGTTCCTCCTGCTAGTACGCCTTCGGAAGAAATTGAAGAAGTTTCCCAGGAAGAAGTTGAAGAGGTGTCCCAGGAAAAGACACCTCCGTCTGAAGAGACGTAAAATACTACCTGGCTGCACAGTAGAACACATCATCAGCTTCATCATCATCATTTCTACTGTGCAGCAAATTCATCGCCATCATCATTCAAGTTTTTCTTCAACTTCTTTCGTGGTGAGTACAGTAACAATCTTTATTTTTTACTTTAATATTCTTACTGTACATTCTAAAACTGTATTTGTGCCTGTTTTATAGTTTAGTACTGTACGTACTGTATGCATTAAGTTAAAGGGAAGGTTTTAAAAGTCTACATGTTGTAACCTATCATATTTTTTTTGTTTAAAATTTACATTTACGTACGTAAAACAATCTCTCTCTCTCTCTCTCTCTCTCTCTCTCTCTCTCTCTCTCTCTCTCTCTCTCTCTCTCTCTCTCTCTCGTAAATTGTTTTCCTGCTTTGCTACGTACAATACTGTATGTGCTGTACAGTACTGTATGATTTTATATAGATACGGTAAATTATATTTGTAAGGTAACATATTTTGTAAATGCTTTTACTGTAAATACTGTATGTACTGTATCATTATTTATCACTATCATCATGCGCGTTAAATGCCTTGTTTGTTCTGAGCGTACAGTACTTTATGACGCCGTCGTTTCAGGCGGCGTCATAAAGAAAAACATTTCATTTGGAAGTCCTAAGAAAAATACGTAAACTAAAACATTGGTAATAAAAAAATCAACATACAGTACTGTATAATCAATATAATCGATGCAAAAACTAACCTATACATATATGTGTACACTAAATGAGTTTGTTTCTTCATTATGATCAGAGATGAACGTAAACAAAACATTGGTTGCCATTTTTTATTGTGCTTTTTAGGTGTTTAGGAAACGCTTGATATAAAATCGCCTTTAATATTTGTGCCTGTTTTAGTTTAGGGTGCTGTAGTACATGCATTAAGTGTTCTGTACATTAAAGGGTGGTTTGTTAACAGTACTACGTACAAGGGAAGGTTTTAAAAGTCCGAATATACATGTTAAATAAATAGGTAAATATGATGTCACTACTTCGCGGAATTTCACCTATCGCGCCTGCGTCTGGAACCTATCTACCGCGATAAACGAGGGTTCACTGTAGATATGTAAGTATGTATATATATATATATATATATATATGTTTTGTATATATATGTATATGTACATGTGTATATTTATGTATATATGTATGTGTATATGTATATATATGTATACTGTATATATATATGTATATATGTATATTTATATATATGTATATATGTACATATACATTTATGTATATATGTATATATATATGTATATGTATATATCTATATGTACATATACATATATGTATATATGTATATATATATACAGTATATATATATATATATATATATATATATATATATATATATATATATATATATATATGCATATGCATATATGTATGTATATATGTGTATATATATGTGTATATATACATATATACTTACATTATATACATATATATAAGTATATATGTATGTAAATATGTTTATTATATAAATTATATATACATTATGTATTATATACATATATATATATATATATATATATATACTGAAATATATATATATATATATATATATATATATATTATATATCTATCTATATATATATATTTATTTATATATATATATATATATATATATATATATATATATATATATATATATATATATATATTATATTACTAGCCAAGTTACAACCCTATTTGTAATTGATCTACCAGAATCCAGACATGGATGGCTATATAAGAACAAGGCCAATATAAATATCTGTATATGAAAGGCCTAATCACTGAGGGGGATTAGGTCGTTCGAGTGTGAGGGGTGAGAAGGAGATATGCTTTGGCGGCTTAGTTCGATACTGCCCTGGGTGAAGCGGTAACAGTTCATTCCTTTTAGTCGTTTAGATTATTCAACTTCATTTCTTATATCCACCAAAAAAAAAAAAAAGTCATTAGTATGTGCTGTATTTAGCTGTTGTAGCACCTCTTTTTTTCCCATATATTGAGGTTCCTTACCTTTAGCATTAGAAGTTCTGATGTCTGTATTTTGAAGTGCCTAACCTCTAGCATTAGTGGTTCTTTGACCTATTTTGAAGTTCGTTATATCTACTACTAAAGGCCCTTGGACCTCTTTTTATGATGTGCCGTATTTCTGCTATTAGTAGGTGCCATACTGCTAGCATTAGAGGCCCTTTGACCTCTATTTTGAGGTGAAATGCTTTTAGTATTTGGGGCTCTTTGACCTCTCTATTTAGGTGCCATACTTCTAGCATTAGAGGCTATTTAACATTTAATTCGTGTGCCCTACCACTAGTATTAGAGGCTCTTTAACCTCTTATTCAAGGTGTCTTACTTCTAGCATTAAAGGCACATTGACCTCCATTTTGAGGCGTCATAGTTTTAGCATTAGGGACTCTTTGACATCTTTCGAGGTGCCATACTTCTACCATTAAAAGCTCTTAAACCCCTATTTACGGGTACCTTACCTCTAGCATTTGAGTCTCTTTGACCTCTATTTTGAGGTTCTATACTTCTAGAATTAGAGACTTTAACCTATATTTTGTGTGCCTCACATTTAGCATTAGAGGCTCATTGTTCTCCATTTTGAGGTGCCATACTTTTAGCATTAGGGACTATTTGACCTTTATTTTGAGGTGCCTTTCTACTAGCATTGGAAGCCCTTTGACCTCTTATTTTGATATGCATTTAGGGGTGCCTTACCTCTAGTATTAGGGGCACCTTGACCTCTATTTTGAGAGGCCATACTTCTAGCATTGGAGGCTCTTTAACAATTAATTCGAGGTGCCTTACTTATAGCATTAGAGGCTCTTTGACGTCCATTTTGAGGTGTCATACTTTTAGGGGCTTTTTTTACCTCTATTTTGAGGTTCCATACTTCTAGCATTAGAGGCTTTTAACATCCAATTCGAGGGGCCTTACCTCTGTCATTAGAAGATCATAGACCTCCATTTTGAGGTGCCATACTTTTAGTATTATGGGCTCCTTAATCTCTAAAATTAGAGATGCCTTACCCATCATTAGCAGCACTTTAAGCTCCAAATCGAGATACCTTACCTCTAGCATTAGTCTCTCTCTAACCTTTTTAATTCGAGGTGCTTCACCTCTAGCATTAGAGGCTCTTTAACCTTTTAATTCGAGGTGCTTCACCTCTTAGCATTAGAGGCTCATTAACGTTTTAATTCGAGGTGCTTCACCTTTAGCATTAGAGGCTCTTTAACGTTTTAATTCGAGATGCTTCACCTCTAGCATTAGAGGCTCTTTAACGTTTTAATTCGAGGTGCTTCACCTCTAGCATTAGAGGCTCATTAACGTTTTAATTCGAGGTGCTTCACCTTTAGCATTAGAGGCTCTTTAACGTTTTAATTCGAGATGCTTCACCTCTAGCATTAGAGGCTCTTTAACGTTTTAATTCGAGATGCTTCACCTCTATCATTAGAGGCTCTTTAACGTTTTAATTAGAGGTGCTTCACCTCTAGCATTAGAGGCTCTTTAACGTTATAATTCGAGGTGCTTCATCTCTAGCATTAGAGGGTCTTTAACCTCTAGTTCGACGTTTCCTACCTATAGCATTAGAGGCACATTGACCTCCATTTTGAGAAGTCATACTTTTAGTATTTGGGACTCTTGGACCTATTTTTTGAGGTGCCATACCTCTAGCCTTAAAGGCTCTTTGGCCGCTTAATTCGAGGTGCCTTAGTTCTAGCTTTAGAGGCTCATTGACCTCCATTTGGAGGTGCTATACTTTGAGCATTAAGGACTCTCTGACCTCTATTTTGAGGTGCCCTACTTCTAGCATTAGAGGTTTTTGTACCTCTATTTTGAGGTGTTTTACCTCTAGCATTAGAGGCTCTTTGACCTCTATTTTGAGGTGTTTTACCTCTAGCATTAGAGGTTCTTTGACCTCTATTTTGAGGTGTTTTACCTCTAGCATTAGAGGTTCTTTGACCTCTATTTTGAGGTGCCATACTTCTAGCATTAGAGGTTCTTTGATCTCTCATTTTGAGTTGCCATACTTCTAGCATTGGAGGTTCTTTGACCTCTATTTTGAGGTGTTTTACCTCTAGCATTAGAGGTTCTTTGACCTCTATTTTGAGGTGTTTTACCTCTAGCATTAGAGGTTCTTTGACCTCTATTTTGAGGTGTTTTACCTCTAGCATTAGAAGCTCTTTGACCTTTATTTTGAGTTTGACCTCTAGAGGTTCTTTGACCTCTACTTTGAGGTGTTTTACCTCTAGCATTAGAGGTTCTTTGACTTCTATTTTGAGGTGTTTTATCTCTAGCATTAGAAGCTCTTTGACCTTTATTTTGAGTTTTTTGACCTCTAGAGGCTCTTTGACCTCTATTTTGAGGTGTCATACTTCTAGCATGAGATGTTCTTTGACCTCTATTTTGAGGTGCCATACCTCTAGCATTAGAGGTTCTTTGACCTCTATTTTGAGGTGCCATACTTCTAGCATTAGAGGTTCTTTGACATCTTTTTTGAGGTGCTTTACCTCTAGCATTAGAGGCTCTTTGACCTTTATTTTGAGGCGTTTTACCGCTAGCATTAGAGGTTCTTTGATCTCTATTTTGAGGTAGTTTTACCTCTAGCATTAGAAGTTCTTTGAACTCTTATTTTGAGGTGTTTTACCTCTAGCATTAGAAGCTCTTTGACCTCTATTTTGAGGTGTTTTACCTCTAGCATTAGAGGTTCTTTGACCTCTATTTTGAGGTGCCATACTTCTAGCATTAGAGGTTCTTTGATCTCTCATTTTGAGTTGCCATACTTCTAGCATTGGAGGTTCTTTGACCTCTATTTTGAGGTGTTTTACCTCTAGCATTAGAGGTTCTTTGACCTCTATTTTGAGGTGTTTTACCTCTAGCATTAGAGGTTCTTTGACCTCTATTTTGAGGTGTTTTACCTCTAGCATTAGAAGCTCTTTGACCTTTATTTTGAGTTTGACCTCTAGAGGTTCTTTGACCTCTACTTTGAGGTGTTTTACCTCTAGCATTAGAGGTTCTTTGACTTCTATTTTGAGGTGTTTTATCTCTAGCATTAGAAGCTCTTTGACCTTTATTTTGAGTTTTTTGACCTCTAGAGGCTCTTTGACCTCTATTTTGAGGTGTCATACTTCTAGCATGAGATGTTCTTTGACCTCTATTTTGAGGTGCCATACCTCTAGCATTAGAGGTTCTTTGACCTCTATTTTGAGGTGCCATACTTCTAGCATTAGAGGTTCTTTGACATCTTTTTTGAGGTGCTTTACCTCTAGCATTAGAGGCTCTTTGACCTTTATTTTGAGGCGTTTTACCGCTAGCATTAGAGGTTCTTTGATCTCTATTTTGAGGTAGTTTTACCTCTAGCATTAGAAGTTCTTTGAACTCTTATTTTGAGGTGTTTTACCTCTAGCATTAGAAGCTCTTTGACCTCTATTTTGAGGTGCCATACTTCTAGCTTTAGATGTTCTTTGACCTCTATTTTGAGGTGCCATACTTCTAGCATTAGAGGTTCTTTGACCTCTATTTTTAGGTGCCATACTTCTAGCATTAGAGGTTCTTTGACCTCTTTTTTGATGGGTTTTACCTCTCATCATTAGAGGCTCTTTGATACTGCACCATCTCTCTCTCTCTCTCTCTCTCTCTCTCTCTTTTCCGAGGTGCTTTACCTCTAGCATTAGAGGCTCTTTAACCTTTATTTTGAGGCGCCTTAGTTTCATCTTTGCACCAATACATAGCCTCGTAGTTTTTCCGTCTCCAATTATAGTACATCGTCGCAAAAGACAAAGCAAAGGATCCTTCAAGGTGCGTGTATTATGATCTTCAAAGCTCGGTAACTTTGGGAGAAACCACCAAACCATCTGTAGATGAAAGTGTTCAGAAGAGCCTTCGGTTGATCCTGTAGTTGTAATACACAATTCTCACAGTCAGCTCCCTGTTCGGTTAGAACGCGAGCTCTACGAGTCAAGTGAAATCCTTCTCCTAGTCATCATCATCATCATCTCTTTCTTACGCCCATTGACGCAAAAGGCCACGGTTAGATTTCGCCAGTCCTCTTTATCTTGAGCTTTTAATTCAATATTTCTCCATTCATCATCTACTTCATCCTACCTCCTTCCCCAGTAGTGTTCCGAAAATGGTCAATAACAACATCATAACGTTCACTGCGTAAACTTGCATGGCCCTATACAGATTATGAGAGGTGTTACAAGCTTCATTTGAAAAAAAGGAGATCATGTCTTCAGAAGTCAGTTGGAGCTCGGGTTCGGAGCCATTCAGTACTGCTTCGGGAAAATTCTGTTCTGGAGTCATTCAGAAGTCCATGCTAAATTTACGGCTATTTCTCCTGATCCGGGAACTTTTTCTTCAGGTGCCGCTCAGGAAGCTCTGGGAAGATCCTATTCTGAAGTTATTCAGAAATCCATGCTAAGTCTACAGCTATTTCATCTGAAGCAATTTGGAGGTCTGGGAAAGTTTTCTTTCGAAGCCGTTCAGAAATTCTGTTCTAGAGTCATTCAGAACTCTTTAAGTCTTTGGCTATTTTCTCTGAAGCCATTTCGAGATCCGGGAAGATTTTCTTCCAAAGCCGTTTAAGATTAGTGAAAAATTATTTTTCATTCATTCCAACAGGTCTTAGTAACTCGTTATCGTAATAATACTAATACTAATAGTAGTAGTAGTAGTAGTAGTAGTAGTAGTAGTAGTAGTAGTAGTAATAATAATATTAAACTATGTGATTTGACTTATGAATTTGAGTCAGGAAGTTCTGAAGACGTTCAACGCTCGGCTTTGCAGTTTGAAGGAAAAGCCGAGAGACTTGATAAGAAGAGGAAGACACAATTATTACTATGATTTATTACTCTTTTAATATATATATATATATATATATATATATATATATATATGTATATATATTATGTATATATGTTTATATGTATACATATATATATGTATGTATATATATATGTATATATATGTATGTATGTATGTGTATATATATATATGTATATATATATGTATATATATGTATGTATGTATGTGTATATATATATACATATATATATATATATATACATATACATATATATAAATATATATATATATATATATATATATATATATATATATATATAGACGTATATTATATGTATGTAATATTTATTCATAATTCAATTTCGAGCTTTGTTTTCAATTATGAGAATAACGTCTCCCTACATAACTATCTTATTCGAACCAAGGGGACACACCGACCTCCACCTCAACGCGACATAGAAATTAATCCCTTCCAATGTTAAACAAATAGTTGTTATAATCATAAAATATCACTTTGAAATAACATACGGATGGGAATGAGAGAGAGAGAGAGAGAGAGAGAGAGAGAGAGAGAGAGAGAGAGAGAGAGAGAGAGAGAGAGAGAGAGAGAGACGCAAATTCGAAGTTTGATTTGGCAAACGACCATGCTCTGGAAAGATTATACTATGATTTTAAGTTTAGAGAAAGTATACAGTAATATGAAAGAAACAAGGCAAATTCATTTCCTATGTAATAAAATGACCCCTTTAAAATGCTATTGGTAGTGCTAAGTGTGTTGGTATCTTTTCCAAGATTCGATTTGCAGGATATGGCAGACTTATTACTGTCCTACTGTTCGATTTATAAACTTTGATTTACTCACTATAACCAATAGCTCTGTACGTATATACAGGATGAAAGTGAAATATTCAAGCATTTAGTTATAAAGTCAGTCATGTTTCCACTGACAGTGCATAGGATAACAGGCTACGACAAATTTTTTTTTTTTATAATTGTCCTTTATTGCCAGCATTCAAAATGTTAACTGGGTATCTCTTTTTGCACGGTAATCATCAAATACAGAAATGCCAGGTCGCTCTTTTACCAGGTGGTCTGGATGTAACGCAAGAATCAACCTGCTGTCTTGAAAGAGAGCAGTTTATGTACTGTAGATGTAAGGACTTATTCGGAGTTTGGTTATCATGGTTTTTCGTCAGCGTAGAGAAGTATGAAAGAATTTGAAGACCTTTTCTGACCTTACCCAAAATAGTTCATTCAATTATTAAATAAACAGGAATTTAAAAGCGATTACACGTGAGTCATATTACTATGCACAAAACGGCATTATCTTATACTGGAAAATTTATGCAATCGCTGAATTACTAAGTAGTCTAATCTTCCATGTATAATAAAGAGCAAGTATCTGGCTATACTGTATAATATCTTTTTGGTCACGCTTGTTCTCCTGTCCCTCGGGTAGCGGCAGGAAGTACTATAGTGATACCCTGGTGAGAGGAGGTTTTGTGTGCACATCAATCTAAACATTTAGTCGTAATTTTTGACGGATTTCGTACACTAGCTTGAAAATAGAATAGGAAACTTTTACCAAATCTCCTTAATTAATTTTTTATATAAACCATATAGCACTAACCATTCGGTCTGACTGTGACAGCAATACTTATTTATTAATTATTGTTTCTAAGGAAGTTAATTGTTATATTTTTCCCCATTAATTAGTCATATCTCTTTATTTATGCTTTCATGCATTCTTGGTAAAAAGCTATTATCGCTATTTATCAATAAGCGTTGTCAGTCGTTTTAGCAGTCACTATCAGCGAAGTATTTTTCAGCGAAGCCAATTGAACGAAGTTCATTTAAAGCGATGCCTTAAGAATGAATATTTACTACTGTTAATATTCATTTAGTTTAAATAAAGTCCTTCAACAGGTGTTATATAGAAAGTTTTAAACAAATATTAGTGTAAAGAGCTTGACAAAGGTTATTGAAAGAAATAAAAACATGAACACTATCTTTTATAAGATAAATATAAATTCATCTTTATAATACTGTTCAAGTGGAAAAAATATACATAAAGATATATCAAGAGTTTAATGAAGGTTATGAAAATAAATATAAATATTGACCACATTATAAAGAATACTATCTCCAACTCCACTGTCATACAGAAAAAAATTCTTTGCTAAAAGTGAGATGGTATGATTCGGGAATAATAATGTCCCCTGTCGTCTCAGAAGAAGCAGGAAGGAGGGAGCGGTTGATCCCCCTTTGTTCCTGTCATAATCCTTGATGCAACTTCATCCTGAAGTCTGCGTCGTGGTGGATCGTGTGTCTTTACTGGATCACGACTATGAGAAAGCTCACCTTTTTTCGTATAATTGTTGTAATATTTGTAATCTAAATTTTTATTTAATCGTCCTTTGCTGTTATATACTTCACGTTGCCATATGATAGTGCTATGGCCTTTATATATAAGTCGATTATAACTTACTTTCTTATCCGTATATTTACTAGTACTTAATATAAAATAAAAAGCTGATGAATCATATGCCCTATATATATATATATATATATATATATATATATATATATATATATATATATATATATATATATACACAAAACGACTTCTCTGAAACAGACTTCGTCGAACAGGTATAGAACCATTAATAAGTAGTTACTGTAATGGGCTAAATATTAAAGTATGTATTTTCTATAATTTTTCGGAACTTTCATTGTTACATATCATTGCATATCTTATATACTTATAGGTATTGTATTGAATAAGTCCTGACAAGAAGCATGATACTACATTTATGTTATCAGTTTCCGTATTATGTACTATGTATATATATATATATGTTGTCACTATTTATTACATTTTCCATGGTTTCTTTAGACACACTTCTTATCTCTTATATAGATCTGTCTAGATACCCGTTGCCCAACATCCATTGGACGTCCCTGGCTATGCCATTGTAACAGAACTTATTTTAACACACGGCTTTATTATTATTATTATTATTATTATTATTATTATTATTATTATTATAATTATTATTATTATTAGCTTTGCTACAACCCTAGTTGGAAAGCAGGCTGCCATTACCTCTAGGACTCTTTAATGGGGATTCAGGCAAGTAGCCAAGTGAGGAAAGGAAATAATGAAACAGATAGTGTGCCCGAGTGTACCCTCAAAGAAGAGAATTGTATAACCCAAGACCGTGGAAGGCCATGGTACTGAGGATATGGCATTATCCAAGACTAGAGAACAATGGTTTGATTTTGTAGTGTTCGTCTCCTAGAAAGAGCTGCTTACCGTAGCTTAGGTGTGTCTTCTGCCGTTACTAAGAGGAAAGTAGCCACTGAACAATTACAGTGCAGTAGTTAGCCCCCTTGAGTGAAGAATTTTTTGGTCATCTTAGTTATGTCAGGTGTATGAGAAATGGTGAGAATGTGTAAAGAATAGACCAGACTTAGGTGTGTGTAGGCAACGGAAAAATGAGCCGTGACTCAGACGCATACATAAGTTTTAAGTCTCCCTTTTCGAAGTGGAGGCATGTAAGCGCAAGATTCCGGTTTTCTGAAACCAATAACTTAGAGAGAAAACTCTTACGGAAATTTAGGTGGAATTCATGGAGTGTATTAATTGTGTAGATAGAACAGAAAACAGTGGTTGGTAGGATGAAAAATTAAGAATTAATTCACCGAGAAATGTGGAGCTAAATTGAATGAAGATGAATAGGCTCTGTAAAATAGACAATAAGTCGATTACAAAATGTGCGTGCAGACAGTGGGCGGTATTCATAAAGAAAAGGATATGCTTATACTTGCAAAATATGAAGGAAATAATTCTAATTGTATTCATAAACATTTCAAGCAAAAGCTTCTACTTTTAGAGCAAAAGCATATCCTTATAATCACATAAAAGTAAATGGTTCTACATAAAGAAGACCCTTTACTTCATATAAAGAGCATATGCTTCGAAAAAGCTGAGTCTGGTCAGTAGCAGACTGCAGTTCGAAGAGAAAGGTTGTTCTGTCCGATTCTTAGCACGATGGCAGATTTTATGGATGTGAGGCATGTTGAACAATACATGCCCCGTTTACCCACACTTGATCGTGATTTCAAGATGTTATTCTGTTTTGAAGAACAAAATGTACAGTGGCTTGCGGACAGATATCTTGTCCACACCTGGAATCTCGATGAAATATCAAGGTTAAGCCATAACTTGGTGATATGCATTTTACATTTGCTTTTGCATGTATAAACAGTTGGGAGAATACGAAGGCGGCTGTATTTAGGGATGTATGTATGTACAAACAGTATGTATGTATGTATGTATGTATATATATATATATATATATATATATATATATATATATATATATATATGTATGTGTGTGTGTGTGTGTGTGTGTGTGTACAGTACAAGCAAATATACTGTATTCATATAATATATAAATATAGTTTATATATATATATATATATATATATATATATATATTATATATATATATATTATATGTATGTATATGTATGTGTGTATATATATATATTATATATGTATATGTATGTATATATTTTATATATGTATGTATGTATATATTTTATATATGTATATGTATGTATATATTTTATATATGTATATGTATGTATATATTTTATATATGTATATGTATGTATATATTATATATATGCATATGTATGTATATATTATATATATGTATATGTATGTATATATTATATATATGTATATGTATGTATATATATATGTATATATACATATATAAATATACATATATACACAGAATACTCATATACTGCAAAAGCTTATATACATGCATGTATGTGCACATATATAAACTATGTGTATATATATATACATATATACATATATATATATATATATATATATATATATATATATATATCGATTCGTACCAGAAATAGATTGTTCTAAATCCCAAACCTGAAATAATTTAGCTGAAATCAACTATTTCAATCCTGTTTGCTTTAAACCTCGATTACCCCTCGCCCTTCGTCCGGGTATCTTAAAGTTTCCTTCAAACTGCAAAGTTGAGCATTTAGCGTCTTCAAAACTTTTCAATTCAAATCCATAAATCAAATCACGTAGTTTATTATTATTATTATTATTATTATTATTATTGTTGTTGTTGTATTTGTTCTAAAACAAGAATGGAATTTTTCGCGAGTCCTAAAAGAATTCGGAAGAAAATCTTCTCGGATTTCCAAATGGCTTCAGAAGAAATAGCCATAGACTTGGCATGGAATTCTGAATGCCTCCAGAACGGAATCTCAGAACGGTATCGGAAGAAAACTTTCCCGGATTTCCAAATGGCTTCAGAAAAAATAGCCATAGACTTAGCATGGAATTCTGAATGCCTCCAGAACGGAATCTCAGAACGGTTAAAATTTCCCGAATTTCCAAAAGTCTTCAAAGGACATAGCCGTATACTTAACATGGATTTCTGAATGACTCCAGAACTGAAATTTCCAGGAGCAGTCCTGAACAACTCCTTCCCGAGCTTCAAATGACTTCTGAAGACCTGGTCTTCATTTTTTCAAACGTATCCTGCAACACATCACATGATTTGTATGTAGCTGGCAAAAGCTAACCAAGGAATTGCGCGTCAATAGGAGTAAGAGGAAATGAGTTGATGACTGGGAGAAGGATTTCACTTAACTCACAGAGATCGCATTCTGGCGAAATAGGAAGCTGCCGGTAAGAATTTGTTACGTCTTCGGAACACCATCAACTACAGATGGTTTTGGTTGCTGCCGAAGTTGCCGATCGTTCGTTTTATATTGCCCGACCTATAGAAAGAGACGGGATCTTCCGTTGGTAGTTGAGCTTTGAAGATCATAATGTATGCGCCTTGAAGGATCCTTTGCTTGGGCTTTTGCGACGATGTCTTATTAAAGGAGACTCTTGGAAAAAGTACGAGGCTTTGTATTGGTGCAAAAACGGATTGCGGGGAATGAGGATGGAGGCAGAATGGTTCAACTGAACGGTGAGTGACGTGTAGTTCTTCAACAGGATTGTCCCAAAATTCGCCATTGAAGTAAGGACATATCCAGGCGACATTGGTAAATATATCATGTTGCTTGTCATTTTTTTTGGCATGATAGTGTATGCGGAGAAATCGATAGTATTCATCTCTTTACTCATTGCCCAGATAGGTAAAGAATAAATGCCTTTGATTTCCCTGAGGAATCTGACGAAGTGAGGACTCGCGGCACTGAAATCTCTTTTGAAATCTAGAAGGACACTGACGAACTAAGGAAAAGAGACAATGAAATCTCGAAAGAAACAGATAATCTAATGAAAGAAGATCTTGAAAACTAGAAGACAGGAGAGAACAGCGAAGAGGAGCCTCTAATGCCAGAGGTAAGACACCTAAAAATAGAGTGCCTCTAATGCTAGAAGTAAGGCACCTCTAAATATAGGTCGAAGTCCCTCTAATGCTAAAAGTATGGAACCTAGAAATATATGTCAAAGAACTTCTCATGCCAGAAGTGTGGGAGCTAAAGGTAGAGGTCAAAGAACTTCTAATGTTAGAGGTGTGGGAGCTATAAAGAGAGGTCAAAGAACTTTTAATGCTTGAGGTAAGGGAGCTGAAAAGAGGTCAAAGAACTTCTAATGCTAGAGGTGTGGGATGTAAAAGAAGTCAAAGAACTTCTAATGCTAGAGGTGTGGGAGCTAAAAAGAAGTCAAAGTACTTCTTATGCTAGAGGTGTGGGAGCTAAAAAGAAGTCCAAAGAACTTCTAATGCTAGAGGTGTGGGAGCTAAAAAGAGGTCAAAGAACTTCTAATGCTAGAGGTGTGGGAGCTAAAAAGAGGTCAAAGAATTTCTAATGCTAGAGGTGTGGGAGCTAAAAAGAGGTCAAAGAACCTCAAATGCTAGGGGTGTGGGAGCTAAAAAGAGGTAAAAGAACTTCTAATGCAAGGGGTGTGAGAGCTAAAAAAAGGTAAAAAAACTTCTAATGCAAGGGGTGTTGGAGCTAAAAAGAGGTCAAAGAACTTCTAATACAAGGGGTGGGGGAGCTAAAAAGAGGTCAAAGAACTTCTAATGCCAGGGGTGTGGGAGCTAAAAAGAGGTCAAAGAACTTCTAATGCTAGGGGTGTGGGAGCTAAAAAGAGGTCAAAGAACTTCTAATGCAAGGGGTGGGGGGAGCTAAAAAGAGGTAAAAAAAACTTCTAATACAAGGGGTGGGGACCTAAAAAAAAGGTCAAAGAACTTCTAATGCAAGGGGTGGGGGAGCTAAAAAGATGCCAAAGAACTTCTAATGCAAGGGGTGGGGGAGCTAAAAAGAGGTCAAAGAACTTCTAATGCAAGGGGTGTGGGAGCTAAAAAGATGCCAAAGAACTTCTAATGCAAGGGGTGGGGGAGCTAAAAAGAGGTCAAAGAACTTCTAATGCAAGGGGTGTGGGAGCTAGAAAGAGGTCAAAGAACTTCTAATGCAAGGGGTGTGGG
>NC_090725.1:245198582-245201082 GCF_036898095.1 Palaemon carinicauda | reverse complement strand
GTTTAATTAATCCCAAGTGGAACCGTTATTCAGGTGACAGGATATGGAAGGGATTGCAAGATGAGAATAAAAGAGAATGAGATTATACTTGATTGTTGTTTTTTCTTCCAAGGTTGTGTGGAGGGCAATCGAATGGTGCCGGAAGGTATTGCAACATTAACATTAATGCGGGTCATAATTAATATATCACTGTGGCATAACATGTCCAAGAGCGGTGGTTTTTTTTTTTTTTTTTTTTTTTTTTTTTTTTTTTTTTTTTTTTTTTTTTTCACTATCCGGCAAAATTAGTTTGAGAGAGGGGTTTCTTTATAATTAATATATCTCTGGGTACGTGCTGCTTATTCATGGTGTTTGTACTGATTACCCATATATAATCGCAACACAATGCGTTGGTAGGTAGTGAGGTGCTCATCTTAATTTCCTGGTAATATCCAACATTGTTTATTTTAGTTACAATATGTGGCCTTAGGGGAACGCAGTATCACTGAATAGCTATTCTGAAACATTCAAATTTCAATTGGTATGTTTTAGGACCTCGACTTGACATGAATTCCAAGAATCTGTTTTTTGTGAAAATGAGGTTTTAAGTGTCGTAGTGTGATTTTACTTTGGGGATAAAAGAAAATGGTTTGATTACTTTTTCCATAGCATGTTTTATGATATAGATTCCTTCTCTCTCTCTCTCTCTCTCTCTCTCTCTCTCTCTCTCTCTCTCTCTCTCTCTCTCTCTCTCTCTCTCTCTCTCTCTCTCTCTCTCTCTCTTGTTATACATGAAAAGTATACAAGCAGCATTCAAGCATGATAATATTATGTCATTGTATTTGTGTATACTATACACACACACACACACACATATATATATATATATATATATATATATAATGTGTGTATATGTATATATGTATACACACACACACATATATATATATATATATATATATATATATATATATATAATATATGTATAATTATTATACAATCATCTCTCCCAACGTCTATTGACTCAAAGGGCCTCGGTTAGATTTCGCCAGCAATCTCTATCTTGAGCTTGTAATTCAATACTTCTCCATTCATCATCATCTACTTTGCGCTTCTTAGTCCTCAGCCATGTAGGCCTGGGTCTTCCAACTATTGTAGTGCCTTGTGGAGCCCAGCTGAACGTTTGGTGAACTAATCTCTCTTGCAGAGTGCGAAGGGCATACCCAAACCATCTCCATCTACCACTCGTCATGATGTCATCCACATATGGTACTCGAGTAATCTCTCTTATAATTTCATTTCAAATACTGTCCTGCCATTTAATTCCTAATATCCTTCTGAGGGCTCTGTTCTCATATTTACTAAATCTATTGGAGACTGTTTCATTGTCATACCATGACTCATGTCCATAGAGTAACACTGATCTCACTGAACTGATATATAGTCTGATTTTTATATGTAATTTCAGGCGATTGGATTTCCAAATTTACTTAACCTAGTCATTTTCTGGTTTGCTTTTTTCAACCTTTCACTAAACTCTAATTCTAAAGACCCTGTATTGGAGACCATAGTTCATAAATACTTAAATGATTGTACCTCATTAATCTTTTCTCCTTCCCATAATATTTCATCTTCCATTGCTTACTCCTTTCTCATCATCTGTCTTTCTTCTATTTATCTTCAGCCCAACCTCCTGTGATATTCATGCATTCTGGTAATGAATGCAGCTAATGGATATGTCTAGGTCGCCTTTTCTAAAAGGACAATGGCGAATCATATCAAATGGAACATAATAACATTTGGTTACTGTGTAAGAAGTATGGCGATCTCGCCTCTACACACTAACCTTAAATTTACAACCATGAATATACTGTGCCACTGTTACTGCTTTGAAATTTTGGTTCAGTTCTTATAACTATGTAATTCGGCGAATTACTGGAAGAAAGTCATACATCAAAATCATTCTAGTCCTAAGCACTGAAGTGAATTGAAGATCAATGTAAAAATAATTGTGACAATATAGAGCTTTTCTATCGGAGTATCTTCATTCAGCGAGTAACTTCAACGTACATGTAAATAATTAACCAGGATTCAATGTAATAAAAATCCCCTTTGGGGTTTGGGGGAGGTTGACATAATTGTAAAGCCTTCCAGTTTCTCACCAAGTCTTAAGTATGAGGTTGCTGGCACCGTACAATTTTTCTTGACCTTAGCAGATGCTGTTACCCATTTAATGCTGGGTACATAGTGGATGAGGGTATAGTAAGCTATGGGCGCTCCGTGACCTGATAGAAATGATGAATATACTGTATCAGCCAACGACGTGCCTATTTATATTAGTGAGAAAGCATAACTATTTGGACTCCGACAACTTTAATTTTAATTCTTTTTTTATATCTACGATTGATGTACAGTAAATTAAATCCCACTCTAAAAACGTACATCAGTGGCACTTCCAATTGATATGTAAAAGAAGGATAAATGATCCATATTACCGAATAAATTCCCTGGTTCGTAGCTG
>NC_090725.1:245153582-245186082 GCF_036898095.1 Palaemon carinicauda | reverse complement strand
TTCCACATTGCTTCCCTATCAACTCTTTCATACGCTTTCTTCAGATCCATAAATGCAACATACACCTCCTTACCTTTGGCTAAATATTTCTTGCATATCTGCCTTACTGTAAAAATCTGATTCATACAACCCCTACCTCTTCTAAAACCACCCTGTATTTCTAAGATTGCATTCTCTGTTTTATCCTTGATCCTATTAATCATTACTCTACCATACACTTTTCCAACTACGCTTAACAAACTAATACCTCTTGAATTACAACACTCGTGCACATCTCCATTACCCTTATAAAGTGGTACAATACATGCACAGACCCAATCTACTGGTACCATTGACAACACAAAACACACATTAAACAATCTCACCAACCATTCAAGTACAGTCACACCCCCTTCCTTCAACATCTCAGCTCTCACACCATCCATACCAGACGCTTTTCCTACTCTCGTTTCATCTAGTGCTCTCCTCACTTTATCTATTGTAATCTCTCTCTCATTCTCATCTCCCATCATTGGCACCTCAACACCTGCAATAGCAATTATATCTGCCTCCCTATTATCCTCAACATTCAGTAAACTTTCAAAATATTCCGCCCATCTTTTCCTTGCCTCCTCTCCTTTTAACAACCGCCCATTTCCATCTTTCACTGTCTCTTCAATTCTTGAGTCAGCCTTCCTTACTCTCTTCACTTCTTTCCAAAACTACTTCTTATTCTTTTCATATGAATGACCCAATCCCTGACCCCACCTCAGGTCAGCTGTCCTCTTTGCCTCACATACCTTGCGCTTTACTTCCACATTTTTCTCTCTATATTTTTCATACTTCTCTACACTATTACTCTGCAGCCATTCTTCAAAAGCCCTCTTTTTTTTCTCTTCCACTTTTACCTTCACTCCTTCATTCCACCATTCACTGCCCTTCCTCATGCTGCCTCCAACAACCTTCTTGCCACACACATCACTTGCAATCCCAACAAAGTTTTCTTTTACTAATTTCCACTCCTCCTCTAAATTGCCAGTTTCTCTTACTTTCACTTCGTCATATGTCGTTTTCAACCTTTCCTGATATTTACTTTTTACCCCCGGTTTTATTAGCATTTCAACCCTTACTAGCTCCGTTTTACATTCACCTACTCTATTCCCCCACTCTTTTGCTACAACTAATTTTCCTTCCACCAAAAAATGATCAGACATACCGTTAGCCATACCCTTAAACACGTGCACGTCTTTCAATCTTCCAAACATTCTTTTAGTTATCAACACACAATCCATTAATGCCCTTTCTACTACTCTTCCATTTGCCACTCTTACCCATGTATACTTATTTTTATCTTTCTTTTTGAAAAAGCTATTACTTATCACCATCTCTTGCTCAACACACATATCCTCCAGTCTCTCTCCACTCTCATTTTCACCTGGTACGCTATACTTCTCAATGACACCTTCTACCTCTCCAGCGCCCACTCTAGTATTTAAATCACCCATGACAACTACATAATTCCTTCTACCCAGTCCTTCTACACACCTAATTAATTCATTCCAGAACTCATTCCGCTCTTCTTCACTTTTCTCACTACCTGACCCATACGCACTGACAAACGCCCAACATTCCCTTGCCAACCTAACCCTTACCCACATTAACCTAGATGATATCTCCTTCCATTCCACTACTTTACCTGTCATCCATTCACTCAGCAACAAAGCCACACCCTCTCTCGCTCTTCCCCTTTCAATCCCAGACACACTACCAGACATTTCACCAAACATCACTTCACCCTTTCCTTTTATCTCACACAAGGCCAATACATCCATCCTTCTATTCCTAAACATACTTCCAATTTCACATCTTTAACTCTCTATAGTACTACATCCACGCACATTCAAACGCCCCAAAACTAGAGTGCGAGAAGCAGTCACTCTCCCCCAGCTCCATCTCTTTGTTGATGTCTCAGAAGATGTAGATACAGGAGAGGGGGTTCCCAGCCCCCTCGTCCCGTCCCGTTTAGTCGCCTCTTATGACACGCAGGGATAACGTTGGCGCTATTCTAATATTTATATGCTCCCGCAGCCACATATATATATGTATGCATATATATATGTATATATATGTATATATATATATGTATATATATATGTATATACAGTATATATGTATATATATGTAGGTATATATTTTTATATATATGTGTATGTATATATGTATATACAGTATATATATGTATATATTTATATATATATGTGTATGTATATATGTATATATATATGTATATATATATATGTATATATATGTATATGTATATATATATGTATATATATATATGTATATATATGTATATGTATATATATATGTATGTATATATATATGTATATGTATATATATGTATATGTATATATGTGTATATTATACATATATATATATGTATATATATGTATATGTATATATATATGTATGTATATATATATGTATATGTATATATATGTATATGTATATATGTGTATATGTATATATATGTATATATGTATATATATGTGTATATATGTATATATGTGTATATGTATATGTGTATGTGTATATATGTATATGTGTATATATATGTGTATATATGTATATATGTGTATATGTATGTGTATATATGTGTATATATGCATATATGTATGTGTATATATGTATATATATGCATATGTATGTGTATATATGTATATATATGCATATGTATGTGTATATATGTATATATATGCATATATGTATATACGTATATATACGCATATATGTATATATATATGCATATATGTATATATGTATATTATATATGTGCACATGTGTGTATATGTGCACATGTGTATATATGTGCATATGTGTATATATGTATATATGTATATATGCATATGTGTATATATGTGTATGTATATGCATATATGTGTATATATGTATATGTATATGCATGTATGTGTATATATGTATATATATGCATATATGTGTATATATGTATATATATGCATGTGTATATATGTTTATATGTATATATATGCATATATATATATATATATATATATATGCATATATGTATATATATGCATATATGTATATATATGCATATATGTATATATATGCATATATGTATATATGTATATTTATGCATATATGTATATATGTATATATATGCATATATGTATATATGTATATATATGCATATATGTATATATGTATATATGTATATATATGCATATATGCATATATGTATATATATGCATATATGTATATATGTATATTTATGCATATATGTATATATGTATATATATGCATATATGTATATATGTATATATATGCATATATGTATATATGTATATATGTATATATATGCATAAATGTATATATGTATATATATATGCATATATGTATATATATATGCATATATGTATATATATGCATATATGTATATATATGCATATATATATATATGCATATATATATATATATATATATATATATATATATATATATGTATATATATGCATATGTATAAATATATGCATATATGTATAAATATATGCATATATGTATAAATATATGCATATATGTATAAATATATGCATATATGTATAAATATATGCATATATGTTTAAATATATGCATATATGTATATATATATGCATATATGTTTAAATATATGCATATGCATATGTGTATAAATATATGCATATATGTATATATATATGCATATGTGTATATATATATGCATATGTGTATAGATATATGCATATGTGTATAGATATATGCATATATGTATAAATATATGCATATATGTATAAATATATGCATACATGTATAAATATATGCATATATGTATATATATATATATGCATATATGTATATATATATGCATATATGTGTATATATGCATATATGTATATATGTATATATATGCATATATGTGTATATATGCACATATGTATATATATGTATACTTGTATATATGTATATATATATGTATACTTGTATATATGTATATATATATATGTATAAATGTATGTATATATGTATATATATGTGTATAAATGTATGTATATATGTATATATATGTGTATAAATGTATGTATATATGTATATATATGTGTATAAATGTATGTATATATGTATATATATATATGTATATATGTGTATATATGTGTATATGTATATATGTGTATGTATATGTATATGTGTATGTCTAAGTAAATGTGTATGTATATAAATATGTATATATGTGTATATATGTATGTATATTCTTGCATTTGATATTTAGTTTCTGCATAATTGGTGAGTATAGGATGAGGTAGCTCATCTCGTGCAAATATAACTTAATTTTTTCCTCAAAACTGTCGTGGGTGTCTTGTAGGGTTGGTGAAGTGGCACTGGAAATAGCTTGGATGTAATGAATCGAGTAAAATGTTTGCATCTTATAAATTAAAATTTAATATTTAGGCGAGTTCCTCCCTCTCGGCACACTCCTCCCTCGGGTGGCAAAGTTGATGATCGTAAGGGTAAAGGTCCCCACCCAATCAACTAACATATTTACTGGCTATCAACCCAAGAGCCCGTGCTTTACATAAGGTAAGGCAATCTAAAACCAACCTAACATAGCCAACCCTTTTTGAAATTTTAAATTGCTACTCAACCCTCGCTAAAAGGGTTCATGACTGTTTATGGTGGAATAAAAGGTTTTTTTTTTTCCAATTATCGACGTTTTATTAGAATCATGTATAAAATAGAAATATGCCCTACACTTGACTTTTTTACACTATATAGTTAATTGTATGGATGAGAAAATTTGATAGATTACTATTTATTTCCTAGTATGTTTTAGTTAGGAATTCTTAGGTGATTGGGGTAAGAACATACTTTTAATGGTTTTGGTCCCGTGTAATTTTACTCAGCCTACAAATTTTTGGGTGATTATTTTTATGTACACAGTTAAGATGAGTAACTAGATGCATACACGAAAAATGTGGGTTTTTCTCGCAAGATGCTACAAAATGTTGAAATAGAACATTTTGTTGATGTAGAATTCATTTTATAAATTTAATGCTTTTATTTAGAATTTGTTTTCGTAAACATTATTATGGTCTCTAGACTTTGATACTTGGGTTAAAAAAAGATGTGTAAGTTTATCATTCTTTATTCAAAATGACGGGTGATAATATGATACAAGTATAAGTATGATGATGTAGTGAGTATTTTCAAAGTGATGATTCACACGGTGTGAGATATTTGTGCTGGCAAGATATGAATGTTCTTACATCTTATAACTGCCAAATGCCCTTAATTTGAAATAGTTTGCAAGCATATTTTGATGAACAATTTGCTCTGTGTTAAATATTAAGTAATATTTAGTTTATGGCTGAAGAGAGTAAAGTCCAGCATCAGCATAACCAACCCTAAGATTTTGGATAATTCGAGCAGATACTGTACAGCAAGTCATCTTAATATATGGCTTTGGTTTTTGCGGTGTTGGATGAATCACCTGTTATAAAGTAATGATAGAAAAGGAAGTTTTGGAATCCAGAATGGTTATCAACATGTTTATCAGCTTGAGAAAATATACAAATATTTAAGTATTTTTTAACAAAACTAGAAGGCCCAGTTGTATTATGTATGGCACCGCATAACTTGTTTTTTCCCATTCTAGAAAGTATTTATAGATGCTTTAAAGTATTAGAGTATGCAAGTCAAAGTGAAGGATTTAGTGGAGTTTTTGTAGGTGCTCCCTCCTTACCCCTCTTTGAATTGGTTAAGCTGCATTGTAACTTTTAACATAATTGCCATATAATTGGATTTCTTTTTATAACGCATAAAACTTCTAGGTTAAGATTATTATTTTAGAATTTGAATTGGTATAGAACATATCTATATATTCTATTGGCGTTAGTTTTTCTTTAGGATATACAGTACTTCTTTCATTGCAGTACCAAAAAGTAATACGGTATTACGCAGTTAGTTGTAGTTTTGAACTAATGTTAAAGGAAAAGAAAGAAATCCAGGATCTACATTAAATGAGATCATCACAGATTATAATGCCCCAGCCTCAGTCTATCTTAACTGAATGAAATCATATGCAGCTTGATATGATAAAGATTTCTCACCTATGAAGAAAAAGGACATTTGTATTAATAGTGTGTGTTATTATTTGGCACATGCTGGCTTCTTGCTAAATGTTTGTTTGTGTTTATTTTTTTTTTATACGAAAAGAAGCAAATGCTATATTAGTTGTAAAAACTTAAATTTAGGATTTACCCATAATTTACAGGCCGATTAATTAGTTTTATATAAACCGTTCGTAATTGTGATATATTTATCCGATAAAGCTGCTAAGGTTGCTTAGATTACTTAAAAAAATTATGTTAAATGTTTTTGTGTTTTCAATTATAGATATAACACTCTGGGAAGCTTCTCAACTCTATAAAGCAATGCGAGTCCAAGTGAGTACATATAAAGTACCGATATATTTGTTAAAAATAGCCAGGTTTCTTTTGTGTTGTTGAAATGTACGAATCTTGTGTTAAACCAATTGTAAATTGAGCTTAGAAGCTATGTACTGCCACACTTTGAGCACAGGCATGTTTAGAATCTTGCTTGCAGGGATATTGCATTTCGGGTAAGCTTTCTTGCAGTCTTGGATGGAATTTGTGAATCCTTCTCTTGCTGCAAGCATGTAACGCCACATCAAGGATTCATGGGAAGCTTTCACGGGCCCGTGCATTTGCCTGTTGGAATAATTGAGGTAAACGTTAAATGGTTACTTTAGTAATAATAGTAGGAACGGTTTTAGTTTGGAAAAACGTTTTGTAATGACTGTGAAAATATTTAGAATGTGTTTTATAGTACAAGAAATAAGAAAAGTGAGTTTGACCCTAGAGTTTCCATTTTTTTTTTTTATTCAGAAACGGTTACTGTGTGAAGAGATTTGTTAAGATGAAATAATTAAGTAACTTAAGAGGAATCATTAAGATTTATATAAACTACACTTAGAAAATTCATATAAACTACACTTTGAAATTCATAAGTTTGCCTTAGGGGCATTATATAAAGATGATGAACATGCAATAAAAACTATCTTTTTACTTGCACACTTTCCATGAAATTGATGCTTGAATACACCATTTTGCATTAGTATTAACTTGGCAATAAATTTCATCCTTTAATTGCTCATCTACTTTTGAGTGATAGAACTTTAATGTGCACATAAGATTGTATGGTAGATGACATTACCTTGGCTATAAGAATTGAGAAATTTTATATAGACTTTTACGATGAAGATATGGTTTAAAAATTGATAAAGTCAATAAAGAATATCTGTATTGATTGGGAGAAATATGAAGAGATTTTATCGAAGGTGGTTAGTCGAGAAAAAAATGTATTGGCCAGTAAATATGTCTGTACTCATAAACAAATATAAGTCGTGCAATAAGAGAAGGTAAAATTAATGTTTTAATTTATTATGGTAGTCTATACGTAATATCTGTTTATAATGAATAAAGATGTTGCAGCTATTATTATATTAAAACCTCCCTTGTCTGGTTATTTTTGTATTCTGCACTATGGCCTTTGCAGTTTCTTTATATATATATATATATATATATATATATATATATATATATATATATATATATATATATATATATATATATATATATATATATATATATATATATATATATATATATATATTACACACAGTACACCAATTTAAATTTTCATTAATTGCAAAAACTCTGCCATAAATTCTTGAAATTATTAAAGAGGAGAAAATATTTATAATGAACTGTTTCTCTAATGTCTGCTCGGTTCCTTGTGTTGTTTCAATACTATTGATGTAGGCTTGAATGGTGCCCAAGTAAACTTGTTGGTGTTTAGCAGGAGGTACATTATTCACACTAATTAATTCTTGTATTTCGGCGATAGCAAGTACTGTACTGTGTACGTTGTATGTGCGGGTTTAATGTAAGATTTCCTGTCTTGTAAAAGGCCTGGTATTATTTTCAATTCTTGCACTTATTTGAGTTTACATAAATACAGTAATACAGGGTTTAAGGAACTGTGAATGGTATACAAAAACTTCACCCCCAGGCATAAAGATGAAGTTGCTAGTATTCACAATTACTTTGAACAGTAATGCCAAAGTGACTATAAACGAATGTGCTCGAAAACACTTTTTTTTATTAGTTTAGCAACAGCAGTTGTTACTTAGGATGTGGTGGGGGTTGTGGTAATGTCCCTGACTGGTGAACGCTAGACTGGGGTTTGAGTATCGCTCAAGCTCGTTAGTTCCTTTGGTCGCTTCAACCTCACCATCCTTGTTAGCTAAGGACTTGGGGTTTGAGGAGCCTTTAGGTCTATCTGCCGAGTCATCAGCAGCCATTGTCTGGCCCTCCCTGGTCCTAGCTTCGGATGCTGATCATATGTATATATGGTCAGTCTCTAGGGTATTGTCCTGCTTAATAGGGCAATGTCATTGACCCTTGCCTCTGCCATTCATGAGCAGCCTTTAAACCTTTAAATTGTTGGCATGATACTGTAGTGCTATCAAAGGTTTAGTAGGAGTGCTCTTTTCGCCTTGAACAGAAATGAAATCAAGACATACAGTGCACTGTACTGCATTAGATGTGTACTGGCCAAGATGGACTTAATGCTTATAGTAATTGATTTCAAAATGGAGGAAATGTAAAAAATATTGCCTAAATACTATGATTTGAAAAGAAATCATACGCTAATGTCCTATCTATTTAACCGATTTGCGTTTTGGACAGAGTTACATAGTCTAGCCAACCCTTACACAAAAATCCACTAATTTAATGCTGTGTTGGTCTTGAAATTTGTTAAAAATGATATTGAAAACGGAACGTGCTGGGTCTAAGATATGTTGTAAGTCAATTAACAATGATGGTGCTAAACATAGGAATCTTGGCACAGTTTCTAGAAACGATTGATGCGCTAAAAAAAAAAAAAATCTAAGATTGCAGGTAAACAGGGCTGTCTGTCCATTCCATACCAAGATGGATATTTATTGACATGATTTATTACACGTACGATAGTCTTGGGATAATAATGAAACAATTTCAGTTAGTCTTGGTGTTTTTAAAACCAATCCTTTTAGCAATACATTCCGAATTAAATGATAATATCTCATCTTTATTCAAATTATATATTTGTGTGTGTGTGTGTGTAAGATATATCCTTTCATTGTATGTTTATTCCTAATTGTCAACTCTTCGTCAGATCACTATGATCTGACCTCGTAGATGTCAGGGCAGTCTGCTTGTCTGTTTTCCCATTTTGCTCATGTCTGTGTGAGTGAACTTAATTGAATTTTGATGAGTAGTTGGTTGAAGTGAGGTTTGATCATTCAAAGGGTAAGTTTTTGTGTAAAAAATGTTGCAATTGAGCTTGTATTGTTGAATAATTCTAAAAGGTGTCCAGATTGGAAAAAGGAGATTCTTTTGAACAATATTGAACGTTAAGTAGGAGTCTGTAGGGAAAGAAAATTTTAAAAAAATGGAGGATCAGAAACTTGGAAGGTAGTATCGTGCTTTATGACTAAAGGGAAATTATATGTCATAACATTTTGTCAAACTATCTGATCACTGCAAATCCTGCTAGGTTAAATGGATGCAAATTCGGCACGATAGTAGACCATCGGATATAGTTGTGTATTAAGGAAGGTAGTTAGTGTGTCGTAGGTGAATGGACTAACTATGAAATTGATAGCGTTAGACCATCTTATATGAAGATATATTGTTCATCTGACTTTTATAACTATATGGCTGTTGCACCATGTCGTTGCCACACATTTTTCGTATTGTTTAGGTCACACTTTGTGCAATAGCCCATCATATGTGTATGTATTCCCACCATCATACAAAATTAGGTGCATATAGGCTGTTCAGAAGTCAGTTTGTTTGCATATCAATATTACTTAGTAGAAGGAAAAACACTTAGCAATGCCATGATAATAAGTATATGACTGAGTATGAATAGGTTGTAAAAGTTGAATGTGCCAAAAATAATTTGAGAGGTGTCGAAAAACATGCGGTGGTGTAGCGTACATAAAAGGTAAAAGAATGTGGGAAATCGTCGAAAGAATCCCATGTTGTCTTTAGCTTATTAAGGTATAAGATAAATAGAATTGAAAAATATAAAAATTTAGTACCTGAGTTCCTTCATGAAAATCTCGCCGATTGGTGAATAGACCTCTGGTTCCGATGCTAATTCACATATCAGCCTTTCTTGACATCCCATGTAGAGGAGCTGCAATATTAACAGGCCTTAAGTAAATTGGCATTGCTATATAAGATATCTATTTTTTACCAAGTGTAGCTTGTGATGTTACCCCACTTTTAAATGCTAATTAAAAATTAAGCTTATCAGCATTGATGACATCGTCTTGGTTTTTAACCTAAAGGTATATTTACTTCAGTTGAAGAGAACTATAGCAATGACTAATCCTGGAACTTACCTCCAGGTGCGAGAAATACACAGAGAGCTTTTCCAACTGCTGCTCATAAGCAGGTTCCCAAAAGAGGGATTGTGGAATTTCATCATCATCTTCCACGTAGTTGCCATTAGAGTTGAACGTTCTTCCATTCACGGGGGCCAGAGTTGGAAGTGCCAATGATATGGGCATGTTAAGTAGGAAACCTGTAGGGAATATTTAGGGGAATAATTCACTCGTGTAGTTACATTACAATTGTGCATTTTTGATACACAAACAACCTCTCCACAGGTTATTATCTGTATACATGATAAATTGTAGGAAAAGTATAGAATTAGATGACATACTTTTTCACATCCGTTTTCTTATACTCGTTTGTTTAGAACTGTGGAAGGGTTATGTTGGGAGATTGCATGATTAAGAAATAGGTTATTCAAGTTTTAAAATTCCATACCAGCTTTGTGTAAAAACTAGACATTGTTTCATCCTTAGAAAAAAAAAGTTTGTCTTCAAGTTGTTAGTGTTTAGAAGATATTAGTAAATATATGGAAAATTATTATGACAAACGTACAGGGGAGGAAGTTGAAGGGAATTTGCGGGAAATTGCGATATATGATTTTATCAATCTGTAGGGTTCATGGTAATTTCCAGTGGCCCATTGTAAATTATTTGAAGTTGAGGAGCATTTATCCACTGCTAGTCTTAAAGGCGTTTGTCTACAGACTGTATTCTGCTCACAAATCCCAAACATATAATTGAAGAGAGAAATAACTGTTCTTTGGGAAAGCAAAAGTGATTATTTTAACACGAATGACTACAGTAAATGTCTTTATCGTGAAAATCTGAAGTGAAGTGAAAAGTGTTTACTAGAGCGTTGGATTTGGATATGTGGTGATATGCTACATTTAATCTATAATGAATATGAAGAGGAATATTTGAGAAGAAAGAAAATTCTACTGTATTTCCTGAGAAGATAAGGAGGCCAATTGTTTTTTAAAGAACGAAAATCATAAATAAAAGGGCAGTATAGAGACATAATGCCTTCATTGTAAAAATAATTCGATGCTACTTAGTATGATATCTATCGCCTCTTTTCTGCTATAATATGATATCTACCAACCATTTATTATTACAGAAGTTAAGGAATAAGAACCAGTTGAACCAAGTGATTAATTAGATCATTAAAATAACGCCAAAACAATAGCTCATGCAGCTGCGCGCGGTAGCTGCATGGGGTTTTCTTTTGGAGTTATTTTAATTATCTGATTAATCAATTAGTTCAAACTAGTTTTTATTCCTTACCTTACCATTATGCCTCTATGCACTGCTCAAGTAATAACTATATTTTTATGGCGTTGGATATTTTCATGCGGTAAGGTATATGGATGTTAGAGTGGAAGGTACACAGATAAAGTAAATTGCAGTTTGTGCATGCAAGTGAAAACAAGTTGCATTTAAACTTATTTGTATGTTCTGCACTCGAGAGTAAATGCAATCCCATTCTGTGAATTTGTGATGCTTATATTTTTTCATCACTGTCTGATATTAAGCTTGTTATATTACAGTTAGTATACTGTCATTAGAAGTTGCCAGTTTGGGCGTACCAATATTTTCTAGTTACAAGTTTGTGCTTAAAGGGCCAAATTTCCAATTGGATAACAAGTCACAAATAAGTGGAGATTTGTGCTCGGTGGGGCAGCAGGAGGTTGCAAGGTGGTTGGGTGATTTCCGTCTCTAGGGATACTATTGTTACATCAGATGATGACGTCGAAAGTGCAGACCACATAGGTGTTGTTTTTGTCTATGGGACATGGGAAGAATTGATAGGTGGCGAGTGTAAGTATACTGGCATTACGTAAAATTGTCGTAACTTCGGGTCCAGGGACTTGAGTGAAATTATTATAGGTTCTGAAACTGACTGCAGTAGGCTAGTTGGAGACGTTATTTAGTGATACTCTTTAAATATACTGATTTCCTATCGAGTTACTATAAGAGCTTTCATGAATGGCACAGTAAACATTAGAATTAATAGATTATGGTACCACTTTACTCAAGTTTTGAAGGATTAAGTCTTAAGCGGGATGACATTCCAAGACAGTCATGTGCGTGTCTAATATGAATTTATGCTTACCGAGAGTGATAGGAGCCTCGGGGTTTATGAAGAGGTACCTCTTCTGTCTCGATGCCTCTGAAAACTGACTGGAGAAGCAAAGTACCATTCCCAACACGATTGTTGAAATAAATGCCCTCATCCTGACCTGCAAAAAAAGGTGTAATTAGATAGAGCTAAATTTGTGGTTCTTGAAATGAAAGCAACAATAATAAGATAGATTTAATGAAATCAGAGTTAGCTGTATAAATTCTATTGGTAATTAAACTCTGTATAGACTTTCCGACATCCAGTAGTCGGTTTTGGTGGTAGGGAACAATAGTAACTATAAGTTAAAATAATGTAATTTGGTTTCCAACATTTTTTGCTTGTCTTCGGTAATATTTGACATAGAGCCATAGAATCATGACCAACTGTCCTTCGATTTATCACAGGGGTTTAGTGCTGGCTACTGACGATACCGTAGCCATTACTTGAGGGTCTTTGCAACGTCCTCCGGCCTCTAGCTACACCCACTTTTTAGCTCTTTTCATTGTTTTGTCTCCAATATTTTTCCATTTCCATCATTATTTTAGCTTGAAATTCATGGTGCAACAACAGGGATTTCCCCCTTCTGAAACAAGGCATTGTATAGCCTCACTGGTGCCGAGCTTGACCAAAAAGGGCCAAACTCTCTCTCTCTCTCTCTCTCTCTCTCTCTCTCTCTCTCTCTCTCTCTCTCTCTCTCTCTCTCTCTCTCTCTCTCTCTATATATATATATATATATATATATATGTATGTATGTAATGGTAGTCTCTCCTGTTATCATCATTATCATCATTATCAGGATTTAGCATATCTAAACACGTCAGTATATTACTTTTATATACAAATTGTTATTTATGACTGCCGAATAGGTTCTTGTGCTTGCTTCGTTATCTAACCGACTAGGTTTATTACGTAATTCTCTCCCTTTTTCTCTGTTCTCTCTCTTCCCCTATGAAAATCCATGAAGTTAATGTTCACTGTTATACAAAATGTTCTTACGATTTTACTCATCCTTTACATTGGTGTTTTCTTCAGTACAATAAACATTACGAAGGTATTTGGATGTACGATAGTAAAATAACTTGAGATAGTTCTCACCTTGTCAGGAAGATAAAATTATAATAATCGTATACAAGTAGTCCAGTGATATGTATTTGTAGATTTTATTTTTTCGCAGATCCTTGTCAAATTATTGAGACATCAATTTGTAAAAAATGAATTTGGATTGTGGTACTGTATTTATAAATGTACCTTGATGTTGTTTGTGTTGTACGCAATTAGTTTTAAATCAAGCTTTGTGCATAGTAATTCATAATAAACTTTTCACAAATCAAGTCATATGGGTAGTGTAAGATTAGGAATTGTGATTTTATTCTTTGGTAGGAAATAAGTATATGCTGTAGTTTGGGAATTTTATTCTTGTAAATTTGTTGTATGAATTTTCTAAATGAGATGTTACTGCTAATAAATGATGGTGCATAAGATTTCAAGTTGAAAGTCTTTCCTTGCTACACAAATAAATATATTGCAAAACTTTATTCGTTTATCTGGTCCCAGGAAGGGCATCGCCATCATCCTGCATATTCGTGTAATCTCGGTGAAATTACCTTTGTTCTCTTTCATTCCTAGAACGGTTCAGATGCTACCGGGATTCCCAGGAAGCAATTAGAACGGATAACCTCCTTTCATCCGACGTTTCAAACATTCCCTCCAGTTGTATTAAAGTTATTTATGGATGAATGAGTAACCTCGTGCAGTTTATTAAGCTATAATCCATAGCTTTTCCTGTTGTGTATAAATAAGAATGAAGGAAACGGCATCCCCTAAATTTAGTAGATGATGTAGATCTGGGATTTAGCGAGTATTGCTAAGTGGACGGTGAATGAGTGTTATTAAATTTCCCGGGGACCAGGATTCTCATGTTTCATCTGAATGATAGGTGGTTGCGAGTTCGTGGCGTGTTATACGTGTAAGATTTGTGATAGTCTCTTGAACCTTCTCACCACACTTTATTATTATTAGTTTCATAAAGTTCCTTGGAAATTGAGGATGCAGATTTAATGTAACTTATTATATTTTGTTTTACGAAGTCTTTTGAACTCTGGTGGTATGGAAACAAGAATGAAATTTCCTGTGTGGCAGAACTGTTATTTTGTCGGAAATAGTTTTTGCGATTGCGAAGTACTGTGTTATATTACTTTTGTAAAATTTTAATGCCATGAATCGTGTGAAAATGTGTTCTGATGATATCGATATTTTTTGGATCTAGCTGGCATGTGTCCTTAGTCATCTCAGTTACCTTAGATATTACCAGTATGTTTTTTATGTGAAACAACTTTTAGGAACTGTAGTTTTTATTCATGAGAAGGTAATTGACAGTTTTTACGGATAGCATGTGAAATTTTTGTTTTAACTTTTCTCTGAAATTTTGCATAACTTGAGATTTTTAAGGAATAGCTGAGCTTCCAGTAAAGCTTTCTGAGATAGCAAAGAAATGGCAGTTTTCGAAGCAGTGGTTAACTTGGATGCAAAATTACTTTACTGTAATGTTTAGTCTCGCGATAAAGAAAAAATACTTGATTTTGCACTTATTTGTTTGATTTGACTTTCGATTTTATGGTGATGATTATTATTAGTGTGGTTTTAATTGAATTCATGTATACTTCTAAAATCTCTGCACGATTCCTTGTAAAAATGCGAATGTCTTATTTTAGCCTTTAATATTTATATTTATAAATTTGAGTGATGTAGAGTTTCTTGTTTCTCTAAAAATAAAAACATGTGATTTATATTTTGCTCCTGTCATTTCCTTTTTTTTCACTTTGTAAAGGTCGCTGTTAAAAGAAACAGGTCGCGTGTTTTTTTCAACGTTTTTTATTGATTAGTCGTGATACAGTAAAATTGCGACTCTCTCTCTCTCTCTCTCTCTCTCTCTCTCTCTCTCTCTCTCTCTCTCTCTCTCTCTCTCTCTCTCTCTCTCTCTCTCTAGTTTTTTCTCTTGAGATATATAGCCCCCAGAATAAGTATTAGTAAAACACGGGACAAGAGTTTTGTTGTTTTATACTTCTTGGATACGATCTGAAATTATTTAGCAAGAAATTATATCCGTAACAATTTTTGAGAAGTATATTGTAAGCGTAGTATTAACAAGTGTCAAATTCTTATATAATATTATACCTCCTGTGAATGTTGATGCCGGTTTGAGAGCCAGTAAAAGTTAGATTGTTTTGAAGTCATTTTTTGAAACGTGTATGCACGTAGAACCCGCTACTCGGAATAAGACCCATTGATAGAACATTTATTGCCCAAGTTGGAGTGGTTTCTTTGGAAGTTGGTTAGATTCCCAACAGTTTTGTTCTTACCATAAAATCGCAATTTTTTCAACATTCCTATTGCTAATGTGCATATGAAATTTATTTATTATTATACGTTATGCTGTGATGCTTATAAATCTATTAATAAACGGTGGAAATATCATGTCGATGGTAAATCCATGACTGAAAGTTTGGGAGAAGAGGAAGTTCAATTGGCAATGGTTGGGTTTGCATGAAAGTGGTATTTTGATTATTATTTTTTTCTCAACTTATGTATTTATTAGGTGTGTGAATGGTATGGCATATTGTATGTATATGTATTTTTATATATTTATCCGATTCAATATATTTACCATACTGTAAAATATTTATGACTGCACTGGTCCCAGTACCTACCCTTTTTCTTAAATTTTATAACCCGGTCTAATTCGTTCCAAATGAATAGGGGGGGGGGGAAGTCGTGAATTGATGTCATTTCGTGTATGTATGTATGTATGCATGTATGTATGTATATATATTTATATATTTATGTATATATATATATTTTATATATATATATATATATATATATATATATATATATATATATATATATATATATATGTGTGTGTGTGTGTGTGTGTGTGTAAGGTATCAGCCTTAATTTTCTATCTTTTTGTAAATGTCCCTACGGAATTAAGAAACCCAACTCCTTCATCACCATTCCGTCGTTTCTGGTCCGTCTTTTAGACCATCAATCCGGCGTTGCAATATTTCTAAAATTATTCCCTTTTCACTGGCCGTTAGTCTTCCATTCTTTTCACAGGGCCGAACCACTTCACAATGCTTTGATGCAATCTTCTATTGCACTAACCTTGTAGATATTTTTTTAGTATCCGTTTCCTCACACATTTTATTTAATTCACAATTCTTACAGAATAATTAGTTCAACAATCTCTTTAAAACATCGCCACCTTGACTTCCCCAGACAATAGTAAAACGTTTGCCTCGCCAGCCAGCCGGAATGCTTTAGTCAATTTTTTACGTTCCATTGGGGAATTGTTGGGTGGCAACGGGAAAGAAGGGCATGGTCCTTCTGACCGACTCCGCATTCCAAATAACTTTTTATGAACGGAATCAGGTTCAGGTTCAGGGTCGAGGCGTAGTCTTAGCAACGGCTCCTCTAATAATTTGGTGAATTGAGATTATGTTTTTTATATTGTTTTGTCTTTTTCTCCGCATTAGATATAAAAGGCATTTTTTTTCTATTTCATTTACTAACTGAAAATTATCCTAATATTTTCTTCGTATGGTTGTTCCAGGTCAATTAATTAATTTCTATTCTATATTCCTGGACAAGTAAAGAATAATGGTTAATTCTTATTTTCATAAAAATTACAGTTTACACTTCCCCTGTTGTTTATATCGATAGTGTTTAGTTTTAACGTATTTGTTTTTGCTCTAAAGAATATTACTAGTGTAAATGTATTTTCATATTTGTTCTTTAATTCCTTTCTTTATCTTTCTGTACATTTCTAAGCTCTCCTTACTTTCTAATTCGTCTTTCCATTTTCAGTATCCCACTTTCTGGTTTCAGATGTTATTTCTGTCTTTCATTCTTCTTATTTGCCTTATACCCAGGTTTAGTTAATTTTTGTAGATACTTTGCAGGTGGTTTTCACCATTTTCCTCCTTTTTTTTTGTGTCTGTTTATTGCTTTAACAATTTTTTTTCCATTCATAGTACTGTTTATGTACTGCAGCTTTCCATCTGTCACCCTTGTTTTCATAGAAGATGCCCCTATCTCTCCTCTTAATGTAGTATTAGCTATGCTTGGCATCTAATATTTTCCTTAATACCCCAGTTTTTATCCTTTGTAGTTTCTTTATTTCAGTTTCCGACAAGTTTATGTTGGATCCATACAGAATAGATGGTAATGCAATATTTTTCCTAAATGTTTTTCCTATTAATACTTGGTTACAACTATTCTCTATGATTGATTATGTTACGTTAGCTATTTTAGTGTTTTTTTTTCTATAATTTCTCTTTTCTGTACCTATTAATGTCTAGTTTAATTCCTAAGTATGCAAAATTTTCTACTAACTTGATTCGCTCTATGATCTAACTTTTCTTTCATGGCATATATGCCATAATATTGTACTTTTCCTATTTCTAACACAATTTTTCCGGTTTCTACTAAAAGTTGAATGGTTGGTTTTGCATTCTCTATATCTTCAGCAATCACCAAGGCATCACTTGCAAAGAAATTTTATCCTTTTTCGATTAAATGGAGTCTGCCACTTTTTTTTTTTTTTCTTACTCCACAGAGAAAATGCGATTGGTAAAAATGTGTGTGTGCATTTATACATACATTTCCTTTCAATTTTAGTGTTTTAAGAGATGGTCATAAATACCGAGTTCGAGCACCGTTGATAGGAGCAAGGAATTCACACGAGAGAGGGTTTTTATGTTTAGGACGAGACTGCAATTTGTACCATAAAAACTGAATTTATTGGCGTGGATATTTACTTCTGCCAACGAAGTTGGGAGGAGTTATGTTTTACTCCATGTTTGTGTGTTTGTTAATGCACATCTTCCTGGTCACAATTTTAATCATAGAGTATTGAAACTTGCAGGGATTGAATTACGTAAAAAGCTGGAAATGATTAAATTTTGGAAGGTCAAGATCACGATCAACCAAAATGTCCAATTCACGTAATCAGCCACGTAATCAGCCAAAAGTTTGGATATTGTTGTCACAGAAACTTCAAACTTAGTTCATATTTTAGTGTGTGAAAATCCAACCCAATTCATACATGTTAAGGTTAAAGTTCAAGGTCGATTCCATGGTAAAATTCAAGCAAAAGGTCAAATTCCGATCATCAACTAAACGGCCACAATTTTAATCGTAAAGTAATGAAACTTGCAGGGATTTCAAAATGTTATGTAAAGAGCTGGAAATGATTAAATTTTGAAAGGTTAATGGTCAAGGGAACGAATGACCAAAACATCCATATCACGTAATCAGCTTTAAGTTTGGACATCCTAGGCGCAGAGACCTCAGATTTTATTCATATTTGATTTAATGAAAATTCACGCCAATTAATACATGTTAAGGTCAAAGGTCAAGGTCGAGAAATAAGCTGCTGCGACGGAGGTCTGCGCTCTGCACTCTGCTGAGTACCCCTCCAGTTATATTTTATATTTAATGTATGATTTTGATTCACTGCAAAGTTAAATCCATGTTTAAGGTTCATGGGTTACGTAACGGAAATTTCGAGGTTTGTCATAACTTTATCAAGGGTTCATGCCTTCCTTTTCGATTACTTTCTTCATTCTCGAGGAGTGATGTGACAAATCTTGGCTCTTTCAGGGTGTGTTTGCGTGTTCTTAGTATGAGAGAATAAGTAAAGAAAATCTGCTTTTGATAAAGATATGAATGACTCCTTCATTTTGGCTTGTATTATTATTATTATTATTATTATTATTATTATTATTATTATTATTAACAATATCAATTGATATTAATTTAGGTCCTGTCACACACAGAAAAGCTATAGGCCAGAAAAGACCTACAGGATACGTTTTTCTTATACATTCCTAAGTATTTAGAGCATTATACAGTGTAATTCACGGTATTGTCAAATCCATGTTATCGAACTCTTCGAAAACATTGACGTATGGTATTTTGAGGTTATAGGATTTTTGTTTCCAAGAGTTATACGTGGTTTTTCTTTTACGCCTTATTAAAATTCTGAAATCATAAATAAATTTAATAATTTGCGTAGAACACTTCTCTAAAGTATCAAGTAATTTACTCTTAAAATTATGAAGTATTTTCTCCCCTGAACAAATCTACGCATACCATAGAACTAGAGAAGTTAAACTGGGTTAACTAGTTGTTAAAACCATAGACAGAGAAAAGGAAGTAGCTAAGTAATGGCCGGTGGGTACCTAAACCCAAGTCCTATTCTATAGGCTGAACCCCATCCGAAGCGTGGGGTAAATGAACTCGAACTCGTTCAGTATTCTCCTCCGTTGGTTATGCTGTTATGTGCCTTGAATTATATAGAGACTGGAAAGGCCGGTCAGTCTATTCTCTTCTCCCAATTCATTAGCTGACGATAAAGGGAGATTATCATAGCTTTAATACATGTTTTGAAAAATAGTTTCCTGCTTCTTTTTCATATAAAGATAGTTCAGTACTAGCCGAAAACACGCAGTTATTTAAACCAACTACTTGTCGGTAGTACTTGTATGTATTATGTATGCAGGTGCGGAATCATCCTCGTCAACAATATTGTTATTCCACTGCAATGTGCAGCTAATAGAATGCGGAATGGTTACGAAAGTGTGTTTAACAAGTAACCCCTTGCAGTCTCATCCCTTGTTGCACTTACCCTAATGGCTATCATTGCGTCATGAAATACCACTTGTGCCGCTTCTCATTTCATGTGTGACGTTGAAGTGAATGCCCCTTCAGTCCTCATTGAAAGGCTGAGAGGTATTTTACCAGCCTTTTTATCGACATACTCGTCGGTTTCTTTTTTCTTCTGATTGGTCGAAATAGGTTAGTTCGTACTGTTTTTAACTGTAGTTTTTGTGTGCGTCCTTTTCGTTCATTTAGTTATTGTAGATCGTTTAAAAATTTCTCTTGAATTCTTGGATCAAGGCTGGGAAAGAGATTGGAGGATAATTCTTTTTGGAAGTAGATAAAGAAAAAAAAACTCAAAAGACAAATCCATTTTAAAAGACCTGGCGGCGGTCTGTTTTGGATGATTCACGCAATTAATAATGAATCTGATAGCAAAGGAACCCTATTTAGGAATATTCAACTTGTTGGTAACTATTTTAATGTGTAAATACTTGTCATGCGTTTTCCTGGTATCTTGTAGATGCTGGTAGTTTCATCTAAATATTAAGATAATTTATAAAGAGAAAGCAATATCATCGTAGCAATTTCCTATAGTCATTTTTATTTTAATTAGGCAGATTTTCACAGACTCGCAGCGGTGCCCTTTTAGCTCGGAAAAGTTTCCTGGTCGCTGATTGGTTGGGCAAGATAATTCTAACCAATCAGCGATCAGGAAACTCTACCGAGCTAAAAGGGCACCCGTGCGAGTCGGTGCAAATCTGCCTCGCTAAAAATAAATGACTATAGTAGACCGAAGTATAGAAAGCTAAAATTATTATTATTATTATTATTATTATTATTATTATTATTATTAGAACCCTAGTTGGAAAAGCAAGATACTATAAGCTCAAGGTCTCCAACATGGGAAAATAGCCCAGTGAGGAGAGGAAATAAGGAAATAAATAAAAATTAGGAAATAAAAGCTAAAACGGGAAAATGAAAAAGTAGTAAATAAACGAACAATTACAATAAAATATTTTTAAAAATTTTAAAAAGCAACAACAGCATTAAAACATATTTCATATATAAACTATAAAAGGACTCATGTCAACCTGTTCAATATAAAAACATATGCTGCAAGTTTGAACTATTCAAGTTCTACCGATTCAACTACTCGATTAGGAAGATCATTCCACAACTTGGTCACAACTGGAATAAAACTTCTAGAGTACTGTGTAGTATTGAGCCTCATGATGGAGAAGGCCTGACTATTAGAATTAACGGCATGCCTATTATTACGAACAGGATGGAACTGTTCGGGAAGATCTAAATATAAAGGATGGTGAGAATTATAAAAAATCTTATGCAACATGCATAATGAACTATTTGAACGACGGTGCCAGAGATTAATATCTAGATCAGGAATAAGAAATTTAATAGACCGCAAGTTCCTGTCCAACAAATTAAGATAAGAGAATCATCAGCTGAAGACCAGACATGAGAACAATACTTGAAACAAGGCAGAATGAAAGAATTAAAACACTACTTCAGAATAGATTGACCACCAAAAATCTTAAAACTTTCTCAATGAGCCAATTTTTTGTGCAATTGAAGAAGACCCAGACCTAATGTGTTTCTCAAAAGTAAATTTGCTGTTGACGATCACCTAAAATTTCAAGTCATACAAAGTTAAAGAAACATTATCAATGCTGAGATCCGGATGTGGAGGAACCTCTCCACACACACACACACACACACACACACACACAATATATATATATATATATACACAGTATATATATATATATATATAGATAGATAGATAGATATATATATAAATAGATAGATATAGATAGATAGATAGATATAGATAGATAGATATAAATATAAAAATAAATGATAGATATAAATAGATATATATAAATAGATAGATAATATATATATATATATATAAAATATAGAATATATATATAGATAGATAATATATATATATATATATATATATAAATAGATAGATAATATATATATGTATATATATAAATGTAGATAATATATATATATATATATATATATATATATATATATATATATATATATATATATATATATATATATATATATATATAATATATATATATATGATATATATATATATATATTTATGATATATGTATATATATATTATATATATGTATATATGTATATATATATATTATATATATGTATATATGATATATATATTATATATATATATATATATATATATGTATATATGTATATATATATATTGTATATATGTATATATGTATTATATATTGTATATATGTATATATGTATATATGTATATATATATATTATATATGTATATATTATATATATATTGTATATATATGTATATATATATATATATATTGTATATATTGTATATATGTATATATATATATTGTATATACGTATATGTATATATATATATGTATATTATATATATATATATATATATATATTTATATATATATATATATGTATATATATATATATTATATATATATATATATATATATATATAAAGAGAGAGAGAGAGAGCTTATGTTTGTATGTGGTTGTGTATACTGTATATGCGATTGTGTATGCATATTGGTCATATGTATGCGTATCATTAAGCGTATTGGTTCAATATCCTGGGGAATATTGTAGGTAACGGTCTCCAATCTCCTTCCCTTCCCTTCCCCTGACTAGATGGTGCGTGACCGGCATTGGCATTATAAACATCGCTCGACGCTCAGTCATGGAACGGGTTTGAATAGTGAGCAGCCAAGGTTACCCAATGCCATCCACAGAGTAATGGTATGGGTTGAGTAATGGAAACCAGAGGGTCATGAATACGTTTATGTGGTCTTGAAGGTAGTTTGCTTTCTCTCTCTCTCTCTCTCTCTCTCTCTCTCTCTCTCTCTCTCTCTGATAGGTGTGTTAAGTGTGTGATATTAGGAAATGAGAATTTGATATCTAAGAGTTGGATAATCGGCCTAGTGGGTTCAAAATAATGAATATATAAATTCTAGAAAAAATACTAAGAAAAATATACTGTAACATAACTGAATGATAAAACCGCAAGCACTTACTTTTTCATCTAAACTTATTACTCTAAAACTGATACTCGTGATGACCGTGTTCCACTGAATAGCACTTTGCCTGGCTCATGAAATTAAATTATATATCTTTTATAGAGTAGTTACGAGTAGATGGACAATGGAAGAATTAGGGTGAAATGTAATAGCGTGGAAATAACTTACTTTTTTGAAACAAGCTGGAATAATGTGGTTAGTTGCGGCAGTCGTTAATCTCGCAACGGGACCGAGGTTTTACTCTCTCTCTCTCTCTCTCTCTCTCTCTCTCTCTCTCTCTCTCTCTCTCTCTCTCTCTCTCTCTCTGTTAAAAAACAAACTCTTAGAAATGTCCATTATTTCGTCTGAAATATGAGCTCTCGGCTTATAAAATGACCGGAATTGTCGTTCCAAATCCGCTGGACCTGACCACAAATTTGTGACTTACGTAAGATGTCCATAATTCTCGAAACTTTTAAGATGTGAATTGCGTTAGCCCGGGGCAAATCTAGGTTATAAGCCGAACATCAAATTTTCTGAAAGCCTGTCATTTTTAATTTCATTGTTCCATTACTCAATCCTGGTGACATGTTACTTCTTCAGTAAATTAAGATGATGAATGATGTATTCTTATAACCAAAATTATTTAATTAGTTTTCTTGCATTTTATTCTTTTTCGATATTTTTTTATTTGTTTCCTCCATTCGTGCTCTTTCAATAAAGAGAGATATGTAGAGGTCAGTTTAACCACACAACAGCTAGTGCAGATGCTCTATTCCTAACAATTCCAAAGTTGACGCCTTCTAGTCTGCATGCCAACGTTAGTGGTTGAGGTTTAGCTCGCCATTAGGCGGAGTTGAAGCTGCCGATATATATGTTTGATGTTATGGTGGCTGTTAAGAATGGAAAATTGACCATAGAGCTGGAAGTCTTAAAGATATTGACACAGTTTTTGATGACTTCAGCGTAGGAAATCTGTTTAGAAGAGGAACTTACGCTTCTTGAGAAATTCATGTTTTAATGCGGTATGTGGCAATCTAGAGAAAATTAGCTGTTGGAATTCTTATCTCGAGCATGCTATGAATGCCTATTGTAATTTATATATTGTAATTTATATAAGTATAATCGGTGATGTTTAGATATGTAAATTCAATATCCGTTGATTATCTGGTTGCCAGTTAAAGAGCTAATTTCACTGGTGGTCATGCTGTTTTAACAAAGTAGTTTTGCTCACATGGATTCATCATTTTCCGCTAGAGAATTATGGGGTCTTTTGACTTGCCAGACAGGACTACATTGGATCCTTCTCTCTGGTTACGGTTCATGGCATATTCTTTACTTCTCCTCTGCCCTCATACACCTGACAACACTAAGATTACCAAACAATTCTTCACCCAAGGTGTTACAGCACCGTAACTTTTCAGTGGCCACTGTCCTCTTGTTTAGGATAGAAGAGACTTTAGCTATGGTCAGCAGCTCTTCTAGGAGGACACCCCAAAATCAAACCATTGTTCTTTAGTCTTGGGTAGTGCCATAGCCTCTGTACTATGGTCTTCCGCTGTCTTGGGTTAGAGTTCTCTTGCTTGAGGGTACACCCGGGCACGCTGTTCTGTCTTGTTTCTCATCCTCTTGTTTTGTTAAAATGTTTGTAGTTTATATAGGAGATATTTATTTTAATGTTGTTACTATTAAACATTTTATTTTTCCTTGTTTCCTTTCCTCTCTGGGCTATTTTCCCTGTTGGAGCCCCTGGGCTTATAGGATCCTGCTTTTCCATCTAGGGTTGTAGCTTAGCAAGTAATAATGATAATGATATTGAACATCGTCAACCGATATTGTGAGAGAGAGAGAGAGAGAGAGAGAGAGAGAGAGAGAGAGAGAGAGAGAGAGAGAGAGAGAGAGAGAGAGATTAATAAGCAACAGATCGAATCAAACATAGGCTTAATGTAGAACAGAGCAGTTGCGAAGTAGTTGAAAAGTGTTAATTAATGAATTCGATATAAAAAGTGAAAGATGGGGATTGGATGATGGTTTGTAGTGTTCAGTGTATTTCTAATTTGAATGCAATACAATGTTCCCTTTCCCCAATTTCTCTGCTTTCACTTTTCAGCTGCCTTTTTTTATCGCACATTTCCTCCTCATGAATGGTAGTTGATAGTGGCGGTGGGATTTTAGTAACTGCAAAGTATACTAATTTTGGGAAATGAAATAAAGATATTCGTATGCGCCGATTGATTTAGACTGAATAACACTTTGGTTACTGGTCGCATGGCTTTATCAAATTCATTGATGTAAAGGGGAGGTAAACGTCGCAAGTTGGTGCCAGTAGGCCTACAGTCTGTGACCTGCTGCATTGATTCTGATATAGTACGTGATTATATATATTAAGCTATTTATAAATCATTATTTATCACATCTATTTAATTTAAAACTGTAAATGTATCGCGGACATCCTTGAATGTACTTAGAAATAAGTAGGAATCAGAATAAGATCCCTCCTATAAACGCCAACTGCAGTGTTCATCGAGATGGACTTGGAAGTGATGAGTAATGACCATTTGAGGGATGTTTAATAAATTGCATGTAATTATGATACTTTGATAGTGACCCACGAGGATAATGGGCGTAGCACATTCATGTAACGCTTGCCAGAACAGAGGAGTAACGAGATAATAGATAATGGTTAATTACGTGCAAAGCAAGCCACGTCGGAGCCAGGCTATATTACCTTGGTCGGAGCAAAGACTATCTGAGGAAAGTATCGTATATTTACTGTATTTCCGTTGTGATTGAATATATATCAAAATTATTCTTAGCTACTAGCTAGAGTTTTGCATTTTTTTCTTACTTTTTACAACCCACCTACTATACTGGTAACAAAATATCACAGGCCGTATAGTGCACTGACACAATCAGTTTATCACAATGGCGAAGGTCTTGTGACACAAGTGATATTTTAAGTTCGAGAGGATTAATGAACAAGGCAAAAGCTTTGGCAGGTATGGTGCTAATTTGTATCACAATATGAAAGAAGTTACATAGTTCTAAAGAAGGGATGGACAAGATGTGGAAAGGTAATGTAGACATAGAACGGGATTCCTTGATTTTGATGAAGGAATCAACTTCTCTCGCTTTCTATCAAAATATATAAAGCCTAGTGGAAACTGTGAACAGGCATACTGATAAATTCAGATGCATAGCATAGCATAAAGTACTCAACCATATGCGTACTGAATGGGGCCTCTTTTGGAATTAAAAGGAAGAAAGAGAGAAATATTGGAATTAAAAGGGGAAAAAAGGAAGAGGACCTTAAATATTAAAGCTAGAAGATGGAAGTTATGCAAGTAATTGCTTACATATTCATTCATTATGATGTCGGAAATAAACGGGGCGGGGGATATGATGGAACAGACTAATTTAGCTTAACTTGTATTCAACAGAATGTAAATTGGTTGTAAGTGAATGCAATTTGCTGGTGTGAACGAAATAGAATATAAGAGAAGGAACATAGTGCCTTGGCGATAAAGTTTGGCTATAACGTGAGTGTTTATTTTAAGGTCAAGTAAAGAGAAAATGATCGGATAGATTTAAAAAAAAAAAATCTAAGAAAATAACGTTTTTGAGGAAAAAAAGTTTATGAAGACATTTAAGGCTTAAATAAAAGAACAAGAATATATTAATTTAGTTACTGTGTGTGATTCAGGTAGGATAGTAGTTACACGATAGGTAATGGTATAATAAACATTCAGTTCGGATGAAACAAAGAGAAGAAACAGAGTTCTAGATATGGTGAGGCTGTAATACGAGAAATAAGTTGTGGTAGTTCTTTTTCCATTAAATAATTGAACAAATTACTGGTTTTGTCATAGACTGTCGAAATGTGACGCTTGAATGCGGATGACGGGAATTTTTGTTCTTTAAACTCAAGTATCAGGAGCCTGTAAAGCAATGTCTTTGCAATAGGTTTGGTGTGGTTAAATCTTTAATAATAGAATAAGGAACATACTGTGCAATTACGGTCAGATTAAATATTAGTCTGATGTGGATGGTAACTTTAACATGTTATATTACGCACCGAATCTTAGATATATAACTTTTTAGATATATTTGGATAATTAGGAATCCTGTGTATTTATGTTTAGCTGTTTGCTCGTGCCAAGTTGAAGCGAAGCTTTCTTCAATTATTTTCTTGATGTTTGTAGACGACGTGAAAATAATAAACTTATGCATTTGCTCGTAAATTAAATTCTTTGTAACAGCAGTGTAGGAGGTAATATAAAAGTCATCGTACTCTTACTTTGTGACTTAGTTGATGTTAATAAAAAGGGTTTGATGTTGACACCAGTTTATAAGAAGTACTAGTCTCTGATGTATGCCTGATCAGAGACCATAACTACAGCTGAAATAGTGTCACGATCTTTTTATTAACTTGGATCTGTGAATCGTGTGGGACACGCTCACCAGCTGCCTGAGGAGAGAGAGAGAGAGAGAGAGAGAGAGAGAGAGAGAGAGAGAGAGAGAGATCGTGTGGAAAATCATCTATAGGTATTTTATTAACCACAAAAATAGGGAGGGGCGGCGTTGACTGGACGGAGTTCGGTGTGTTGGTTTGGAAGACAGCCGGGTCATCTTCACTTTAGGTATTTGCGTTCATTAAAAAAAACTTCTCCCAAACTAGACGACAGAGAATTTCTCTCTCTCTCTCTCTCTCTCTCTCTCTCTCTCTCTCTCTCTCTCTCTCTCTCTCTCTCTCTCTCTCAGTAAGACGGGATTGACCATTCTTGCGAATGACATTTTTGGTTGATAACCCGACTGACTTGGAATTTAAATTGCATAGATCTTGTGCATTAAACATCTCAGACTTAAAATTTGAAGAGCCTTTCTTGTTCCTGATTTATTTACTCATGATTATTAGTCCAATTTTATTCAAAATCTAGTTAAATTCATCTATTATATAATCGATTCACATTGCGGTATTTCGAAAAGAATGGTTATAGAAGACCACATCTAGGTTACCATTAGAATCTCACTTGTCCACACAGTAGATGCATGAAGTGTTGCGCTAATGTAGATAAAGTACTATGTCCATCTTTTTTTAATTCGTCTATTTTTACCGTCAGTCACTTGTTTAAATTACCTTTATTTTTTTCTGATTTTGTGGTTTGTGGCATCCAGAAGTTCAGGTAGCCTAGGGGTCAAATTATATACCTATAGAGGTACCGCTAGAATGCCCAGCCGCTAACCAACCAGTCCATGCCACACCCATAAGGTCGTCAACCCAGTTGCACAGAAACTGGTTTTCAAACCGCTGCGTGTCCGTCCTGCTGACCTAGATTTTGGTCTTTCAATGAAAAAAAAAAAAAGATTTTTCAGTTAATCTCGCTTGTGTACACTTTTTCTTTGATATACGTATTCCTTTTACAGGATTCTGAATCTCAATCTCTTTCTCTCTCTCTCTCTCTCTCTCTCTCTCTCTCTCTCTGATCTGCTGACCAAATTTCACCCCTATATTGCAGGCAGCTAATTGCCATAGTTTCTCTATATCTTAAAATTATATTGATGAAGATTATTAGTTAAATATTTATTATATTGTTTTCCGTTATGTTTATAAAGTTATTTAGTGTGAATAATGGGGGAGGCTGATCTTTTATATCACTTCTGGTGACCCAGAGGTTCCTAAAAAAAGCTGAAGCGCAAAACCCTGCCTGACAGTCTTGCCACATACCCTAATCCTACTCATCTTCCACTCGTTTACATGTAATTTATCTATGATTAGGTTTTAGGATTTGATTAGTTTTCATTCTCTCTCTCTCTCTCTCTCTCTCTCTCTCTCTCTCTCTCTCTCTCTCTCTGTACAAACGTAATAGCTCTTATTAAAAGTAAACATTGAACTAATGTTATGATACAAAGTTTGATTTGTTTCCATGACTTGCGTTAAAGTTAGTTAATTACCCGAAACGAGTTGAATTTCTATGTTATTTATTGACTCAATAAATGTGGAGACTTAAGGTTATTATAAACAGTCTAATCAACCATTCTTTTATAAAGTTTGAGTAGTCCTTATATTATTATTCTAGTTTAACCTCAATACCGTGAAGTTAAAGTGCGCATAATAATGCTTTGAATATGATAGACTTTGCTCGCTGAAATTTTGCTCTTTTTTTTGTTATATGAGAATAATGGTAAATTCTTGTCTGGATATTGAATGGGGTATATTGATTGCAAAGACTCGTTGTTATTTTAGAAAGCTAAGCTTTTGAATAGCTAAGATACCATCTTATTATGAATAAGTGTTTAGTTTATAAATTCAATAAAGTCAGATTCACACCATGTCTGTTAATTGATATAAAAGTTTTTCGTAAAAATCTAATTATTCACCTAGTTTTAGTGTTTTTTGCGAAGTTGGGATATATTGCCTTCATATCGTGTTGGTAACATTTGACAAGTTTTATAGTCTGTTTCTCACACATTCAAACACACACACACACATATATATATATATAAATATATATATATATATATATATATATATATATATATATATATATATAAATGAATATATATATGTATAAATATATATATATATATATATATATATATATATATATATATATATATATATATATAAATGTGTATAGATAAACATATAAATATGTAAATATAAATATACATATGTGTATATATATATATATATATATATATATATATATATATATATATATATATATATATATATATATATATTACATTGGTTCTCGTGACCTTTCCATTTTAATGCTCAACCCAACCGCAATCGAAATCGGTTTTACACTGAATCGACGCAGAGTATTAATTGATTGGTAGTAGTTCGCCGGGTAGCACACAACAGTTGTTATTTCTAGTGATTGATACGACAGTTATTTGGAGCTGTGTGCGGTAGGACGAGTTACGGTTATTTGAGATACTTCACATCCTTCTATATAGACACTGCTGCACACTTGGCCATCCTTCATCTTTGTCCCCATCAATAGACTTTCTCACAGGAACATTGTGAATTCTTCCATGCCAAATTTCAAAGATTCTTATTCATAAAATCAGTAGCTTGAAAAGAAACCGAAATCGCTGAAACGTAGTTGTCTGTTCGTTTGAGGAATGGAGAACATAAACACTCACCACACTTCAAGTCTTCGTGCTGAAAAAAATACCACAGGTCACAGTCGCTCCTCGCACATCGGTTGCCGGCAGCCGACTGGCGATCATCATGTGAGGAGAATCGAGTAGATCGGGTAATGAGAATCTTTCCTCGTTTTGTTACGAAACACCTTTTTTTCCCCCCTTTTGAAATGTAGGTTGCTTAAATGGTACTCTGTTCCGTTCACAGACCTTCATGATATCTGTTGTCTGAAATGTGAAAAGCTGTTGTAGTATTGATGTGGATATTTCAATACAAAGAACTGAGAAGATTTGAGCGAAATCATCTGCTATAATCTAAGACGGGTTCCCAACCTTTTTGTTCTTAACCCCTTGGGCATTTTTATAGATTCCTGTGTACCCCTAAATTGATGATGAAAAAAATACACTATGAAATTTATATTGTTCTATTTTTATTATTCAATTTGATTACTGATTACCGCATGTAATTTTTATGCTCAGTTCTGGCCAATCAATTCCTAGGTAGTAGGGTGGCCAGGGCACCAGCCACCCGTTGAGATACTACCACTATAGAGTTATGGGGTCCTTTGACTGGCCAGACAGTGCTACGTTGGACCCCTCTCTCAGGTTACGGTTTACTTTCCTTTGTGTACGCATACACCGAATAGTCTCGCCCTCATACACCTGGCAACACTGAAATTACCAAACTATTCTTCTTCACCCAAGGGGTTAACTACTGCAGCTCTTCCAGGAGAACACCACTCCAAAATTAAACCATTGTTCTCTAGTCATGGGTAGTGCCATAGTCTCTGTACCATGGTCTTCCACCATCTTGGGTGAGAGTTCTCTTGCTTGAGGGTACACTCGGGCACACTATTCTATCTAATTTCTCTTCCTCTTGTTTTAAAGTTTTTATAGTTTGTTTAGGAAATATTTTTATGTTGTTACTGTTCTTAAAATATTTTATTTTCCTTGTTTCCTTTCTTCGCTAGGTTTTTTTCCCTGTTGGGGCCCTTGGGCTTATAGCATCCTACTTTTCTAAATAGGGTTGTAGCTTAGCAGGTAATAATAATAACGATAATAATAATGATGATAATGACGATAATGATGATAATGATGATGAAGATGATGATAATAATAATAGTAATAATAATATTAGTAATAATAATATTAGTAATAATAATATTAGTATTAGTAATAGTAGTATTAGTAATAGTAGTAATAATAATAGTAATATTAGTAATAATAATAATAATATTAGTAATACATTGCTTCAATTTTTCATTTTTGTTGAATTTTCTTGAAAAGGCAATGGCTGTGTGAAATCACATCTAAATGAACTGGCTGCCGAATAAGATCAATTTCTCCAACGGTGTTAGCCTTAATTATTTTTGTATTTCTTACGATACGACAATAGCCTCAAAATAAGTGGTTACTTATCTACTTACTTCATTAGTTGCATATAAAATTACTTAATTGGTTACTTGTCTACTTACCTAATTACTTAACATTGTTACTTTCAGAACGCTTATGTGGTCTCATGCCACACAGAAATCTTGGACATAAAGTAGGATTCGCTAGGTTTTATGTCACGTACAAAAGTTAAAAGTTTCAATCTCAAATATTTGAAGAAGTATATCTTTTAGTCATTATAAATTATCAAATTTACCATAGCGTAACTCAGAAAACCAGAAAATAATTAATTTTCCTTAAAAACTTGAATTATTATTAGTGATCATGTTAAGTGGGATGTTATCCATTGAAAATTTGCTGATCATAATCAGTTTCATATTTGTTACTAATTATGTTTTTTTTTTTATTTTTGCAGATGGTATGATTAACATGAACAGGTAAGAGGGTATTACCGAGACTTTAAAAAGTTAGTTAATTTTGTTAATAAAAAAACCAGTCATTAATGGTGGTCCCCCAGGAGACACGAAGTCGATTTAAAAAAGTTTGCATCTCATTTATTAATACATCTTTTATTCTGCAAATCTAAATATCCTTCTGTGTCTCCTC
>NC_090725.1:245118582-245138582 GCF_036898095.1 Palaemon carinicauda | reverse complement strand
TGTGGTATGTATATGGTTTCCCCCAATCCTTCCTTGGTGTTTTAGTTTTTTTTAATAACTTTGGCTTAGGCTAGCCTAGCCTAGCTGGCAGCCATGCCTAGTAATTGTTCACTAGCACCATTCCCTTCTTTCACCAAACCTTACGAGTTGGGTGAAGCCATCTATCCTCCCACTCTGTCGATTCATCTCGGCGGGAGGCTACGGTCTTGAAGGTGCTTTTGGGAGTTGGATCGTGTTCTCAGTTACCTTAGAGTGACTGCTTTTCACTTTCAAAAAAGCCTATATGTTTGGCGAGGCGGCACGTGTCTCAGGATCCTGTTTCCTGTGTCTACTTGTGTTTACCTATTAGAACACCTTACCCCAGTTCTGATGCTGACTAGTAGACCACCTTGTGTTGCCGTAACTATCATTAGGCTTCTCTTTTAGTCTTTGGTAGGCTATGCCTGGTTGTGAGGACTTGTCCTCTGTGCCCTATCACACCAACCCCTCTGGAACACTATTATTGTTCCATATTGCTGTTTTGCCTACCTGCCATGCTGCCTCACCATTTTCTTAGTCTCCCATCACCACCCCTCCTTTCCCTTTCCTTATGCCTGTTAGTGTGTCTACTTGTAGGCTATTTTTCCTGGCCTAGGTAGATGAGATTTTCTCCTCCCCTGATTGAAATCTCTCTGCCGCCTTAGAGACCACCCTTGGGTGTTTTTCTGCCCCTTCCCCTTCCTAGTTAGGCCATAACCTGACTGTACCAGAATTATGTTCCTTTTGTCTAGTCATCTCACCCTAGTTTAAGCTTTCCTTCACCTGCTAGGAGGCTAGGCTTGCCTACACAGTTCTCTCATGGCCTAACCCTATCTAGGCCAGAACTATGTTCCTCTTGTCTAGTCATCTCACCCTAGCTTTTGAGATTTCCCTCATCCGTTAGGAGGCTTTCGGTTCTCAAAGGTTATTCAATTTTTTAATATATGGAAATAAACTTTACACACAAAAATAAAAGAAATATTTAGGGTAATAATTTACAAACCTCCAAGACCTAGGCTTGCCTACATTGTTCTGCCATGGCCTAACCCTATCTAGGCATGAGTTGGTACCCCGTCACTCCTCTATCACCTTGGCAGTGCTTGTCCTATGTCTGCAGCCTCTCTTCCTGTGCTATATCCTTCCGACTCCCTTGTCTGGTTAGCCTATTTAGACAGAGGTGCCGCCTCCTGTCTCTGCTTCCAGTTCTGTCAGCTTGAGTTCTTCTAGCACTTGCTGTTTGTTGGCTTTATGTCGCCCCCTCTGCCGCCTCATCTGCAGCCTTAAATTAGTCATCTGCTCTTTCCTATCCCACATCTGAGGAACATTCTCCTCTGGAGTTAGTCGATTGGATCCTGCCTGGTTGTTAGGACACCCTTTGAATTTTCAATTCTTAGCATCCTGGCTGTCTTGTACGGCTCTCTTTATCTTATGGGCTGCACCCCTACTTTGTGCAAGTTAATGATAAGGATCAACTTCTTGCTGGTTCTCTTATCTGCCCTTCACTCCTGTACTTCCCCTGCTTGTGGACCTTCCCTTGGGATTGTCCACCCTCCCCCTGTTGACTTTACAATGCGTCTGCTGCCTTGTATCGACATGCCTGGGGTATTGACAGGTCATTCTTTTCTGGCTACTAGAAATAGTTGCCGCCTCCCAGCTGCTGCCACCTCGGGGGCAGCTGTTGCTGGTCTAGGCAGTATGATGAGTGAACTTGCCTTCTTAAGCTGTTCTGGTAGACCTACTTTGGAGGTTTGGGTGTTCCTTTGATGCGATCCTTTCCTCCATATTCCTACCTAACCGTCATTATGTTTTGCTTCATAAATCATTCCAGATTTCTGAGCCGTTTGGCATGTGTTCTATTATATTTTAGATTTAGCCATTCTTTAGGAGTAGGATTAGTTAGGATAGGGTATATAAAACAATATTTTTCCTTATTTTAAGAAGATATGATATTTTAATGAGGTCCGGGACTCATTTACTTTTTTTATCTTTACAGGTCGCTGATGACATGGAGTGTTCTATGGTCACTTGTACCAGGCGGATCAATTTACCCTGTGGCAATAAGACCTGCCGGAAACATGGGAGTTGCCACTGCAATCTGGGGCCCTACTGATTGCAAGGTTTGTATGGATCTCCTTCAAACCGGTTTCTATACCACTGACGTCTCCTTGGACGTCCGAGATCGAAGCCGGAAGATGCTCTGACACTGGGTAAGAGGCTTCCAGAAGAGCTCTCAATAAGGTGCCCCTTATCTTCCTTCTCTGGAACTGAAGGACCTCCTCTTTCCCAAGGCTGAGGTCTCCTCCGTTTTTGGTCACCAGTTACAGACGGTCCAACTCCCGCCGGAACCAGCAGATGATGAAGTCTGAGACACTCTTTAAGTCATAAGCCTGGACATGGACGACATGTCTACTACTGCTTCTGTATCATTAGAGAAGCTTCTGTATCATTAGAGAAGGAGAGGATCCTGCCGACCACGGAAGCCTTGGAAGAATAATTGGATGCACATCAGGTGAGTGCAGCTCCCAATGCCTCGTTACGTTCTACCCAAGCCCCAGCTTCCACCTCCACCCCGGTTGCTATATTAGACAAACCTTCGCTACCCAGTAATTTAGAACTAATGATGTCCATGAGAGCTTTCATGGAAAACTTAACTGCCAAATATGAACGTTCTCAAGCAGATCTAACAGCGAGAATAGAAGCGTTACAACAGGCACCTGCATCTAAGGCTCCCCCAGCTTTGAGCTTACCAGTTGCACAGTTAAGAACCCTTGGTGCTATATGCTTAGAATATGACCTTAACCGAAGGGTTCCTTCATATTGGGGATAGTTTGGGTTCCAAGCCAGTTTTGGACTTGGAATTCTTTCCATTGATCGATAGCTATCCTTACTGTTACGTAAGGCTTAACTCGGATGTGTCCATTAGGGATGATAGGATCCCTAAGGAAACGGTCATTCTGGATCATGGCTAGGCTCAATCCCATTTGGTTAGGGAGTTAAAGACGGCTGAATTCACTAATACCCAGCTTTCTGCCTTTAGTAGGAAACTCTCTTCCCCTTTGCCTCTAAAAGCTTAGAGGCCGTATTGAAAGCAGTAAGGGAGAACAGACCCTTTCCAGTGCTAGAGGAATGTAAACCTGTCTCTCTAGCCCTTCCATACGATTCAAACAATTGGGAGGATGTTAAACATACATTCACTTTTGGAAAATAGATAAAGACGTCAAAGGCAAACAGTTTAATGAGAAACTGCCTAGGATTCCCGAATCCCTATTGAAGGGAGAACTGGAAGCTAAAGAGAGACTTTCTACGTCTTTATCCTTCCAATCTTACCTAGAGATACTTATTGGAAACTATTCCAAATCTCATCTCTTCCCTGTCTTGGCTAAAACTCGCCTAATCATGTGTTATAGCGATCTCCATGCTTTCGTCCTAGCCGGGAGAGCATGTAGAGAACACATTCTAGACGCTGCTACGATCAGACATGAACCCAGAAAACTGATACTCAAACATCTGGGGGAAGGATCTTTTCCCTGAGAAGCTGGTTAAAGAAGTCATGGGCAAAGCAGCTCAGGAGAATAAGACCCTTATTGGCAAGTGGAGTTTTTCCTCTAAACGAAAATTTACCCCCAATGAAGGACCTCAACCCAAGGGCAAGAAGCCCAGAAGTCACTTCAAAGAAAGGAAATCCTTTCCTGTCCCGATGGCCTCTGTTGCCGCCATTCCTCAGACTGTGTACACGGTCCCCCAGAAGTATGTTTCACAGTCGCCAGCCTTCAACCCGGTGTACGAGAGAGCTACCACCACGTTTCACCCTGCCAAACCTCGTAGAAAGGGCTCCGGTAATAAAGGAAGGACCGGAAGAGGCGGTCGAACTAGAGGCCGAGGAAGTGGAGACAAGACGTCTAAAGTTGCTGGTCCTTCGCAATAACAATGAGCAGCTTCCATTAGGGGGAAGACTTCACTTGTCCAGGGATCAATGGGAGTTCGATCCCTAGGCTCACAGCATAGTCTCAAACGGAGACAGAAACCACTCCAGTTCAAAAGGTTCTTTTAACCCATAACCCCCTTTTTGGAGGATTACGTTCAGGACCTTCTCCGGAACGGTCATCCGTTGTACAAAATCCATGAACTTTCAAGGGCGGCTATTCTGTGTGCCCAAGAAAGATTCGAACACTCTTCAAACTATTCTGGACTTTTCCCCACTAAATAAATTCATTATGAACGACAAGTTCCAGATGCTGACTAGCTTGCAAATATGGACCCTACTACCCCAGGGGGCCTACACCGTCTCCATAGATCTTACAGATGCATATTAGCGTCTTCTGATAGCTCAGCGCTTTTCCTCCTACCTTGGTTTCAGACTGGCAAGAAAGGCTTAAGTATTCAAAGCTATGCCCTTCGGGCTCAGTATAGCTCCAAGGATTTTCACGAAAGAAGTAAAGGCCATTGTCCAACAACTTCGGAACAGAGGCCTTCCGGTGATGGTGTGCCTGGACGACTGGTTAGTCTGGGCCATAACAAAATCGAAATGTCTTCAAACAGCCCAAGAGGGCATGTACTTCCTACAATCTCTGGGCTTCCAAATCAACCTCCAGAAGTCCAGGCTATCTCCAGCTCGGAAATTCCAGTGGCTAGGACTTCACTGGAACCTACAGTCACACACCCTCTCTCTACCATAAGGCAAGAGAAAGGAAATCGCAAACTCGGTCAGGTGCCTACTTTGATCAAAACTACTCGCCAGACGACAACAAGAAAGGGTCTTGGGGTCGTTACAGTTCGCTGCCATGACGTACCCAATCTTGAAAGCAAGGCTCAAAGATGCCAACAGAGTCTGGAGAAGAAAGACATCCAGTGCTCGGAGAGATCTTCGCCACAAAACCCCGCCCCTACTGTGGAAGCAGCTCGAGTTGTAGTCCACTGCTAAGAGTCTATCGAACGACGTCCCTCTTTAGTACCCTCCTCCTTCCGTGACTATTCACACGGATGCCTTGGAACAAGGTTGGGGAGGACACACTTCTTCCAAGAAAGTGCAGGGTCAGTGGTCGATCACATTTCAGAAGTTTCACATCAGTGTTCTGGAGGCTATGGCAGTGTTTCTGACTCTGTAGAGACTGTCCAAAGACGAAATCACACGTCAAATTGGTCATTGACAACAACAATAGTGCACTGTGTCAACAGAAAGGGCTCCAGATCTCCTCAGATCAACCATGTAATCTTAACCATTCTCTCTTTAGCAAAAAGGAGGAAATAGTATCTTTCAACAGTTCACCTCGAAGGGGTTTGCAATGTGACGGAGTACTCCCTGTCGAGAGCCAAGCCTCAGGAAACAGAATGGTCTCTGGACATGAAATCATTCTGTTTCATTCTAGAGCAAGTCCCGGGACTGTAAATTGATCTCTTTGCGACGAGCTTCAACAAAAAACTTCCCTGATATGTAGCACCAAACTTTGACCTGGAAGCAACAGGAATGGATGTGATGTCTCTGGATTGGAACCAGTGTTCTCATCTACCTATTTCCTCAATTCAACCCCCTACTGAAAGTACTGAACAAACTGCGGACTTTCAAAGGAACAGCAGCTCTGGTGGCTCCCAAGTGGCCCAAGAGCAATTGGTACCCTCTTGTTCTGGAACTCAAACCCCTCCAGATTCCTCTACCATCTCCAGTGCTGTCCCAGGTTGTTCAACAGACAACTGTCTTCGCTTCCTCTTGGATAACGAAAACCCTTCAGCTAATGATTTTCTCTCTCGCAGCTCAAAGAAAATTCGAAGTTGCAAGGGAAAGAATTGACTTCATAGAAGAGAACAAGTTCAACGCCACAAAACTGATATGTTGGTTGAATATTGTCTGGTGATTTCAGAATACCACATAACTTCAAATGAGTGAATAATTATTAGTAATTATCCAGCTTTATTTCCCATGCTGCTCCGTCAATTTTTAATGTTGATATGTTGAATCAAACGCAGGTGTATACGTAACCCTTTAATGTATAATAATAGGCTACATTACTCTGTGGCTCTGGGCTTCCAACTGAGCGTCGAGCGTCTCGTAAACACTCTTACAAACTGTCATGGGTATATTATAATACTTTTAAAAGATGTTTAAAAGACAAAAATATCTATTCCCAGTGTGAGCAGCGAGGCGAGACGAGATTCGACTGTGGGCCTGTTTGGGTAATCCTGTCATCTCTTCATTTTCATCAACATTTTGGAAGTAAACCAAGCCTCGCCGAGAGCGCCTGCCGTGATAAGGGAACTGTCCTGCTTTGACCAAGATGTCATAGTCTTAATTGGTGGAGTCGGCATATTTTGAGAAACTGAGATTGAGGGAAATCCTTGTTTAGGATATATGTCATCATGGAAGGACATGTGCTGCCTTTTTGTTACGACTTGACAACGTGGTCCAGATTGCATCAGAAATTTCTTCTAGAAGCTTACATGGCATGATCGAAGTGGGCATTTTTGAGGAAGCCAATAGAGATGCAGAAGTGTCAAAAAGAACGCCTTCTTTGGAGATGACCACTGCCCACTGTAATTAACTCCGCCCATACATGTATATATAAACTTCAATTAGAAATTATCCAAGGGAGATAGGATAGGACATAAGACAAGAGAGGAACTATGTCTGAAGCAGATAAGATCCAAGTCTTGGCAAAATAAGAAACAGAGAAGACCAGAAGTCTGATAGAGCCAGATTCTAACCTTCCCTTCAGACAACAAAGGCCTATCTCCAAAAGATCCTGCTATGGCCGAGAAGAAGAGACAAATTGAAGCAGCCAGCCCTCCCTGCTTGTGACAAGAAGTAGCCAGCACTGCCTGCAGCCTGCCTTCGTTCAACAGTATCATCAAATACAGTGGTACCTCTACATACAAATTTAATCCGTTCCACAACCGACTTCGGATGTAGAAAATGTTCGGATGTAGAAACGAATTTTCCCATAAGAATACATTGAAATAGGATTAATCCGTGGTTGAGCCCAAAAACTTATGATAACTCCTTAATAAATTACTACATATAATTACACATGACAATATGCACTCTAAATTAGATAATAGACATGTAAAAAAGACTAATTATCAAGAAATAATAAATAAAAATCGGGTTATTAGCGTCACTTTACCTTAGAAAGTCCAGCGCAGGTGTTGGTCTTGCTACGCAGAGAGGAGACGGACGGGCGGCGAGGAGGTAGAGAAGTTGACTACGATAAATGTACACTACCGTAACTTATTCTAACTTACACTAAGTAAACTTTAACCTAACTTAGCTTATTTATTTTTTTTATTTTTATATTTTATATTTTTTTTTTACATTTTCTTTTTTTCTTTTTGTTGATTAATTTTAATCACTTTCACTCTCCACTTAAAATTGATTGAATTTTTTTTTCTCTTCAATCTTTGCCGTTTTCTTTGTTTCACTTTCTTTCACTTCACTCTTTGCCGTTTTCTTTGAACCACTTCCTTCCTCTTCATCACGAGTTCGCTTCGTAGTTATTTTAAAGAAGCTATCGATAGAAAGTTGCTTGGTACAACTTTTCAGAATGTTTCGAAAATAAGTTAGGGAAACATCATCAAACTGCGCAACTACACGACAAACCTGCAATTTCTTTGGATGGTATTTGTCGATGAAGTCGACCACGTCTTGATATTTTCCTAACACCTCTTTTATTTGCGCCGAACCTAACACATGTTCTACCTCCTCGATCCCTTCCTTGTCATCACTCATGTGCTCAGACATAGCATGGAGTTCCTTGAGCTCCTCTGTAGTAAGTTCGTCGTGATGTTCTTTTTCAAGCTCACTCACACTCAAAACGTGATTTATGTTTTTAGAGTCTCTCTCTCTCTCTCTCTCTCTCTCTCTCTCTCTCTCTCTCTCTCTCTCTCTCTCTCTCCTTGATGCTTAATCTCCATCAAACGTTCAGTAGTAACATTCTCTCTCTCTCTCTCTCTCTCTCTCTCTCTCTCTCTCTCTCTCTCTCTCTCTCTCCTTGATGCTTAATCTCCATCAAACGTTCAGTAGTAACATTCTCTCTCTCTCTCTCTCTCTCTCTCTCTCTCTCTCTCTCTCTCTCTCTCTCTCTCTCTCTCTCTCTCTCTCTCTCTCTTTCTCATGCTTTTCAATAATTCCTTGCTTTACATCTAAAGAAAGCATTTCCTTATTCCTTTTCTCACCACTACCACTACCACTTGCGAAACTAAGCCTTTTAGGACCCATGATTTACGTAAAATATCGTAAAAGGATGAACGTAAAAAATCACGATTAAAACACAGTTAATAGCAGAACGCACAGGGCACAACCACACGAAGCCGACGAGAACAGAGGAATGTCCCAAGCCACGCTAATTGAGGGTCCCTCCGAGGTAGAAATGCCGCCTTCTATCGGCGGAAATAAAAAATACATCCGGCGCTATGAGTACCATCTACGTGCACGGGTATTGTTTACTTCGGGTGTCGAAAAAAAATTCGGGTGTAGAGTAGGAACGTGTTCAAATTGTACTTCGCGTGTCGAAAAATTCGGATACAACCGGTACGACGAAAATTGCTTACTTCGCGTGTCGAAATAAAATTCGGGTGTAGAGTCGAAAAATTGCTCGAATTTTACTTCGGATGTTGGAAAATTCGGATGTAGATACGTTTGTGTGTAGAGGTTCCACTACTGGGAAGAAGATCTCTGATGTCCCATCTTGATGCCACCCCTATTGTGACGTCTTCGAATCCGGTCATCGTGCCAGTTTCATTTAAACTTCAGCCGCCCTTCTGCTACGTTCTCAAGCCTGAAGTCTCCTTACCAGCATCGTCTCAGCAGCTGCAGAAAACTATCCCTTAAGTATTTCTACCTTACTGACTGTTCCCCTTTTCTGTTGGTGTATGATTGGTTTGGTTTGTCAGTTAAGTAACCGAAGAAGTAACATTGATTTACTTTAAGTTTGTGAATAAACCTGTTGTGTTTTTTCGTGAGTTTCTTTTTATATTAATTTCCCATATTTAATCGGTTGTTGTTGACATTTATTTTACTTATTAAAAGAACCTGTAACGATTTTAAGATCGTAACACAAACCAAAACATTAAAGTAACATATGAGCATCGCTCTCAAAAGACTTAAATCCTACTGCAGTACAAAAGTAAAAAGAATCACATTCTATCTTTGAGGTAATTAATAAATGCTTGAACCCTAATATAAAAGTACATTATTTCACTTATGAACAATGCTTAAACATGTTTTATCAATGCAATGTTGCGCTCAATGCATGTAACATTTGAGGTAATACAGTACATTATTACAATAATACATAACAAAAACGACAATATTTGTCTTCCTGGAAGAAATGGGTTGCATTTGTGAAAAGTTATCAGCCCTCTTCTATTTCTATGGACTTATGTATTTCTTTCTTCATTTCACTACATGATCAAGGTCTAGCCTCTACAACTATTGCCTCATGTAAATTGGCACTAACTAGACCGGTCACGTATGCTTTTGATATCGAACTCAATAGCAAGCTATTCAATAAGATCCCGAAGACTTGTGCTAAACTGAAACCTAATGCTCCTCCCAAGGCTATTTCATGGTCGTTGGATAAAGTCTTGCTCTTTGCCTCTACAATAGATAATGCCTCTGCCTCTCTGAGGGATCTTACTCAAATATCTATCTTTTTGCTTGCTATGGCTTCTGGTGTTAGTCAGTGAGATTGTGGCCCTTTCAAGGGGTGATGGCCACAGTGAATTCTCTGATTCGGGAGAGGTAAACCTTTATCCAGATCCTGCATTCTTGGTGAAAAACGATCTTCCCACGAAATGCTGGGGCCCTGGAAAATTGTTCCACTACAGGAGGACCCTTCTCTGTGCACTGTGGAGAGCCTTAAAGTGTACCTATCCAAGTGCCTGGCCTTTAAAGGCTGTCAACTTTTTAAAGTGGGAGTCGACAGGATCTAACCTTTCTATGAAACAGCAAAGGTTCAAACTCGCCTACTTCATCAGAAGGACTGACCCGGAAAGTATTCCAGCGGGTCATGACCTTAGAAAAGTTGCCTCTTCCTTAAATTTTTCCTAATCTATGTCCTTTACAGGCTTACACAGGATGGAAATCTTCAAGAGTGTTCTTCAAACATTACCTACGTCAGTTGGAAGAAAGAGATTAAACACTTCGTGGTGGCCGCTGGTACTGTGATTAAACCAGCTTCTTAAGTGTTGTATATGGACTCTCATAGACTGTATGGTTGGGACTTCTCAGTCTACATTGTGCAAGGGGACTCGTGTTCCTCTTTCCAATGTACTATTTAATATTATAAAGAGTCAAAGGTGATATTTTTCCATGTATGTCATGAGTGTTACTATTTTATTACTGTTACATAATTTTTGGTTGGAAAACTCCTGTTTTCTGTTTATATCTACTGCATATAATGTTATAATTGATTACTGTTACATTTATGCATCTTTTGGAAATAATAAAAGGCTGCTGTTCTTTTTGCATTAACTTTCATTGGACCTACTGTACAAAATAAAAGTATTATAACTCAATTTTTAACCCTCCTTTAATAGACTTCGGTCTTCTCATCAAATGGAGACAAAGATCTTCTCCACAGTGAGTGGGACTGTGACGTTGATTTCCTTTGCTCCTACCTTTAACAAACATATCGCTTGCTCCATAGCTTGGTACTACTGTATAGTTACAAATGCTACAGGAAGTGGGATTATGTTTATGGGGTGTAAAGGGTTAAAACACGCCTAACCACAGCTGAAAATAATAATTCTCTGATACTCTTCCATAAGGACAACATGGTTCGAGCCCAAAAAACAGATTTTGACATAGGAAAAATCTATTTGTAGGTGAGATAGCCATGTCGTCCTGATGGCCCACCCGTTACTTTCCATCCCCTCCCAATTCACAGTGTCGGACCTTATGTCATGCGATGGCTGCTCCTGGAATGATTCAACAGGAAACGTGTTAGTTGTACCACATTGAGATCAGGAGTTGTAACGGCTCACTTGCCTATGTCCTTCCTTCTACCCTTGTCCTTCGGGGAAGGATAGCCATGGCTTCTTATTAACACGTCCCTGATTTATACACAATATCCCTCGGGATATTCGCTCCAGAGGTCAGAACTCTGTTGATACTTCAAAGGTAAAATTTCCCTGGTATATCACTCGCAGAAATATCCCAGGTAAAAGCTGCCAATGAGGAACTTCCATCAGGATGACATGGCTATCTCACCCCAAAATAGATTTTTCCTATGTCAAAATCCATATTATATATATATATATATATATATATATATATATATATATATAATTGTGTGTGTATTGTATGTGTATATTTATAAATACATATATATATATATATATATATATATATATATATATATATATTTGTGTGTGTGTACTGTATGTGTATTTGTATTTGTATATGTATATATACTACAGTATATATATATTATATATATATATATATATATATATATATATATATATATTATATATATATATATATATATATATATATATATATATATGTATATATATTATATATATATATATATATATATATATATATGTATATATACACATACATACATATACATACGTATATGTATATATATATATATATATATATATATATGTGTGTGTGTATGTATATATATATATATATATATATATATATATATATATATATATATATATATACATACGTATATGTATAGATTTATGTATATATATATATATATATATATATATATATATATATATATATATATATATATATATATTTGTTTGTTTATATACAACCAAATTTGCATATTTTTCGATCCATTAGAATTTTATCAAGTAAATAAAGGTTCTAAATGAACTATTGAAAGTATGTTGGAAGAAGCATGGATATAGATATAGAAATGCAAGAGGTAGTTTTTGTCAACGGATTGGCTATTAAAGATTCAATAATAGGATAACCATTAAGAGAAGTTAAGTAGACAAAGCTCAAAGACTGTAAATGTTCCCTGGCAGGGTATCTGATAGCAGTGGAAGCAAATCACTTCCATGCATAACTCTGAGAAACTTTACAGTAAAAAATACAATGTTAAGAATCCTTGATAAATTTATGTGATTTACAGTTTACCATTACTGAACTCTTGTCTTACTTGGAGCAACAAGGTGCATGCTCTTCTAAATAAGGTTATGAGCGTTTTCAAAGGAAATCCACAGTATGATCTGTCTCATATTTCATGTCCTTTAACAGGAAAACTGTCTTTAATTATCAGTAATCTTGTAGATTATTTCTTGCCGTCTGTTTCACGAATTGGTTTAATTGATTACTGCACTGTAATTTAATGGTCGTTGGTGATGTGAGCACCAGTTGCCTAACTCATTTCAAAGAATGAATTACTGTGTCTTATAATTGCCACTTTTATTTTATTTTTTCTTAAATTCAAAATAAGAATAACAGAATTTGGATAATAAAATTTCTAAATTTTATGCTTACCTAATGTTTGTATTACTAATACAAAAGCTTGGTTTAATCGACACTTGCCCGTAAAAGTTTAGAATTCTAACATTTTCCCGTTTTCTTTAGCACGAGCAAACTACCTTGTCCTTAACAAGGGAATGGAACCCTATAGCGGTAAGTGGTGAAATTTCAGGTTGGCGTGTCTGTTAATTTAGTCTTTAGTTTCGAAGTCGACACTATCCCTCCTCTTGATAGTTGATGCCATGAGTCAGTGGGGAGGAGAGTGGACATATATATGGACAGGCGAGTGCAAAAATAATTGTCTTTAATACCAAATTCTGTTTATTTTTGTGGATTTTCCCGATATTCATATTGCTGACTCCCACACTGTTGGAGTTGGGGCGCAATTGAAGGAAAGAGCGGGATGAATTTAAGTACTCGTAATACAACAAGGTTGAGGGTTACTAACCTGATCTAGGTTACTTGTCTTGAATACTTTGGTAAAGTTTCTAAACATCGGTTTGAAAAACTGACTTCCAGAATTAAAAATACGATAATGTAGATTGCCTGTGAATGTTGCAATACTTTGAAACCAGTTGATACTTGTAATTAATTATAAAACTAATATTAAATAAAAGGGTTTCATTGTATATTATTACATCTCAATGTATCCTAGTATTCCAACTACTTTTTCTTATAGGAAAAATTACGCTCCCTTCGAAAATAACACTCGTTCCCGTCGCAAATGAATAGTTACAGAAATATATATACATCTATATCCGTTGATAATGGGGGACCCCCAGTGGGAACTCGGGGTTTTGGGTGGGGAAAACATACTGGGGAACCGATATATAACCGTAATTCAGTCCTTTTCTTCTCTATACATTTCTTTCTGGTATTTATTATAACCGTAGAAAAAGACAAATCAGTATACCTGGATATATTTGGGAGGAGCCGTTTCAAAGGTTATTTCTTGTAGTAATACAGTAACCAGTGCTGCCAACGCCTGATGTAGTTTAAATGTTAGAATTCCATACCTGATGTAGATCAAATGTTAGCGTTTCATGCTAACATTAGCACCCATTTGTTCGTTTGTTCGTTCGCCCCACCTTCCGTCCTTCGCTTATATAACCCCCCTTCGCAGGAGTTTCTCTCCATTATTACTCTTTTTATTACCGTATTATTTTCTCATTTTATATTCCCATTCAATATAATTTATCATACATTCCATTTTACCTTCCTATATTGGGTTTATTTGTTTTGTTATTTCCTTTCCCATTTGTAGGCTACGTACGTTCGTTTCATCAGTTTCCGATCTGCGCATATATCCCCCCCCCCCTGCGCAGGAGTTTCCACTCCCCCTTTTACTCTTTTTATTAGTGTTATCTTCTCATTTTTTATTCCCATTCAATATTATTTATCATTCATTCCATTTTCCCTTCCTGTGTCTTATAAAACTTTTCTTTCGTCTAGTTTCCGTATTTAGTTCATTCATGTTTTCACTCTTTTGTTCGTTGTTTTTCCCTTAACCAATCATCACTCTAGGCCTATTCAGATATCTCCCTACCCCCCCTTCCTTTATCTCTGTATGCGCTGTTTTCCGACCCATTGTTCCCCTGCCTTTCCCGTTTTAACCTTTGACCTAGTTACTCGTCCTTCGTTACTAGTGCGTTTTTTTTCCCGTATTTTGAGATGGAACATATTATAGAAACTTGTACCGGTTGCAGCATTCCGTATCTAAAAGCAGTGGCTCAATTCCATGGTGATTTTGTTGATAATTCAGGTTATGTTGACCATTTTCTTAAATCTCACAATGTTATTCCTCAACGTTTAAACTGCCCCTAGTGTCGTGCGCTTTTGTCTCTTCCTTCCAAGTCCAGCTAGTTTCGACGTTTCCTTCATAAAAGTAAGTCATTCCTCAATAGACATTATCCGTGTTTTGTGACCGGGGTACTTCTAGGCAAGGTTAGGTGGGTTTGTTAGGTTCTGTGGCCTTTCTGTACTTTTTATATATTTCGTACCAGTTATATGGAGAAATTATTGAATATATCTGAGGAGATATTTAGCAGTTCTAGCTCTAGTAATGCCATCGTGTCGTTGGTAGTTCTGTGTACCATTCGTCTCCGTTGGTAGTACTGTGTATCAAGGTAAGTCATTCCCCCATTCTTATTATATGTGTTTTGTGACCGGGGTACTTCTAGGCAAGGTTAGGTGGGTTTGTTAGGTTCTGTGGCCTTTTGGTACTCTATTTATTGTGTAATAGTTTTATGGTAGTATTATTTAGTTTTCGTATGGAAAAATTTATTTCTACCTCTTGTATAGACATCGTGCCGTTGGTAACACTGTGTACCATTCGTCATCGTTGGTAGTTCTGTCAACCATTGGTAACGTTGCTAATGTTATCGTCCCCGACATCTGTTGTTTATATATTTTAACTCTGTATATATGTCCACAGTGTTAATATTTATATGGTTCATTTGTATTGTATTTCATTGTGTGATTTCGTACAGGAAATATATGATTTCCTATAGTAGATATCGTGATTTAACTGGTTTTCTCATTCATTTCATCCGTAATAACATCAACCAATTCGTCAACTTATAACTAACCGAATTGGTTGATCTGTTTGTTTGCGATTGAAATGGTCATCAAAATCGGTTAAATCTCGTTATTTGCTATGGGAAATCATATATTTCTTGTGCGTAGTCACACGATGTAATAATATACAAAATTACCAATAAAAGGCCATATTCGTAGATTAGCAAGTAATGAATTAACTGAACTCCAAGTTATGTAAACCACGCCCCTTGCCACTATTATGGAGCCTCGAGCCCAACGATCTCCAGTAGCAAAATTTCATGCTGAAAATTTTTCAAATCCTCTGGCGTTATAACAAGTAACGGGCGTAGGAGCGTTTTCCTGTTGGGGGGGGGGGCTAAGGTTCGAAATGACACTGAAGGCGGAGCCGCGGGCGCGAAGGCCCAGGGGCGGGGTGTTTGGGGTCCCCCCCCCCCAGAAAAAAATTGAGAAAACACCCTCAGATGCGATTAACTGGCATCTGACAGCATATTGTATAAAAAAGTCATATTTTTGGAAGATTTTTATGTGACCAATTCCATTAACTCATTAGGCCCACACACACACACACACGCACACACACACACACATATATATATATATATATATATATATATATATATATATATATATATATATATATATACAGTATATATATATCGATAGGCCTAGGGGGATGTGTTCACGACCCGGACAGTAAAATGAATAATATTCATAAAAAAAAGTTATTGAGCTACAGGTGAGATTTTGTGCTTAAAAGAAAGTTTAACTAATGCCCCACCTTATGCTATGAGTTTCATATCTGTAGATATTATATTTTGGGTTTTACAGCCGTTTTTAAAATCCAAAATTCTCTGTCCGGACGGATGTTTTGGTCCACCAAAAACACACTTAAACCAATGTTTTATATTTTTTCTTAGTAAAAACATCCAGAACATGACACTGAAAGGTGGAATAAAACAATTGGTAGCAAAATCTCAATGCAATACAAAAATATATATATTAAACAAAAATGGGAAACTGAATGACTTAAAACTAATGCATGTTAAAGTGAATGACTTAAAACTAATGCATGTTAAAGTGAATGACTTAAAACTAATGAATCTTAAAGTGAATGACTTAAAACTAATGCATTTTAAAGTGAATGACTTAAAACTAATGCATGTTAAAGTCCCTCAAGGGAGGGAGGACCTTGATGAGGTTTGCTTGTCGTTGGGTGGTCCCCGTGCTGACTGTGAGGACCCCCAACACCCTGCTGCGGTCGACACTGTCGACATCCCCGATGGCTGGGAAGTGGAAGGTGTCCTTCAGCAAGGGCGACCTTATCCTGAGGAAGTCCAACTGCAGCTGCTGCCCGTCTTCCTCCAGGGAAATGACCTTGCCCACAAAGTGGACAAACTCCTCAGACCTCTTCCCCTGGAAGAGAAGCTGGACCAGGACAAAGTCACCCACCTGGGGGAAAAATGAAAAAAAAGAATGAATAGCCTAGCCTATGGAATGAATGAATAAGGAATTTGGCTTTAAAACCAAGCCATTCAGCTCGGCTACTAAATTTGACAATTAAATAGAAATTTTCTTCTAGACTTAGGCTAGGCTACTTATGCAATAGATGAACATAATCTAGGATAGCCTAGGCTACAGATTTTGAAATATGAAAAAAAAGAATGAATAGCCTAGCCTATGGAATGAATGAATTAGGAATTTGGCTTTAAAACCAAGCCATTCAGCTCGGATACTAAATTTGACAATTAAATAGAAATTTTCTTCTAGACTTAGGCTAGGCTACTTATGCAATAGATGAACATAATCTAGCCTAGGCTAGGCTACAGATTTTGAAATATTAAAAAAAAGTCCCTCACCTCTGGCTCCTGGACGAATGGATAGGAGGCAGCATCAAACTCGAGCTCTTCTGCAATCTCATCTGAATATTCAGATGAGTCGTCACAGAGTGCAGGATTGTCGATAGCCTCCTCATCACTGCTGCTCGCCTCAACTGGCTCAGACCTCCTCCTCTTAGCCGCCTGTCGTGCCTCCTGCCCTCTTCTTCTCCTGCAACCTCCGCTTCTTCTCCTCTCTGGCTGCTTTCTTCTCCTCCTTGTCCCGCAGCTGGCTAAGAGCCTCCTCATCCTCAGTCAGGATGCAGGCGCGGATCTTCTTGCGCCCTCTAGCAGCAGGGCGGGGACGAGCCTTCGGGTAGGGCTGCACAGCTTCGGGAGTGACGTCGGGAATTGGAGGAGATGAAGGTGTTGGAGTTGGAGTCTGCCGAGGTTGGAGTGCTGCTTCAGGAGTGTTAGCCCTAGACGCTGAAGCAGAGAAGGCTGGTGACATCCTACCTATTCCAGATGGTCCAGGCTGAGGTTGGTCAGGCTCCGATGGAACTGGTGTCAAGGGTGCGGCAACAGTTTGTGGCAAATCATCATCATCATCAGGAGGGGCCTGCTCTGTGACTTCTGCCCCAGCAAACGCATCATCTGGAAAGATGTTGCGGTTGACGGGAAAGATGCCAGTAGCGCGAAACCCATTGGTGATGTTGGTGACATTACAAACCTTGTCTCAGGCCTTGCACGCCATCTCTGGCAACATATGTTCCGTGATGGGCACGTGAGGGTTTGAAAGTTTAAAATCGTCCTGAATGGATCGCAGGACAGACTTGAAGGGGCCAAAGACACTTACATCTAATGGCTGGAGTTTGGCTGTAGTATGAGGTGGCAGCGTGACAATTACGATGCCATGCTGTATCGCATACTCAACCACATGAATGCTCATGTGACACTCGGCATTGTCCATTATCAGCAGTATCTTATTCTCCACTGAAGAATAAGACGCCTTATGGAGATGCTCGAGTGTCTGCACGAAACGCTCATGGTCCATCCAACCGTTAGCCTGCAAGAGCACTGTGGTTCCAGGAGTAGTCCTTCTCTGAAAATCAGCATTCATCTTCTTTCGTGCGATGATAAACACTGGAGGGAAACCATGCCCTGCAGCATTAACAATCCCCACGAAAGTCATATGATTGCCTCTCTCCCGAGCAACCTGCGAAGCAACAGGACGACCTCTCTCGCAAACAACCTTACATGGCTTCATCACAGTGGACAAGCCACTCTCATCCAAGTTGAAGATCCTGGCTGGCATGAAACTGTGTCGCTCGACAGCTTCCACGTAAGCCTTGAAGAAGACTTCAACATTTACGCGGTTGAAAGCCATCGCGCGCGAAAGTGACATGCCCTCCGGAGCCTTCAATGCAAGCCTTGGATGACGGAACATATACCCGTAATACCAGTCACGGGTGGCCATACCTTCCCTCTTCCAGGCATCAGGAATAGACGGGCTGCCAACAGCCTCTGCATACTTCAGGATCATCCTCCTGAAAGCTCTCGTTGGCAGGCCGTAGAACATCCGCGCGATCTTGATAGAGTATTCCTCGATCAAGCGTTCCTGCGCATCGGTGAAAACCTTTTTGACGTTCTGATGCTTAGGCACAAACGTCCTCCCATCACTCTCCTTGATGGACCGAGTGAAAGCATCCTGAAAAAAATAAAACAAAGGTAAAGTGGGGAGCATAGGCCCGATAGGGTAGGCTAGCCTAAATGAAAAGTAGCCTAAAGTTCTTAGCCTACACATAGAATTTAAGAGGGCTTAGATTTATTCAAGCTTACCCCAAGAGTCGAAACTTTAACTCCAAAAAGGTTGCACGCAGTGCGGATGCTACAACCAGTCTCTAGGCGGTGGTAAAATGCCTTCTCTAAGTTGGTCCTATCCGTGGTTAGGATGTTCCTTGGCTGGTAGTTGCGAGGCATGGCTGGGAGTCACGAAGAATCTGAAAGAGATAAATGGCATTAGAGACATAGGCTAGGCTAATGAATATTGTCTATAAGTTCATAATGAAAAAATATTTTGACCTTTTCAAAAACCCATAATTTGTTAGTTTAGACAATCAATAACTTTATACGAGGTAATAAACAGTATTGATATTTGTTCCATGTTAAAATTCTATTGCCTGACCAATTAATAAATTTTAGAAAAATAAAAATTCTCCGTGTTCTCAACCCTGACAAACCTGTCCGAGTCGAGAACACGGACCTTGCATTTTCTAATAATTTTTAAAAATTAAAAAATTGGCCTAGGTTAAATATTTCAATTTGGAAGACTAAACACTATTGGGGGGCACATATTAATTCTAAAAAAAATTAATTTGCACAAAAAAAAATAGCTCAAAACTGACTCTATGTTTGACTTTGGCAATCACCCATATTTAATTATTTTAAACCATCAATAATTTTATAAGAGTTAATATATAGTATTAATATTGGTTTTAGGTTAAAATGAGAGTGATTGACAGAGTCATTTAAAAAAAAAAAATTTATTGCTTCTTATACCTCCGTGTTCTCGACCCGGACAAACCTGTCCGAGTCGAGAACACGGACCTTGCTTTTTTAAAAAAATATTAAAAATTAAAAAATTGGCCTAGGTTAAATATTTCAACTTGGAAGACTAAACACTATTGGGGGGCACATATTAATTCTAAAAAAAATTAATTTGCACAAAAAAAAATAGCTCAAAACTGACTCTGTTTGACTTTGGCAATCACCCATATTTAATTATTTTAAACCATCAATAATTTTATAAGAGTTAATATATAGTATTAATATTGGTGTTAGGTTAAAATGAGAGTGATTGACAGTCATTTAAAAAAAAAAAAATTTATTGCTTCTTATACCTCCGTGTTCTCGACTCGGACAGCACATGCACATTGTTCGAGTCGAGACCACGCACATAATTTTTTTTAAAATTCGTAAAAAATATAAACAATTGGCCTAGGTTAAATATTTCAATTTGGAAAAGTAAACACTAATGGGGGCACATATTAATGCTAAAAATAATTCACTTCCATCAATAAAACACTTCGAAAAATCACTCGATATTTAGCCGTGGCAAACACCCATTTCCAGCCTTTTCCATGGCTTTATCTCACATATGG
>NC_090725.1:245003582-245113582 GCF_036898095.1 Palaemon carinicauda | reverse complement strand
CATCACTTGCAATCCCAACAAAATTTTCTTATACTAACGTCCACTCCTCTAAATTGCCAGTTTCTCTTACTTTCACTTCGTCATGTCATTTTCCGTCATATGTCATTTTCAACCTTTCCTGATATTTACTTTTTATCCCCGGTTTTATTAGCTCTTCAACCCTCACTAGCTCCCTTTTACATCCACCTACTCTATTCCGCCACTCTTTTGCTACAACTAATTTTCCTTCCACCAAAAAATGATCAGACATACCGTTAGCCATACCCCTAAACACGTGCACGTCTTTCAATCTTCCAAACATTCTTTTAGTTATCAACACATAATCCATTAATGCCCTTTCTATTACTCTTCCATTTGCCACTCTTACCCATGTATACTTATTTTTATCTTTCTTTTTGAAAAAGCTATTACTTATCACCATCTCTTGCTCAACACACATATCTACCATCCTCTCACCACTCTCATTTTCACCTGGTACGCCATACTTCCCAATGACACCTTCTACCTCTCCAGCGCCCACTCTAGCATTTAAGCCACCCATGACAACTACATAATTCCTTCTACCCAGTCCTTCTACACACCTAGTTAATTCATTCCAGAACTCATTCCGCTCTTCTTCACTTTTCTCACTACCTGGCCCATACGCACTGACAAACGCCCAACATTCCCTACCCAACCTAACCCTTACCCACATTAACCTAGATGATACCTCCTTCCATTCCACTACTTTACCTGTCATCCATTCACTCAGCAATAAAGCCACACCCTCTCTCGCTCTTCCCCTTTCAATCCCAGACACTCTACCAGACATTTCACCAAACATCACTTCACCCTTTCCTTTTATCTTTATCTCACACAAGGCCAATACATCCATCCTTCTATTCCTAAACATACTTCCAATTTCACATCTTTTACTCTCTATCGTACTACATCCACGCACATTCAAACACCCCAAAAGTAGAGTGCGGGGAGCAGTCACTCTCCCCCCAGCTCCATCTCTTTGTTAATGTATACAGGAGAGGGGGTTCCCAGCCCCCTCATCCCGTCCATTTTAGTCGCCTCTTACGACACGCAGGGATAACGTTGGCGCTATTCTAATTTTTTATATTGCCCCCGCGGCCACAGGGGGTATTACTTTCGGCGTAGCTGAAATGACGAGCCATTAAATTTTTAACGAGGGTTTACTACCCCCTCGCTAATTAGCGAGGAGGTAGGGGAGGAGTAGCTAGCTACCCCTCCCCCCTCACACACCGGTGAACTAGCCCACGTGTCTGCTCTCACCCTCGCGTATTGACAGCCTTAATCTTTTTTGCTTTTTCTTTCAGTTGTGTGTTTGAAAGTTGGCCTCTTTTATCATGCGGAAATGCCCCGGATTACTAGACCGCCCTTGTGGGACATATATGTCGGCGGTCGAGACGGACCCTCACACCTTGTGTCCGTTCTCCAGGGGCCAACGGTGTGATAGGATAAAGTTTGTTGTTAGTGTAGGGATTGGTCTACCTCCCAATGGGAGAGGTTTTCCCAGCGCCGAAAGAAGAAGTCCAAGCGGGATGTTTCTCTTTCAAGGATCTCCTTGAAGAAGGAAATCTCCAAGGACTCTTCTTTCGTTGCCCGAACCTCCTCCGAAGCTCCCACTCGATCGGTCTCTCCCGAGAGGCCGTCGAGTGGTAGCATAGTCCCTACTTGTGTTGACCGACCTCGGGGTTCGGGAGAGGGAGTTGCCTGCCATAGCGAGGCAGCTCCTCCTCCTCCTCCGGGGGAGGATTTATCTATGAATGTTGCTAATGATGATTTATTGCAGCTTTGGGCTTCCTTGGGGCTTAAGGGTTCGCCCTCCAGGGAAGCCCTGTTTGACCTTATCCAGTTGGGAGCAGCTGTCAAACAGTCGCTGGTGATAGCGGAGGTTGACCCTCTGTCTATCGTCGACGTTGTTTTGGCAGAGGCTTCCGGCGAGTTGGGTCAAACCTCTGCCTTGGGTGCTGATGTTGCTGAAGGCTTGGTTCCCCCCTCTGAACATCCTTCGAGGGAGGGGTCAAGTCCAACGGTCTCTCCTGCAGGTGTTTCTCCCCCAGAGACTCCTCTTCGGAGGACTGATGATGATGTTCCTGATGACCCCAGAGGACGTATCCGACGCAAGGCTCGTCTTCCTCTTTGCCGTAGAGGCCTTCCTTCTCCCCACAAGGGAGTTAGGAGGCGCCTTTTCAACTCCTCGCCTTCGCAGTCCCTCGCAGAGGATCCTCCTCACCGTGCTTTGACCGTTGCAGCTGCATCACTGGACCTCTCTGCAGATCGTTCGCGATCTCCTCCGCCTGCCAGACCTGCTGACCTTCCTTCTCCGTTCCTGGCAGCTGACGCGCTGTGGGCACCCACACACCCCGTTTTCAAATGGGCACCGGTCCCTTCGGGGCAAAAGAGGCTTGCTCACAATGTGGGCAAATCCCTTAAGTGCCAGGTATCCCCTGTGCGCCCACGCTCTCCTGAGAGCTCGCACGCAATTGCGCTCAAGCGCTCACCTGTTCCTGATGTTCCTGAGACAACGACCCAGAGACATCCTATGCCAGGGACAACGCGCCAGCGAGCTCCTGCTGCACAGTCGACGCGCCAGCGCTCTCACTGATCTCCTGCTCGTCAGGGCTCACCTGCACGCCAGCGATCTCCTGTATGCCAGCGATCTCCTGTATGCCAGCGATCTCCTACTCGCCACCGCACAACTGCACACCCTGATCCTGTTACGCGCCACGCGCGCCCACGATCTCCTGCGCGCCCACAATCTCCAGCTCGCCCACAATCTCCAGCTCGCCCACAATCTCCAGCTCGCCAGCGCTCTCCTCCGGCTCGTCAGCGCGCACCTGCGAGCCATCGGAACTCGCCCACCCGTCAGCCCTTGCCTGCGCACCATCGCGCGCAGTCACCTTCGCGCGCACAGGTTCCAGTCCCTACCGTGCGCCCTCCCAGAGGCTTCCGAGATCCTGCGCGCCCACGAGCAGTCTCCTCCTCGCGCTTCCACGCTTGCTGGTCCTTCTGCACGCCCTCTGTCTTCACCAGACCGTGCACCTGCGCCCCATCGATCTCCTGCGCGCACACGTGCACCATCTCCTGTGCGCCATCACTCCCCAGCACGCAATCGCGCCCACGAGCCTGCTCGCCGTAGATCACCTACGCGCCCACGCGCACAGTCACCTGTGCGCAGTCGCACACCTGCACTCCCTGCGCGCCATCGCTCGCCTGCGCACCATCATTCTCCTGCTCGCCAGCACTCGCCCGCGCTCCCTCGCGCCTTCATCTCCGCGCGCACGCACATGTGCGCGAACCTGGGATTATTCCCTCGTGCGAGCGCCAGCGCGAGCCCCAGCGCGAGCCCCACCGGGTTTCGCAACCCAAGCTACCGAACGAGTCGTCAGGAACGAAAGCAGCTAGGTCGTCTTAACCCCCCCCCGACCCCACTGAAGAGGAAGAGAGGAGTAGAGATCATGGTGACTTCTCCTCGGGTCAAGCTGGCTCCCAAGAAGTCCGTCAGGAAGGCTCCTTCCCCCCCCGCAGACGTTTTCTCCATCCCCTGTGGACGAGGTTTTTCCGTCCTCGGGAGTCTTCCGAGGTGAGACCTTCTCCCACCGCACCAATGGGAACAACCCCAACTCGAGCAGGAGAATGTCCCGTGGTGGGGCGGAAAAGAGCCCTCAGAATTCGTTGCTTTAGTCCTGTATTCCTCCTAGGAGGGAACCGAAGGACTCGAAGACCATCCCGAAGTCTTTTTCCAGGATTCGACCAGAGCCAACGAGACCCGCGGAGAACGTCCACGTGTCCCCCCAAGAAGAGCCTTTGGGGACGGGAGACTTCGCTGCCGGTTCTCCAGGGGGAGAGCATTAAGAGTCGGAGCATGCCTTCTGGCAGGTCTTGACTCTGATGAGGAATCTCAACAAGTTCCGGACCCGGAGATTCCTCCTCGTGAGGGTAAGGACACGGTCCTGGACCGAGTCTTTGGCACTCAGAAACCCACTAAGGCCAGTGCGGCTCTGCCCTGGTCCCAAGGGGTTAAGAGTGCCTGGGATAAGGTTGAGGGCCAGCTCTCCGAGCTCGCCTCCTCCAGCCGTTCCACTGCTGGCAACAAGCTCCTCCCGCCTCCTCTTGTCCACCAAAGGAGGTATTTTGAGGTCATGGAGGAGTCTTGTTTAGCTCTTCCGTTGCACCACTCTGTGGAAGAGCTTACCAAGGGTGTTCCTCTTGATAGACTCTCTAGCCGGCAAGTGACTTTCTCGGCGACAGAGGTCCTAAACCAGGAGAAGGTCGCGAAGTGTGCCATGCAAGCTACTTCGTGGCTGGATGTCTGGTTGGGGTCTCTGGGCATCCTTTTGCGATCCGAGGATCTGTCCAAGGAAAGCACTAGGAAGGCCCTGGAGACTTTCCTCCTCTCGGGCACCCGCACCATTGAGTTTCTGGCCCACAAAGTCTCGAACTTGTGGGCCAATTCGATCTTGAAACGACGTGATGCGGTGGTGGAGAGGTTCCATTCGAAGGTCTCAACCGTCGAAGTCAGCAAGCTCAGACACTCTTCCCTTCTGGGAAAGAGCCCAAGGATGTGGAACAGGCAGCTGGGAGGTGGAGGAAATCCAATCAGGATTCTCTCCTCCAAAGGGCTCTCACATTGAAGCCCTACAAACCTCCAGCACCTCAACAACAACCTCGCCAATCCAAGACGACGAAACCGGCAGTGGCAGCGAAGACAATGGTGTTCAAACAGCAGCCCTTTCCTGTCAAAGACACGAGAGGGGAGGCAAGAATCCTAGGGGGAGTGGCCGAGGCCGCAAACGCTAGGATTGGCAATCCCCCTGCATGTCCACCAGTGGGGGGATGCCTACAAAGTTGCGCAATCAGGTGGCAGCAACTCGGGGCCGATTCCTGGACGGTTTCTGTAATTAGTCAAGGATATTGTGTCCCGTTCATAACATCTCTTCCTCCCCTGACAGCGAATCCAGTGTTGTTGATCTCTTATGCCATGGGATCGGCAAAGGGGCTAGCCCTACGGGCAGAAGTCGAGACCATGCTAAAGAAGGATGCTCTCCAAGAGGTCGTCGACGGGTCCCCAGGCTTCTTCAGTCGACTCTTTCTTGTAAAGAAGGCGTCTGGAGGCTGGAGACCAGTCATCGACCTCTCAGCTCTGAACAGGTCTGTCAAACAAACTCCGTTCAGCATGGAGACAGCAGACACGGTCAGATTTGCAGTGAGACCACAAGACTTCATGTGTACACTGGATCTGAAGGACGCGTAGTTCCAGATCCCAATGCATCCGTCTTCAAGGAAGTACTTAAGATTCAGCCTAGACAACAAGATCTACCAGTTCAAGGTGCTGTGTTTCGGTCTCCACAGCACCTCAGGTTTTCACCAGTGTGTTCAACCTTATCTCTTCGTGGGCACACAGGATCGGCATTCGTCTACTCAGTTATGTGGACGACTGGCTGGTCCTGGCAGACTCGGAGTCGACCCATCTTGGACACCAAGACAAGCTTCTGGGACTTTGCCAAGATCTAGGGATCATGGTAAATCTCGAAGTCTTCTCTGCTTCCATCTCAACGACTGGTATATCTAGGCATGATCTTAGACACCAATCTCCTCAAAGCCTTTCCATCAGACGACAGGATAGCAAGGCTGAGGAGGGTCGCAGATCCTTTCCTCAGACGAGAAGAACTCCCAGCCTAATCGTGGTTACGTCTCCTCGGTCACCTTTCCTCTCTGGCCCGTCTAGTTCCAAAAGGGCGCTTCAGGATGAGATCCCTGCAATGGCGGCTCAAGTCCCGGTGGAATCAAGGTCACGATTCCCTGGACATTTTGGTCCCTATGGGTCCTGCGGAACGGACGGACCTTCAATGGTGGGTGACAGACGAAAACCTCCGAAAGGGAGTGGATCGTCTCGTCCTCCCCCCGGATTTGATGCTGTTCTCGGACGCCTCAAAAGAAGGGTGTGGGGCCCACGTTCTGAACCACAGGACCTCAGGCCTATGGTCAGAATCAGAAAAGTGCCTCTACATAAACCTGCTAGAAATGAAGGCCGTCTATCTGGCTCTTCAACAGTTCCGACAGTACCTGGCGGGTCACTCCGTGGTGGTGATGAGCGACAACACCACGGTAGTGGCTTACACCAAGAAGCAGGGAGGTACCTTTTCACAACAGCTATCCCATCTTGCAGTAGAGATACTGAGATGGACCGAAGTCTACTTGATTCCACTATGGGCTCGCTTCATTCCGGGCAAAAGGAATGTGCTCGCCGACAGTCTGAGCAGAGCATCCCAGATAGTGAGTACCGAGTGGTCTTTGGATCCTCTAGTAGCCAACAAAGTCCTGAGTTTATGGGGTTCCCCGACGGTGGATCTGTTCGCAACAGCCTTGAATTTCAAACTCCCGCTGTACTGCTCCCCAGTCCCGGACCCCAAGGCACTCTGGCAAGATGGCATCCAACAACGGTGGGACAACATCGACGTTTACGCCTTTCCCCCATTCTGTCTGATGAGAAGGGTGCTCAACAAGGCCAGAATATCGGTCAACCTGTCTATGACCTTAATAGCTCCGCTATGGCATCACGCAGAGTGGTTCCCGGACCTTCTGCAGCTTCTGACGGAACTCCCGAGAGAACTCCCTCCTCAACACGAGCTACTCAAGCAACCACACGCCAACATCTTCCACAAAGCCGTAGCATCGCTACGTCTTCACGCCTGGAGACTATCCAGCATCTCCTCACAGAGAGAGGCTTTTTGCAACAGGTTGCTGAAAGGATGTCTCGACACCTGCGAAAGTCATCCGCAGGAGTCTACCAGGCGAAGTGGAGAGCCTTCTGTGTTGGTGTCGTGGAAGGAGTATCTCTCCTCTCGATGCCACTATTCCAGCAATAGCGGAGTTTCTTGTGTATTTTCGGGAAGAAATGCGCCTTTCAGTCTCGGCAGTGAAAGGCTATCACTCAGCCTTAAGTCTTGCCTTCAGGCTAAAAGGAATGGACATTTCCTCCTCGCTAGAACTTTCTTTACTCATACAAAGTCGGAAGTGAGACCTCCTCCATGGAACGTAGTTCGAGTTCTCAAGTCTCTTAAGAGGCCTCCCTTCGAACCATTACGCCAGGCTTCAGATCACCTCCTTACTTGGAAGACGGTGTTCCTACTTGCTTTGGCCTCGGCCAAGCGAGTCAGCGAACTTTATGGTCTCTCGTATGACATCGCCCATTCAAGGGGATGGGGGAGGTAACGTTCAGCTTCGTCCCTGAGTTTGTAGCTAAGACTCAAAATCCAGGAGTGCCGGACCCCCGGTTCGACTCCTTCCGGATTTTGAGTCTCCGTTCTTTAACAGATGACCCAGACCATCTCCTACTGTGCCCAGTAAGGAGTCTGAGGCTCTATCTTAAAAGAACAGCTGCAGTTCGTCCTCGAGTGCAAGCATTGTTTGTGAGCACAGGAAGGATGAAGAGGAGGGTCACGAAGAACACTATCTCAGCGTGGATTCGCAGGGTCATCCACCATTCCCTGAATCCAGACCCTCCTCCGTCATGTCGCCCTAGAGCACATGATGTCAGGGGCATCGCTACGTCCCTGGCCTTCAAGAGAAACTACTCAGTGACGTAGGTTCTACCAGCAGGGGTTTGGAAGTGTCAAACGACCTTCACAGCCCACTACCTGCAAGATGTGAACCACAGGAGGCTCGATACATTCTCTATCGGCCCTGTGGTGGCTGCACAACAGCTGGTCTAAACCTCAGGCTCCTTAATCGACAAGTAGCAGAAGGTTGAGGGCATTGTTACCCGGTTTTAGTCTGCATGAATGAAAAGGTATGCCTGGCCCTTATTCTTTTCTTCATCCTCCCCTCTCTTGGGGAAAGCAGCATCCTGGGTTCTCTGCACAGCTGACCTCAAACCACTGCAGGTAAACCATGCTTCCTTGTGTTCCTAGTATTAAGATACTGTCGCGTCCCCCATACCCTTACGAGGTGGTATTGGGAATGTCCTAACCTAGAATTCCATCTAAAGGACTACAGGTCAACTTCCTAGGACGAGTCACACTTCATTCCTTCACACACAGGCTTACGTACGCCGCGATCTTTGCAGAGCAAGGCACTGGCGAGGTGCAGGGACTCCTTATCTTGAGTTCTACTTACTCAAATACTGAGTCCCCGGGCAAAAAGCCAAAGCCAGTACGGGTGGGACTTACCACCCTTCCTAAGGCTTAAGTCACCCTATTTAAATAGCGTGGTTTGTATTTCGGTTACGGAACAAATGACAAATTCGTAGATAATTTGTATTTTTCCTAACCATACAAACCTTAGCTATTTAATCAAACTTACCCACCAGGCCTCTCTCCCGGGATAAGTCTTACCTCTAAGCAAAGTGAACTAGTTCACCGGTGTGTGAGGGGGGAGGGGTAGCTAGCTACTCCTTCCCTGCCCCCTCGCTAACTAGCGAGGGGTTAGTAAACCCTCGTTAAAAATTTAATGGCTCGTCATTTCAGCTACGTGAAGTAATACCCTATTTAAATAGCTAAGGTTTGTATGGTTAGGAAAAATACAAATTATCTATGAATTTGTCATTATGCCATTGTTTTTGTGGATTTGGCAAATTTATGACCGAGCCCCACGAGTGCTAGGCTTCCTAGCCTAGGCACCTACATACTTCATGCATGATATAACCTTCCTGGTAGAGTTTTATTGAAGCTCAGGCAATATTTTATACAATTAAGATATTACTGCTTAAAAATTTTCCTCTTCCAAGATAGTATACGAGAGAGTTTCGGTGACCGATTCTCACTGCACCTAGGCTACCAGCCTAGGGGCTTTAGTATACTTTCATACATGTCCCCAATTGCCCCTGTATCGTCTTTTAAGTGGAAACTGACACCTATACCTTCTAAGTCGATACCAATCTCCTTGTGAGATTTAAGAGCAATTCCTCCTCCCTCTGACTATCCTAGGCTAACCCTAGTTGGCTTTGCCTTGAATTGTATTCTGGCAAATCTTTACTGGAGTGTTCCCGCTTCTTTCTCTCAACCACTGAGTCGGTTTTGAGTTTAGGACGGGACATCAGAGTAGCATGTCTGTGATCAACAACCGTCCGTCTTGGTGAAATGATTTCCCAAGCCAGGTTAGGTTGCCAATGCAGGAGGCTAGACCTCCCTAGGCCATACCCTGGAGGCGTTATATGATAATTCCTCCTCTCCATGGCCTAGCAGACAGTCCTGTGCCGGCAGGTCCTAAGCCAAAGAATTGGATTCTTCCCTTGCTTAGGGTCTCCGACATTAGATTCTGTTCCTCAGTTGAGACAGCCACCTGTGTGCTGCCTTCTCACCCAGTCAGACTAACCCAACCTAGGGAATTGAATTCTCTGGCCCCTAAGGTTGTCTTTGCTATGGATCAGAATCTTTTAGGTTAGGTAGTGCCTTCTAGGTACTACCTCACCTGCGGGACCCTTGCCCCTCCCCTGCTGTCCTTTAGTGTTGGCCTAGCCTTCACACATCCTGGCCATCATTCTACAATCGACCCTATGGGTAGTTTGCTGGATTGGCTCGGGGTTCCCTGTCTGCTGCCGGCAGGGATCCTCCCCTATCTTTAGAGTGTTCTTCAGTCCTCCCTTGGACTGCCTTCCATGACCCTACTACCAATATAGATAGGCTGTGGTTGGATGGAAGCCCGAATATAATTCCCCCTTCCATATGAACCCTCACTCCGGATGAAGGTCTGCAAGGCTGAGCCTTTGCTTTCCCCCCCCATCCATACTTTCTCTTTATCTTACCATCAACCCTGGGCCGGCTGCCAGCAGCCAACTCGGACGACTGTTCTCCGTCAGATTGCTCTGCCGCCGCTTACCATGGGGTGCCGTTGATTGGCAACCTAACGACAACGGGCACAAACTCTGGCCGGCTGCCGGTAACTATGTTGACTGCTGGCAGACGGTCATCTATGTCTGCAGACATTCTCTCCGCCGGCTGCCGGCGGGTCCACCTTTATAGAGGGACCCCTCGGCGGCCGGCAGCGGAGCAACTTCCGGCGACCCACCGCCCTTTATCCATGAAGGCTGTATATACCTTCAATAGCCCAGGTGGTCGTAGTCACTGCGATATGGATTACTCCGCATGACACATACCGCTGTATGGTCTGTGCTGTAGCCCTTAAAAAATTTTGTCCAACCTACAAGGTGCTTCATGAGCAGCCTATTGTGAGACTACCACTTCTAGAGAGCGATTCTCTCTGCTTAATTTAATGGTTGATAACCATTATTAAAAAATCCCCAATATTGAACCTTAGAAGACAGTGTTAAAATTACACTTTATATCCAAGGATATGATCTTCCCATATAATTCGTCAAAGAATTTAGTGTTCAATATTGAAGGAAGTCATAGCAATGGGCTGGACAGGAGGCACATGTGGGTGTCTTAACCTTTTTTCTAGCTTACACTATCCTAAGCTAAATAATGTGTATACCACTGTATGATGAAATTCTTCGATTTTCACCGAATACTTATATGCTTTTCTTTCTTTACAGGAGGAGCATCCTGAGTGCGGGAACCATTTCTGCAAGGTCCGCAGTAAGAACTTCTGCGGCCACGATATGTGGAGAACCCATGCGCGCTGCGCAATCACGAAGGGATCTCTGAAATACTGGGACCCACAGGTATGTACCAGTTTGTGAAAAACTGGTCAACTAGGCTTTTGATGATCAAAAGTCCACAGTCAAGGGATGCAGCAAGAGAGACGCTGCGAAAATGGGTCAGAGGTCTTCAGAAGAACACCACTGGCCCATACCTTCCTAATGAGAAGATGAGGGCTTGTCTGTTCCCTAGGGCATCTTTGGATGCAGTTGTTCCCCTAACTCAACCTGAGATTCCCCTCTTCCAGATTCCGATAGAATCTGATGTGTACGATGCCTTGAAGGACATCCAACTGGAAGACATGTCAGTTGTCTCCGAGGAGACGGAACGAAGTCTCCTAGTGGAAGAGCAGGAGCAGGAGACTCTTACTTCCTGAAGGCGACGCTTAGAAAGCCGAAACTATTTCGGTTTCATCGGCTACGGTGGCTGAGCCTGTCCCGTCGACTACTACTTCTGCTCCCCAGCTAGACTCGATCACTAATACACTGCATTCGCTTTTGTCCATGTTCCAGGACATGCAAACGCAGTCGTCCAAGAAGGAGGCTTCTCTACGGACTGAAATGCACCAGCTCGTGTCTACACGTTTAGCCCCCAAGAAGCTAAACATCAAAGACCTTCCCACCTTTTCTGACATCAATCCTTGGAGGTATGCTGAGCACATGCCTATGTCAGGGGGGAAGATCTTCCTCTCCGAGAAACTGGGCACTGTCCCAGTAGATGATGTGGAGTTCTGGCCCAGCAAAGGGGCCTACCCGGATTGTTACGTCCGCCTGAGGACGGAACCCCCTTCCAAAGAAGAAACAGACCCGAAAGAGGTCATCATTCTAGACCTCCCCAAGGCCCAGGCCTTGTTTACCAAAACCTTGAAGGAGAGGGCCTTCACTAGCTCCAAGGTGCCGGCTCTCAGCAAGAACCACCCTTCCTTCATTGCTGCTTCTTCCCGTGCCTTCCCCTTTATGGAAAAAGGGTTCAAGGCAGTTGAGGCAGGAAAACCTTGTCCTACACTTGAGGAGTGTAGACCCTTTTCCCTCGCCCTACCATCTGACGATGCAGACTGGAAGGATGTTTACAACACCTTCTCAGTCGGGAAGCTGGAGGCTGACATCGCCGGACGTCAGTTCGGTGAAGACCTCCCAAAGTTGTCGGACTTTCACCTGCGCAGGGAGCAGGAAACGAAAGAACGACTTGCCGCCTCTATGTCTCTACAGACCGGACTAGAGACAATGGCAAGTGTTCCAGATACCCCAGATATGTACATGGTCTTTGCCAAAGCTCATTTGGTAACGGTCACCAAAGACCTGTACAACTTCATTAAAGCCCGTCGGGCTTGCAGAGAGTTCGTGTTCACCTCGGCTGCGGTGAGGCACGAACCAAGGAAGCTGATAGCCTCCAACATCTGGGGAAAAGACCTCTTCCCAAGTGAAGTGGTCAAAGAGGTCATGGACAAAGCCGCAACGGAGAACAGGAATCTCCTCTCCAAGTGGGGCTTGTCCTCCAAGAGAAAGTCTTCCGCTGAAGAGGGTCCCCAGCCGAAATGGAAGACAAAAAGACCCAGAGTGCCCTCTCGCCCTCCACGACAACATCAACAGCTTCGCGTGGCCACGGTGCCCCAGACGGTGGCACAACCACCCACCACTTTTCAGCTGGTGCCCCAACCAGTGGCGACTCAGTCGCCCGTCTTCACCTCAGGCTTTGAAAGGCAATCGACGACCTTTCGGCCGAAGTCTCGAGGTTCCTCTAGACGCCCCTCCAGACGTAGGGGCAACAGAGGTGGACGTGGCCAAGGAGGCAAATCCTCCAGCCAGTACTCCAAGTGAGATGCTACCGGTAGGAGGGAGCCTTCTCCTCTTCCGGGATTGCTGGACCTTCGATCCCTGGGCCCACAGCCTAATCAAGAACGGACTGGGGTGGAGTTGGAATGCAACTCCACCGAACTTCCCTCAGTTCTTCCAACACTCAACCCCCATATTGGAAGAATACGTTCAGGAACTCTTAGACAAAAGAGTTGTAAAGAGGGCAAAGTCCATCAAATTCCAAGGAAGGCTGTTCTGTGTTCCGAAGAAAGACTCGGAAAAGCTCAGAGTCATTCTGGACTTATCACGACTCAACAAGTTCATAGCCAACAAGAAGTTCAGAATGCTGACGCTCCAACACATAAGGACCCTACTGCCCAAACGGGCATACACAGTCTCTATAGACATGGCGGACGCATACTGGCATGTTCCAATCAACTGCCAAGTTTCCCCCTACCTAGGATTCAAACTGCAAAAAAGGCAGTATGTTTTCAGAGCCATGCCCTTCGGGCTAAACATAGCCCCAAGGGTATTCACCAAGCTTGCGAACGCAGTCATTCGTCAACTACGCCTAAAGGGAGTTCAGGTGATTGCCTACCTGGACGACTGGCTGGTATGGGCAGCATCCGAAGTAAAATGCTCGCAAGCCTCCAAGGAAGTGATCCAGCTCCTGGAACACCTAGGATTCAAGATCAACTTGGAAAAGTCTCGACTATCTCCAGCTCAGAAGTTCCAATGGCTGGGTGTCCACTGGAACTTACAGTCACACTGCCTCTCCATTCCATCAAAGAAGAGGAGAGAGATAGCGGGATCTGTCAAGAGACTTCTTCAATCCGACAGGATATCAAGAAGGCAAAAGGGGAGAGTGTTGGGGTCCCTCCAGTTCGCCTCAGTGACAGACTCAGTATTGAGAGCTCAATTAGAAGATGCATCAGGAGTTTGGAGAAAATACGCATCAAGCGCTCGAAGAGATCTGAAAAGACCGATACCAACTCGTCTGAGATCCCTCCTCAAGCCATGGTCGGAGGCCAAGTACCTGAAGAAGAAGGTACCCTTACAACCGCCTCCACCTTCAGTCACCGTTCACACGGATACCTCAAAGGAAGGGTGGGGAGGCCACTATCACCATCGGAAAGTCCAAGGAACCTGGTCCTCCCTCTTAAGACCTTCTACATTAACATTCTGGAAGCCATGGCAATTTTTCTCTCACTGAAAAAACTGAAACTTAGCTGCTCAATCCATATCCGACTGGTACTATTCAGCGAGGTTGTAATGAGATGCCTGAATCGACAGGGCTCGAGATGGCCTCAAATCAACCAAGTGATATTGGCCATCTTCCGCCTGGCGGAGAAGAAGAGATGGCACTTATCAGCAGTCCACCTTCAAGGGTTCCGCAATGTGACGGCGGACGCTCTATCCATGCTCAACCCGATAGATTCAGAATGGTCCCTAGACGCAAGATCATTCTCCTTTATCTTACGCAAAGTACCAGGACTGCAGATAGACCTCTTTGCAACGAGCGACAAGAAGAAGCTACCCCGGTATGCAGCCCCGTATGAGGATCCTGTAGCGGAAGCAATGGACGCGATGTCTCTAGACTGGAACAGATGGTCCAAGATTTACCTGCTCCCTCCAACCAACCTTCTGCTGAAAGTCCTCAACAAACTGAGATCCCTTCACGGAACAGCAGCAATAGTGGCCCACAAATGGCCCAACAGCGTATGGTTCTCCCTGATAACGGAACTACACCTGAAGCTGATCCCGTTGCCGGATCCAGTTCTGACTCAGCAAGTGCAAAAGTCGACTTTCTCAGCTTCATCACAGAAAACCCGGAACCTTTATCTCATGATTTTCTCCCCTTAGCAGTCAAGAAAAGCTTTGGGATTTCAAGGGACAGTATTAACTTTCTAGAAGAATACAAGTCAAAATCAGCGAGAAGACAATACGAGTCTTCCTGGAAGAAATGGGTTGCCTTTGTCAAGGCAATGAAACCAAAGGAGATTTCAACGGATTTCTGTCTATTCTTCTTCATCCATCTCCATGAACAAGGTTTAGCAGCCAACACGATTGCCACGTGCAAATCTGCCCTGACCAGACCCTTGCTGTACGCCTTCCAGGTGGACTTCTCCAATGATATCTTCAACAAGATTCCAAAAGCCTGCGCTAAACTTCGGCCCGCAGCTCCTCCGAGGCCCATTTCATGGTCCTTGGATAAGGTTCTTCACTTGGCATCAACCTTGAACAACGAAGACTGCTCTCTCAAAGACTTGACGACTCAAAAAGTGATATTCTTATTTGCACTAGCCTCAGGAGCCAGAGTTAGCGAAATAGTGGCCCTCTCGAGGGATGATGGCCACATTCAGTTCACAGACTGCGGAGAACTGAACCTTTTTCCGGACCCAGCGTTTCTCGCCAAGAACGAGCTGCCCACCAAGAGGTGGAGTCCCTGGAGAATCTGCCCTCTGAAGGAAGAAGCAACCCTATGCCCAGTGGAATGCCTAAAGGTCTATCTTCGTAGAACTTCAGACTTTAAGGAAGGTCAGCTTTTCAGGGGAGAAACATTAGGTTCAACATTAACCTTTAAAACAACTAAGGGCGAAGATCACCTATTTCATTCGCAGAGCGGATCCAGACAGTACACCCGCAGGTCATGATCCGAGAAAAGTTGCTTCGTCTCTGAATTTCTTTCAAAATATGTCTTTTGAAAGTCTTTGCGCTTACACTGGATGGAAGTCATCCAGGGTCTTCTTCAAGCATTACGTGAAACAATTACAGGAAATCAAACATTACGTGGTGGCAGCAGGTAGTGTACTAAAACCTGCTGCTTGATTTCTGCGAAGAACAGTGCACTAATTGGGACTTTTTAATGAAGGGTGTACATGATGGACTCTTACGGTGTATCATGTCGAATGATGTGTCCAGTGCAAGGCACTATAGACTGTTCTAATTACACGGGTGACAAAAAGCTTAAAAGACTGACACATGTGCCATGCATATTTATATGAAAGTGTTCCTTTTGTAACAACAGAATCCATAGTGAAATATTCCATATTTCCCATAGAGTGGCTTGTTTCCTTTTCAGATGAAACCTTATTAATTTTTCTGTTATTACTAATTATGCTTTCTCACAGAAATTTTCAGTGAAAATTGTGATTGATTGTACATGTTACAACCCTTCATTTCTATATTATATTTGTTAATAAACATAGTTAGGAATCTTTGCGTCTCATTTCGCCCCTAATATCCTAAAATACAAATAAAGGGTGTTAGAGCTACTTTTCATCCTCTTATTTTTGGAAAAATATTCAGAACAAAGGTTATTACTGTTCCAAGGAAACAATCATCAGATTATATGCTATGCTATTGAGTTCAGTCCCTAGTAATGACTGATTGTACCAACCTGTTTACCTTACTGATTTAAAGTTTCCTACATGAATGTAAACCTGTCTATCTTGTCTCCAATGAACAAACAGACTCGGGAGGTATCAGTAACCTACAGAGATCAATTCCATTCAGAGTACAAACTATGCTTTATGTATATGAGGACACTAATATACAACTTGTTTGCTAGACTTGTTCCTTGAACTCACAATCCTCAGGTTTTTCTCCTAGAGTTTTCCAAGACACTTCCCTGTAGGGGGCAGGAAGCACTGACATAGTCCATGATCAGTTGAATGGTGTATGACGGTAACACCAGGTGTCTCTGGGTCTAGACGACCAAGGAAAATTTATCTCGAGATGATTGGCACTATTGAAAATCCACAGATACAATAATGTTCTGGTAAACTTCCATCAGGACGACATGGCCTGAGCCCAAAAAACTGATTTTGAGCGAAGCGAAAAATCTATTTTTGGGTGAGGTAGCCATGTCGTCCTGATGGATCCACCCTCTTTTGACAAAGGATAAACGAATCCCTCCCTAAAATACTGTATCTGTAGCACCTAAGTAACGCTACAAAGAATGACTAGATGGCGCCACGCGGCGGCGTGCTGGCGCCCAATTACAGTACGAGTAGGAGTATTGCCTTAATAACTGCTCTCCTACAATTCTTGCCACTTAACCCCCTCTCGAAGCGTAAACGCTATTAGGGGTGTAGATAGCTATGTGGCGTGTCAAGAATACGTCCTCTGATCTTATGCGATATCCCTAGAAGATAATACAAGAGATACTCGTGCCAGGAGTTAGAATTCTGGATACCTTTAGTAAAATTCTCTGGGATATATCACTGTAGTTAAACATAACCTAGGAAGCTACTAAGAAGGAACCCATCAGGACGTCATGGCTACCTCACCCAAAAATAGATTTTTCGCTTCGCTCAAAATCCGTTTTGTAGTATTTTCAATAGACCAATACATACTTACTTTGACGGCTGGTTTTCCGGTCCCATACAGCTGGGGAACCTCACTCTCCATAGGGCCTCCACTGTCATTTTATCTTGTTCATTCAGATTATTCAATATTTCATATGACATATTGCTCATTTACTGTTAAATCGTCACTGTTAAGTGACTAGTAGGGTAAGAAAGTCTTCTTTCCTTTTGAAAGCCTTAATGTCTTCAATCATTCGGATGTCTCGTGGGAGCTTATTGTATAGTCTCGGGGCTGCATATTTAAAGGCTCTGGAGCCTACAGTAGAAATCTATCTAGGTTCCAATAGTTTGAAACCAGCTGTAACTATTCTCGTCTCAACACGATTTGTTGGCTGCGTAGTATGTAGCAATTCTCTTGAAGTATTTTGGGCGACCGGTTCTGATAACTTGGTGGATTATTGTACATATTTTAAATTCAATTCTCTCTTTAATCGACAGCCAGTGTAAATCAATTAGTACAGGGGTGAACCTATCTCTCGGTGGGACACATTTTATCAGTCTTGCTCCTCTGTTTTTTATGTTTTGTAAATTCTGAAGTTGTACTTTTGGTAAATTGCAGTAGTCAATCCTTGTAATAACACAGTATATCACAAGTTTCTTTACAGAATTTTCATCCTAGTAATTTTTATAAAAGCAATGTTTCTGAGATCATAACCAGCAGTTTTCACTACATTGTTTATTTGAGCATTGAGAGACAAGTTACAATCAAGTAATACGCCCAGGTCACGAACTATACTAGATATTGGGACAGAGTCGTTATTTATGTTTATTTGAATATCATCTAAGTTTCTTACACTCTTTTTCTTTCCCACCAGGATAAACTCAGTTTTGTTCTCATTTAATTTTAGTTGTGTGATAGTTATCTATTCTCTAACACTATCAAGGATTCTGTTTTAGAGTTTCAGTAGTGTTGTCTTTGATTTATATAATTTATGGAGAAGTAAAATTGTGTATCATTTGTAAATAGTTTGAACTTCACACCATGCCTTTGTAGTACTTTCGATAGACTGATGGTATAGACGCAGAATAAGATTGGGCCAAGTACACTCCCCTGATGTACTCCTCTGTTTAAAGGTTCATATGATGAATAAGAGTTTCCAATTTGCAAAGTAATTTCTGTCAATCAAGTAGTCTTTCAGGTATTCACAAGCTTGATCTTCAACACCGATAGACCGTAAATCATTTAGTAGCAGTTCGTGCACAACTGTATCAGAAGCAGCACTAAGATAGAGTAATAATAAAATACCACATTTATTTTCATCCATCATTTCCTGCATATCACACAACAGAACAGATGGCTGTCTCCGTAGAGTATAGTTTTCTGTACGTAGACTGGTGGTCCGGCAAAGCTTTTACTTCCAAGTGACTGACTAGTTGTTTAAGAATTATGTATTCTATCACTTTTTAGACAAAGGATAGATTTGAAATAGGTTTATATGTTCAATTCCTGATAATCCAGAGTGCTTTTCAAAACTGGTGTGTCTGTAGCCATTTTTTTCAGATTTGGAGAACTTAGACTCATCGATGCTTGTACTTGCTATTCTCATTATTATTTCGGCTAGACTAGAAAAGTTACTTCCTCCAGTTAATTCAGATATTGGCATTGCAGAGTTGGTTTTCTTTGCGCCCTTGATAATCCTGGTGATATCATCTTTTGTTATGTTGTTAGATCTCGTCAATTTTATCTGTGTATCTAGTGTAGTGTTAATTTGATGTTGAATATTTACAAATGACCTTGTTATATTTTAAATTTTATTTGTAAAAAATACTATAAAATTATTTGCTAGTTCCTGGTTGCTGTACCCCTCTAGTAGCCATGGCTATCTCACCCAAAAATAGATTTCTGGGTTGATCTGTGACGGCCGGTGAAAAAGGTCCTTCTTTACACTTTTCTAATATAAATCTTCCAAATATACTAGAGAAAGATAAAAGCATGGAATGCAGAGATTACTACCCTCGCGCGATCACCTTGTGGGTGTCGTGTATACAACAAGGGCGTGTGAAAACCACTATTCACAGGCTGTCTTCCATTTAGATAATCCCTTCATCAAAGGGGAGGGCCGTGACAGGCCCTAGAGAATACAGTTGGACTACCCCACCGACACCTACTACTCGCGCCCTCCAGGACATCCTTCTGTTTTGGACTTGCCCGCTAAGGCGTTTTTTATTTTGTTAGGTGTGTTTTGCAAGTGATTGTCGTTAATTCAACATGACTGACGTTGCTACTTCACCTTTACCAATGTTAAGTACCATAGTTTGTTTTGACAGTTTTTTTCAGTACCGAGCATTTGTTCTTTTTCCAAGATTGTGGATTTTAGTTTTGGAAGTGGTTGGCCTGCCTCGGTATCGGCAGCCATTTTGGTTTTGTTCGATTCGGTAGTTTTTCAAGTTAATATTGCCCATCTGGTACTCTGTCATCTGGGTTATATCACTTACATTTTATGACCAATATTATTATCATTATTTATTATTGGTTTTTACTATGGTATTTATTTGCTAGCAAGTCCAATTTGGACGAAGAATATCGATCTAGTCTGTTATAGTTATGTACACGCCTCAGGAAGGTGCTCGCTTTTAGACTATATCTTTATGTTTATTTGTTACGTTGTCGTTATTCTTCGTTCTTGGTTATTACAATTTTATCATTATTCTTATCATATTATTGTGTGATTTTGGTTATTTATTATGTAACCTTGAGAGCGTGAGCATAGAGTGCTCGTTTTCTGTTACTACAGTTACGAGTTACCCCTTCTCTCGTTTTCTTTATTAAGCTCGAGTAGAGGAGGTGGATTTCCCGTTTTCTGTTTTATACGATCACGAGTTATTCCTGCCTCCTCTTATTCTCTGGGTTGATGATATTACGTTTAATGATATTCACGTTTTATTGATGTGGTTACTGTTAATAGAGCTAGCACTATTAATAGGTTACATTAGTGTATGAGTCATTATTTGATATCGCTTTATGCCGACACCCTTAGCTCCGCCTTGAGTTATACTCCGCTATAATGGATACTCATTGGGTGAGAACTAGTCAGATATTTGGAGTGCAACGGTGAAATCCGGCACTCAGACTCCGGCTGAGGCCTTTTGCACACGAACCTTTGTCATGATTGATCACAATTACATTATTACGGTCCTTTTTTCATCGAATCTCCGGCTTCACTGGAGATAACACAGACGTTCAGCATTGAGGTTAATATTATCGTATCGCTGAGGGTCACGATTTCACGATGACGGACCTTTGTCACCGGATCTCCGGTACAAACAGAGATCAATCAGACGATCAGAACCAGGGTACGAACCCTTTTTCATGAATAATCACAATTTCATTATTACGGTCCTTTTTCATCGAATCTCCGGCTTAACCGGATATCACACAGACGTTCAGCATTGAGGTTAATATTATCTTACCTCTGATGTTCACGTTTTCACTATGACGGACCTTTGTCACCGGATCTCCGGTGGCAACAGAGATCACTCAGACCACGGGTGGCCAATCTTTTGTTTTAGCTGTAAAGGAAAGGATTTAACATGAATACAAAGTAAACTGTACTTACTTTAATGACACTTTGAATTTGCGTTGATAATATTCATTAGCTATTCTTGAAAGTCCTAATGAAAATATATGAACATAATTAGCAATTTTAAAGAAAAGTCATTCAATTTACTATCTTTGGGGTATAGTGCGCCACTTGTAATCATGCAATGCGCCACTGTTGGCGCATGCGCCATAGGTTGGCCACCCCTGACTCAGACGTTCAGAACCGGGGTTAACATTATTTTAGCGATGAGGTTTATAGTTACATGTTACGTGGTTACTGGATATTAGTATTCTATTGATTCATCTTTCACTGAACAGAGTCTCAAGGAACAGTAGATAGCCTCTCATGGCATGGTTGGTTTCGACCTGGCTTTTCATTAGAAGGGGCTAGCGTTCGATCCCAAGTACTGAGTAGAAATTTATTTCTATTTGAACACGATGTTGTATGGATATTTATCCATATTTATACATATTTATAATTAAATGTATGCATAAATATAGACATTATTATTAGTTATAGTGATTTGGTTGATCCCAGCCTGTGAATAGGATCACTAACCAGAGTTTCAAGGAACATCCAGACTTAAGTCTCCTTTCTTTTACAGAAGGTCCGCCTACATGGTATGGTTCCCGGAGTCATGCACGCTCTGCTACGAGCTGTCCTCCCTACTCCTGACCCATGATGTAAGTTGGTTCTAATATGTTTCTTTTTGGTATCCTTTGGCGATGATTTAATTTGATCCGGATTTATGTATGCATTGCTTATTGAGGAGAACGGTCTTCTCCTTCATCACTAATCCCCTCACTTCTTTCAGGATGATGATGAATCTCTCCGGCCTGCAAGAGCGGCTCTCCGCCCTTGGGTATCAAGGTTTGGAAGGAATGCTCCATCTAGCGGACTCTATCTCCTCGGAGTGTCCTCTCTAGGGTTGGACATCGACCCCATGGACGGGCAGGTAGGTGGTGATGAGTTTTGAGCCTTCAGCTTTGCAATTACCTGCGTCACCGACCTAGGACCCTCAAAGGATCCTGATGTTCATATTACCTTGCATAAAACCGTGACTGCTAAAAGCCAGGGGTAGGGTTAAAGAGCAGATACAACACATTCTAGGGCAAGCCAAGGGGCTATGACGGAGCTCAAAGATATGGTGGCGAGTCGGATCCGTTCAGGAACTCTGATGACTCCCCCTACAGCCCCAGGCGTATCGAAGTAACCTCCTTCGGTAAAAACAACACAGAAATTTGGCTTACATGTCCCATATATAGATGGTACCATAACTCTGGATGGCATAGACATCCGCCCTCTGGAGGACCTAGAATTTACTCTCAGGGACTAGAATTCCCATTCAACGGATTCGTTCGATTGAAAGAGCATGCCTTGGTTAGGTTAGACAAGGTACCGAAGGTAACGGTATTATTTCCTAAAGGGTAGGCCCGATCTGTCTGGACCAGGATGTTGTCGGTCTGGGGGGTACGCTAATTCCAAGCTCACCCCACACAATGGGGAATACGCCATATCTACAACTGCTCTAATTGTTGCCTTGCCTATTACGGATAAATGGACAGGTCTTACTATTCAAGCTGACAAAAAAGGTTCGGCCATGCCGGCTCTTAAAGAGCCGGACCCCACCTCGGGGAGACCCTAGCCTCGATTTATCCCACTGAGACTTTGTTTCGGATATTCATGAAGAACCAATCTCTGTCCTTTCAATTCGACCTACACGCTTGCTGGTCTGCTCGGGTTAGTTGTAGGAAATACGTTCTGTCCGAGGCCTCTATCAGACAGGAATCGAGCAGGCTGATAGTTTCCTCCTGATGGGGTAAAACCCTCTTCCCTCAGGAGGAGGTGAACAAGGTTCTACAAGATGATACGAGAGCAAACCAAAATTGCAGGAAAGGCGGGGCCTCACTGCCAGAAAGAAGGTCGAAGACCAAAAGCAAGCTTTCTTCAAGAAGAAGCAGAGAGTTACCTTCTACAAAACGAACCGGGGTCACTGCCATCAATAGTCAGTTACCCACTCGTCATCACAGTCTTCCTCTGATTCGACGCCTATGCATCCGGATCCCCCCTCATCAGGTGGGCTACCTCACTGATTCTCCAGGTACACAGCCCAACCCCGTTTGGATGCCCTCGCCTGCATACAGTCCTAGCTCCGAACCCTCAGGTTCCTTTCGTGGACACCAGAGAGGAAGATACAGGAGTAGAAGACAGTTCCGCCATTGAGCGGACCTAGAAAAAGGGGGCTCGGGGAAGGAAAGGACCTAGGTTCACTCCCTCACAACGAGGTGGTCCCGGTAGGGGAGAGACTTTACCACTTTCAAGACCATGGGACCTTCGGTCCGTGGGCTCATAGCATAATCTCTAAAGGTTTGAGGTGGAAATGGCCACAAGGTCCTCCTCCTCCACCAGTGACCTTCTCCCAGAAATCCACTCCCATCCTGAAAGAGTACACCACAGAGTTACTCAAGAAGAAAGCAGCAATCAAACGGGACCGATCACCGAAGTTCCAAGGCCGCCTGTTCACAATTCCGAAGAAAGGCTTGTCGGCATTGAGAGTGGACCGGGACTTGTCAAAGCTAAACTCTTACATTCTCTGCGACAAGTTCCGGATGTTGACTATCTCTCAGGTATGGACCTTACTTCCCCGTGGGGCCGTCACCACCTCTGTCGATCTTACCGACGACTATTATCATGTGCCTATAGCTCGAAACTTCTCTTCTTATCTGGGTTTCCGCCTAGGCAAGAAAGCCTTTGCGTTCAAGACATGCCCTTCGGCCTCAACATTGATCCCAGGATATTCACGAAACTGGGAGAGACAGTGTTAGAATCTGGACGGTTGGCTCATTTGGGCCCGGTCGGCCATAGAAGGCAACAGAACTACGAAGGAAGTACTTCGATTTCTCGACAACCTGTGATTTCGGGTCAATCTCCAAAAGTCTCGCCTGCAACCATCAGGCCTCTTAGAATGGTTAGACATTCAGTGGGACCTTTCGAAGCACACGTTGTCTCTCCCTTCCAAAAAGGTAAGAGGAATAGCTTCCAAGATCAAGAATTTTCTCAAACACGAACAGATGTCCAGAAGAACCTTAGAAAGTATCATCGTCCTTCTCCAATTCACTTCAATAACAAAATTCAAAGACATCAATCGAGTTTGGAGAAAGAGAGCTACTGTACCTTTAAGAGACAAGGTCTCGAAGATCCCCTCTGTCTTGAAAATGAGACTACGCCCATGGTCCGAACCGAAGAACATCTCCAAATTGGTTCCTCTAAAATTCCCACCTCCACAAGAGACATTCGATACAGCCACGCCTCTAAGTGGATGGGGGGATTACAGTGAACCCTCGCTACTTCGCGGTTCGACCATCGCGGATTCACCACTTCGCGGATTTTTTCCATAACCCATATATATACAGTAATATATATATATATGTATGCATGTATTTATGTATATATGTAGGTATGTATATGTGTATACATATAAATATATATATATATATATATATATATATATATATATATATATATATATATATATATATATACACACACACACACATATATATATATATATATATATATATATATATATATATATATATATATATATATATATATCTAAAGTAGGAAGATGTGATGTAGTTCTAAGGGAAAAGTATGGGAAATATGTCTGGGTAATAAGCAAAGCTCTACCTCCAGTTTGTTTCTACATTATGATCAGAGATAAATGTAAACAAAACATTGGTTGCCATTTTTTATCGTGCTTTTTAGCATGTTTTTGAAATGCATGATATAAAATCACCTTTAATATTTATGCCTGTTTTAGTTTAGGGTACTGTAGTACATGCATTAAGTGTTCTGTACATTAAAGGGTAGTTTGTTAACAGTACTACGTACAAGGGAAGGTTTTAAAAGTCTGAATATACATGTTGAATAAATAGGTAAATATGGTGTCACTACTTCGCGGATTTTCACCTATCGCGGCCGCGACTGGAACCTATCTACCGCGATAAACGAGGGTTCACTGTACTCCGAACATCAGTTGTTTCAGGGGTCTTGGTCACCCGCCATGAAACAGTCCCATATCAATGTTCTCGAAGCCATGGCAGTGTTCTTGACCCTGAAGAGAGACTCTCCTCCGAGGTCGAGCCACATCAGAGTAGTGTCAGACAGCACAGACGTAGTACACTGCGTCAACAGGGGAGGATCCAAGTCACCCAACCTGAATCGGATCCTGGTCACTATCTTCGCCTGGCCAACAGAAAAGAACTGGATCCTGTCAGTAACTCGCCTTGCGGGAGTCCAGAATGTGAGAGCGGACTCACTAGCCAGGACGAAACCACTGGAGTCAGAATGGTCTCTAGACATAATTTCATTCCGGTGGATACTCAGGAACCATTAGAAGAAGGTTTACCTATTTCCCCCAGTGAATCTTCTAATGAGACTTTTACACAAACTACGCTCCTTCCGGGGGGCAGTGGCTTTAGTACCACCTCACTGGCCAAGAACAGTTGGTTTCCTCTCCTCCTCGAGTTGAAACTCCGTCCCTTTCGGATCCCGTTCCCCAAACTGACTCAAGTAATCCAAACTCACTGTGTCAGATTGCTCAAGGATAGCCAAAACTCTAACTTTGTGGACTACAGGAAGTTTGCAGCTCGTAGAGACGCGAACATTGAACCGGAAATCGATCTCTTCATCGAATCAGACAAAAGGGACTCTACAATTCGCTAATATGATTCGGCCGTTAACAACTAGCAGGTTCCCTAAGAGTTCAGACCATACTCGTATGTCTCCGAATACTGTATAGCCATCTCTTTCTTGAGGTTCTTATTTGGCAAAGGCCTAACAGTTAGCACTTTAACTACCATCAAGTCAGCTTTGAAGAAGATCTTCCTTGTTGAGTTTAACATTAACCTAGCTGATTCCTATTTCTCATCTATTCCAAAAACATGTGCTAGGCTTTGACCTTCGGTTCGGCCACAAAAGGACTCTGGTCTATGAACGGTGTCCTCAAAACTTGCGCCGGACACGGACAATATGAATCCTGCTCTTATATCACTCTTCCTAGAAAGACTTTATTTCTAACGGCTTTGGCCTCAGGTGATGGAATATCAGAACTAGCAGCTCTCTCACGAACCCGGAAAACATAGATTTCCTCCCTTCAGCCGAAGAACTCCTTTCTCCAGACAATGCTTTCCTAGCTAAGAAATGAGGATCCGCAAAATAGGTGCTCCCCTCGGAAGATTATTCTTCTTCCCCAGGATCTTTTCTCTGTGTTCAGTCACTACTCTCAAGGCCTTTTTTAGCTAGAACTGCCACCCGCTCGTCTGGCCCCTTGGTTATCGGGAACAAGGAGGTACTATTTCCATTCACGGTATCAGGCAACGAATCCTCCACTTCTTTAAACATACTAATCCGGAATCATTTCCCCAGGCTCATGATATACGGACAGTAGATACCTCCATCAATTACTTCCAGAACAGGGACTTTGATGATTTTTAAAAAATATACGGGTTGGAAATCCCCTATGGTTGTCAAACGCGACCATCTAAAGATCTTACAGGCCCTTAAATACCCGACGATGGCAGCGGGGAGCCTTTTCCCTCCCCATTAATCTCTGCTTCTTCCTTTCTTCCATCTCTTCTCTTCTCCCTCCTACCCGCCACTCACACCATGTCGCCACTCTCCTGGGTAGTTCGTTAGCCCTATGATATTTGCCATGTTTAATTCCTATGGTTTAACTGTTATTGTAGTTACCGTTCCTTTAAGGTTTAGATATGCTTAGACATGTAAGGTTTGATGCCTTTTGCGATTCGACACTCAGTTGATTCCTTGTCGTCTTAGTTATTTAGCCTTACGTTCCCTATGTCATTTGGCTAGTTGGTAATTGGACGTTTCTTACATTATTATATTATATTATTGTCGTACATGGTGATCGTATTCTGCGCATTATGTTATTACTTTATTGGGCTTGGAAGGCATTCTCTGGTACATTTTCACCGGCCGTCACAGATCGACCCAGAAAAGGGATTTTGACGAAGGAAAAATCTATTTCTGGGGAGAGACCTGTGACGCCCGGTGAAACCCTTCCCGGTTATTTTTGTACGGACCCACCCTTTCTTTGCCAAGCCATATGTTCTTGCAAAAGGATGACCTGGAGGGTGCGAGTAGTAGGTGTCGGTGGGGTAGTCCAACTGTATTCTCTAGGGCCCGTCACTGCCCTCCCCTTTGATGAAGGGATTATCTAAATGGAAGACAGCCTGTGAATAGTGGTTTTCACAAGCCCTTGTTGTATACACGACACCCACAAGGTGATCGCGCGAGGGTAGTAACTTCTGCATTCCATGCTTTTATCTTTCTCTAGTATATTTGGAAGATTTATATTAGAAAAGTGTAAAGAAGGACCCTTTTCACCGGGCGTCACAGGTCTCTCCCCAGAAATAGATTTTTCCTTCGTCAAAATCCCTTTTTTCCTTCATCAAAATCCCTTTATTTAATTTACTTTTCCCATTATACTATTTAAGAGACGGTATAACTTATGACTGTTGATGCCTCGTGGATCTTTCTATTATAGTATTCACTTTTTTCCTTCTTAGTAGGTAGTTGTATTGACATATTTCAGTTGTGTATTGAAGCGAAAGAAAATGGGTAAATAAAAATTTTACAGGAAGTGTTGATTAAACCAGGCTTCCGGAGAAGAAGCAATATGAACATCAGGTTAGATTCATCAAAGTAATAACATTATGATTTATCCCATGGCTTTAACCAATTCAGTACTCAACAACTTTCACCATGATTGTGAATTTGTTTGTACAAATGTGTACAGTCCACTCGCCTAAAAAGTTATGGACTATTCCTTTTTAAATATTAAACTTACCCGCTGGTTATATAATGGCTAAAGTCTCCTGACGCCCTGGCAGAATTTTAAATCTTGCGCTATTGTATATATACCAGGTGTACACCAGCGCCCTTGCGGTACCACAGGTGGAACTACACCCACAAGCCTCAGATCTTTTTCTACCGCTCCGCTGGCTGCATATAGAAAATTCGCTCTCGCTGTTTTACTCTGTTTGGTCGTATTTGGTGATGTACAACCTTTTTTGAGTTTGGGCTATCGTTTATTTGTTCTCCTTTTCATTTAATCTTGAAGTCTTTTGGTTCAGGGTTATTTTTATTAATTTGACTTTTGTTTTTTGATTGTCGGTCTTTTTCTTTACCATTCTATATGGCCGACCCCTCCCCTGTTATTCGTAAGTGTGTTAGTGAAGGGTGTCGTGCTCGACTCCCTAAGGGTTCTATTGATCCACACAGTATTCGTGTTAAATGTAGGGGGAAACCATGTACTTTTGATGATAGATGTAATGAATGTTTTTCATTGACGGAATCTGAATGGGTAACATACGAATGTTATGTTAAAAGTCTAGAGAGGTACAGGGTTAGGCGTAGTTCGTCACGATCTGTTGATGTAGCCTTATCTAATACTAATAATCCTCCCTCCGTAGTGGTAGATCAACAACCGAAGGATCCTTCCCTTAAAGACATGTTTACTGCTATTCTGGCTCTCGGTGAGAAAGTAGTCATTAGTGGCAGATAGAAATAAAAATTTTTCTGAATTAAAGGTACTGAAAAATAGTGATTCTATCGGAAATGTGGAAAGTTTCTCAAATGTATTCAGTGTTGCGGAGTGTGCGTCTGCATGATCTTGTCGTTCGCCCAGCCTACGAACTCTTTCGAGCTCTCGAACCCATGAGAGAAGTAAAGTCGGACAGCCAAAGGGAAGGAGAAGCTTCATCAATCGTGCAGACGTTCCCTCGAACGTTCCTGCTGCCGTAGCACAGGTCGTTTACCCTCATCGCAGGAAAGATGAGGTTGGTACGTTATGCCCGTCCTCCGATGAAGGTTTGGGTAGTGAAATCTGGCGTAGTGCGTCCAGACCTCTTAAGAGATCGTATGCGGTCGTTCAGCGTCCAGAATCGCCTACGCGTCCAGGCTGTAGTACGTGGGATTCGCCTGAACGTTTCCGTTCTCCCGACGCTTGTACGCCTGCGAAACGCTCAGATCATGGCGTTCGTGTAGAGTATATACAATCCGATTCAGAATTTGTATCTTTGGCTAGTGTTACTATTCATGCACCACCACTTCCTTCTGACTGGCTTTCATCACCCGAAAAGCGTGGTGATAATGATGTTGATATTCCTTTGAGTAAGGAATCGAATGTACGAACGAACGATCCTAAGTGGTCGATGCTTTTAGACATGAAACGGCTCTCGTTGTTCATGGAGTCTTATCAACCGGCTGTTGGCAGTGCGATTGGGCGTCAGACGTCGGACCAGTTGTCGCACAGGCGGCCTGTGGTCTCTAATGCTGACGAGTTATCTCACAGGCGGTCTCCCATTCGCAGTGCTCAGCAGCAGGTTGATATAGATGAGTCACGTCAGAGAGTTGTTGCTAAACAAATATCGACTTCCAAACGTGATGAGGAACGCCGGCGTCGGCAAATGGACGCAATGCGTCACCGTGACGACTCAAAGCAGTCAACTTTCGACGCTATGAAGCTTCAGCGTCAACAAGCGTCCACGAGACGACCATTGTCAGTCTACTTATGACGGCATTGAGCGTCGGCGTCAACAGCAAGCGGACGCTACGCATCCACGCGGCGACATTTGGTAGTTGACTCCTGATTCCAAGCATCGTTCAGTTCAACAACAAGCGGACGCTAAGCGTCCACGCTACGATTCTTGGCAGTTAACCATTGACGTTGAGAGTCAACCTGTCCTTGTCACACATCAGTCGACCTCTACCTCTCCTCTTTAGTTGGATGCAGTTAGTGATTTTGGCAATCGGTCTCATTCAGACTTTGTTCCTTCAGTTCAGGCTGCAGCAGTTGCTGCACTGCCAGAAGATGAACTTGAAGAAAAGTCCAATGTGGACAAACCTTTAGAGGAAGTTTCTGATCATGAAGAAGATAAACATTATCAACATGCTGTTGATCTTAGAAAGTTTAATTCTTACGGAGGTTTTTCCTAAATATTTTACCCCTGTGGCCCCTCGTTCTCCTCCATCAGAATTTATCTTAGGTAAAGCAACCAAAGTGCCTTTTTATACTAAAATGGTGATTTCACGTTCTTCTAAACGGGCCTTAAAGTTAAAGGGTTCCTGGATGGACAAGAAGAGAGCTATTGGCAAATCGGCCTTTGCTTTTTCTCCGGCAAGATTGGCCTCTAAATCCAGTGTGTGTTACGAGACTGGTGAAGTACTGGGCTTGGGATTTCCTTCTTCTGTCCAGGGGGATTTCTCGAGTTTGGTGGATTCGTCTCGTCGTCTGGCCTTAAGGAAAACAAAGGTATGGTGGTCAGTGGCAGAGTTCGACCATTTACTTAAGGGTTTGTTTAGGGCCTTTGAAGTGCTGAATTTCCTAGACTGGTCTTTGGGAGCCTTAAGTACGAGGGTATCCAATATAAAGGACACAGACACTAGTGGCCTTGTTCATTTGATGTCCTGCTTGGACAAAGATGTGAGGGATGGCTGTAACGAGTTAGCTGCCCTTTTCACAGCTGGAATCCTTAAAAAAAGGGCCATTATGTGTTCTTTTCTCTCGGCGGGGGTTTCTCCTTATCAGAAAGCGGAACTATTGTTCGCTCCTTTGTCTTCTACCTTATTTCCGCAAGAGTTGGTAGGAGAAGTTGCAACTGCTCTTACCTAGAAGGCCATGCATGATTTGATGACCAACACGGCCAGGAAAGTTTTGCCTTTAACCTTTATTATTATTATTATTATTACTATCCAAGCTACAACCCTAGTTGGAAAAGCAAGACGCTATAAGCCCAGGGGCTCCAACAGGGAAAAATAGCCCAGTGAGGAAAGGAAATAAATAAATGAAGAGAACAAATTAACAATAAATCATTCTAAAAACAATAACAACGTCAAAACAGACATGTCACATATAAACTATTAACATCAAAAACAAATATGTCATAAATAAACTATAAAAAGACTCATGTCCGCCTGGTCAACAAAAAAGCATTTGCTCCAACTTTGAACTTTTGAAGTTCTACTGATTCAACCACCCGATTAGGAAGATCATTCCACATTTTGGTAACAGCTGGAATAAAACTTCTAGAGTACTGCGTAGTATTGAGCCTCGTGATGGAGAAGGCCTGGCTATTAGAATTAACTGCCTGCCTAGTATTACGAACAGGATAGAATTGTCCAGGAAGATCTGAATGTAAAGGATGGTCAGAGTTATGAAAAATCTTATGCAACATGCATAATGAACTAATTGAACGACGGTGCCAGAGATTAATATCTAGATCAGGAATAAGAAATTTAATAGACCGTAAGTTTCTGTCCAACAAATTAAGATGAGAATCAGCAGCTGAAGACCAGACAGGAGAACAATACTCAAAACAAGGTAGAATGAAAGAATTAAAACACTTCTTCAGAATAGATTGATCACCGAAAATCTTGAAAGACTTTCTCAATAAGCCTATTTTTTGTGCAATTGAAGAAGACACAGACCTTATATGTTTCTCAAAAGTAAATTTACTGTCGAGAATCACACCTAAAATTTTGAAAGAGTCATACACATTTAGAGAAACATTATCAATACTGAGATCCGGATGTTGAAGAGCCACCGTCCTTGACCTACTTACAATCATACTTTGAGTTTTGTTAGGATTCAACTTCATACCCCATAATTTGCACCATGCACTAATTCTAGCTAAATCTCTATTAAGGGATTCACCAACCCTAGATCTACATTCAGGGGATGGAATTGATGCAAAGAGAGTAGCATCATCTGCATATGCAACAAGCTTGTTTTCTAGGCCAAACCACATGTCATGTGTATATAATATGAAAAGTAAATGGGCCAAGAACACTACCCTGTGGAACACCGGATATCACATTCCTATAATCACTATGGTGCCCATCAACAACAACTCTTTGAGATCTATTACTTAAAAAATCAATAATAATGCTAAGAAATGACCCACCCACTCCCAACTGTTTCAGTTTGAAAACAAGGGCCTCATGATTAACACGGTCAAAGGCAGCACTAAAATCAAGGCCAATCATACGAACTTCCCGACCACAATCAAGGGATTTCTGTACAGCATTGGAGATTGTAAGAAGGGCATCACATGCTCCAAGGCCTTTACGAAAACCAAATTGCAAACTAGGGAGTAGATGATTACCTTCAGCAAACCTATTAAGACGTTTTGCCAGAAGACGTTCAAAAACTTTAGATAATATGGGAGTTATGGAAATTGGGCGGTAATCAGTGGGACTTGAGCTACCACAAACACATTTACATAGAGGAGTAACATTACCAATTCTCCAACTAGTGCTAAAAGCTCCTCTTCTTGCTAACTTGCGCAAAATAACAGATAACTTTGGAGCTAAGAAATCTGCTGTCTTTATAAAAAACAAAGGAAAAATACCATTTGGGTCTACACCTCCATAAGCATCAAGGTCCATCAACAGAGCTTTAATCTCACGAGATCGAAAAGCTAAACTAGTTAGTTTAGCCTCAGGAAAACAGGAATGAGGAAGTTCAAGTTTTTCATTACTCTGTTTACTGTCAAAAACATCAGCCAAAAGGGTTGCCTTTTCCTTTGGACAGTGAGTGACTGAGCCATCTGGTTTAAGTAAAAGAGGAACTGTTACATCTACACCAAAGAGTGCAGATTTAAGGGTAGACCACCATTTATGTTCCTGAGTTGTACCAGAAAGTGTTTCTTTTATGGTTAAATTGTACTCCTTTTCAGTTGAGGCATAAACTCTCTGAGCAAAAGCTCGAAGCTGAGTATAGTTGTTCCAGGTCAAATCTGATCTGTTACCCTTCCAAAGATGATAGGCCTCCTGTTTCTCCGAATAAGCACGTCTACAATCATCATTGAACCACGGTTTGTCCTTCACTCGGTACCTTAGCACACGAGAAGGGATACGCCTATCAATTATGTTGACTAGATTCTCATTCAAAGGGACAACAGGATCTACACTATTATATAATTGTGACCAATTCAAGCACAAAAGATCATGTAAAATCCCATTCCAGTCTGCTTGGGATTTCATATAAATTTTACAAGAATATGATATATCAGGGACAGGCTGCTCAGTCTTCACTAATAATGAAATCAAGGCATGGTCAGATGTCCCGACTGGAGAACCAACCTTACTAGTTATAACGCCAGGGGAGTCAGTGTATACGAGGTCCAAGCAATTACCAGACCTGTGAGTAGCTTCATTTATGATTTGCTCACAGCCTGATTCAGAGGCAAAGTCTAAAGCTCTTAAGCCATGGCGATCGGTAGGAGAGATAGAACTTAACCACTCCCTATGGTGAGCATTAAAATCACCAACAAAGACAAAAGAAGCCTTTCTATCATCTTCTTGTATCTTAGCCATAATGGTAAGAAGACAATCGAAGATAGAATCATCTATGTCTGGATTCCGGTAGATCGAACACAAATAAAAGTTGTTATGCCTGCCACAAACTTTTATTACCTGAATCTCATGACATCCACATTGATAGCAGGACTTATGAGAAGCAGGGTACTCGGTCCTAATATACACCGCCATTCCCCTGGCCCTAGGGATGGCATCACGTTTCAACATTATTGGCTTCTTAAAACCAGTTATAAGGAGCTCAGATGAGTGCCTCATATTAGAAACCAAAGTTTCTGAGCACAAAAGAATATCATACTGTCTGGACGCAACTGTAAGGTCTTGGATATTTGCATGAAGACCACGAATGTTGCAATACAGAAGACGACATTGACGAAATCTAGGACGTACTGGTCCCGGATTTCGCTCAATGTCTCGTAAGCCTAAGGAAGCCTCTACGGGTGTTCGGCCCCTTCTCAGCTCTTTCGTGGTCAAGTTTCCGGAAGTGGTTTTTTCAAACCAGACAGCAGAAAACCTAGGAGCAGAGGAACCAAGACTGGCCGAGGTAGAGTCTGACTGCCCTATCCTTCAGACAGCAGTGGGTGCCAGGCTGATCTACTTCTGGAAGGCCTGGGAGAGGAATGGAGTGGACCCCTGGTCCGTTCAAGTGTTAAGGGAGGGTTACAAAATCCCTTTCTTATCGATTGCTCCATTAGTAACAGATCCGGTGGATCTTTCGTCCAAATACAGGGAGGGTCCGAAGAAGCAAGCCATGCGGCTTCAGATGTCTCAGTTATTAGAAAAGCAAGCAATAGAGGAAGTGCAGGATGTAACATCTCCGGGGTTTTACAACCGACTTTTCTTAGTCCCCAAGAGTTCGGGGGAGTGGAGACCGGTTCTGGATGTAAGTGTTCTAAATGGTTACATCCAGAATACGACTTTTACAATGGAGACTCAGAAGACGGTTCTTGCAGCAGTAAGGAGGGACGATTGAATGGTCTCGATAGACCTCCAAGACGCCTATTTCCATATCCCAATACATCCCAGCTGCAGACGTTATCTGAGATTCATGGACAGGAACAAGGTCTTCTAATTCCGGGCTCTTTGTTTCGGACTCTGCACAGCCTCTCTATTGTTTACAAAGATCATGCTGAATGTAGCAAGCATGCTGCATTCGAGGGGGATCTGGGCCTCCCAGTACCTGGATGATTGGCTGATAAGAGCCTCCTCAGCCGATTGTTGTTTGAAGGACCTAAGAATAACTCTGAAATTAACCAAGGAACTGGGCCTCCTGGTGAGTTCGAAAAAATCGCAACTGACTCCATCCCAGGAGATTCTTTATTTGGGGATGGAGATTCACAGTCTGAGTTTTCGGGCTTTTCCGTCGCCTGTGAGAATAAAGTCAGCTCTCCAAAAGATCCAAGCTTTTCTGAAGAAAGAACTCAGTTCCGTAAGGGAATGGATGAGCCTTCTGGGGACACTCTCATCATTAGAGAAGTTCGTGACTCGAGGGAGGTTGCATTTGCGTCACCTTCAGTTTCATCTCAATCATCATTGGAAGAAAGGGGACAGTCTCGACAGAGAAGCAGTTCCCATCACGAACTCCATCGTCTCATCTTCAGTGGAGGAACAACGAACACAGACTGAAGGAAGGCTTGTCTTTACATCAGAAGAGCCCAGACCTCGTGTTGTGTTCCGACGCCTCAATCTCGGGGTGGGGGGCAACACTGGGGAAGAAGGAACTCTCGGGAGCTTGGACAATGGAGCAAACATCTCTCCACATAAATAAAAAGGAGCTTTTGGCAATTCATCTGGCCCTCAAAGGCTTCGAAAAGCAGGGGCAAAGTAGTCCAAATCAACTCGGACAGCACTAGAGCTCTGGCCTACATAACAAAACAAGGCGGGACCCACTCGTGGACTTTGTACAAGATAGCAAGACCTCTTCTCATATGGGCAGAGGAAAGGAAAGTAACTCTCTTGACTCGGTTTATTCAGGGAGTCAACAATGTGAGTGCAGACACTCAGCAGGAGGGGTCAGGTTCTACCCATGGAATGGATTTTACACCAAGACGTCTGCAAAAGTCTGTGGCGTTTATAGGGTCGTCCTCTCGTGGATCTCTTTGCAACCGCAAAGACAGAGACACACTAGTGTTACTGCTCACCAGTACCAGATCCCGAAGCCTTCCACATACTCCTTTCTAATGAATTGGTCGCACATGGAGGTTTATGCTTTTCCCCCATTCAAGGTTCTCTACAAAGTGATACAGAAGTTCGTATCTCACGAAGAAACCAGGATGACGCTGATAGATCCGTTCTGGCCGTCAAGAAGTTGGTTTCCAGAGGTACTGGAATGGATGGTAGATGTCCCGAGAAGCCTTCCCTTAAGACCAGATCTTCTCAGACAACCTCACTTGGCTCGAAACCATCTAAACCTCCGAGCTCTACGTCTGACTGCCTTCAGACTATCGAAAAACTCGCTAGAGCTAGAGGATTTTCGAAGAAGGCAGCCAAGGCTATTGCAAGAGCAAGGAGGTCTTCCACCATTAAGGTGTATCAGTCCAAGTGGGAGGTGTTCAGAGAATGGTGTAGGGCTAACGCTATTTCTTCATCCAGTACCTCTCTAACCCAGATAGCGGATTTCTTCATAGACCTTAGAAATAAACACAACTTCTCGTCATCTACAATTAAAGGTTACAGGAGTATGTTGGCGAAAGTTTTTAGGCACAGGAACTTGGATCTTTCCAACAATAAGGATCTGCAGGACTTACTTAGATCTTTTGATACCACCAAGAAAATTCAATCAGCTCCTCTTGCCTGGAATTTGGATGTGGTGCTTAAATTTCTCATGAATGACAGGTTTTAGCCTTTGCACTCTGCTTCTTTTAAGGATTTAACTTTAAAAACTTTTTTTCTGGTTAGCTTAGCCACTGCTAAAAGAGTAAGTGAAGTACACGCTTTAAGCAGGAACCTTGGTTTTCGGGATGGAAAAGCTATTTGTTCCTTACAACTAGGGTTTTTGGCCAAGAATGAAAATTCGACTCGGCCATGGCCCAAATCCTTCAAGATCCCTAACTTTTATGATTTGGTGGGAATTGAGTTGGAGAAGGTGCCCTGTCCAGTAAGAGCATTGCGGTTATATGTGGACAGACCGAAGAATCTGAGAGGCGACTCAGACGCTCTGTGGTGTGCAGTTCGAAAACCCTCACTGCCCATGTCAAAGAATGCCTTATCATTTTTCATTAGACTGTTAATTCGAGAAGCTCACGCCCAGTGTAATGAGGCGGACCTGAGGCTTCTTAAAGTAAAGACACATGAAGTCAGAGCGGGTAGCGACTTCAGTAGCTTTCATACAGAATCATTCTCTGCAAAGTTTGATGGATACGACCTTTTGGAGGAGTAAGTCAGTATTCGCATCTCATTATTTGAAACATGTTCAGACTCTCTATGAGGACTTTTATACGTTGGGTCCATTCGTAGCAGCGAATGCGTTAGTAAGTGAATGATCTACCACTACGTTCCCTTTTCCTAATACCCCTTTTCTATCTCTTGGAACTCGTAAGTTATGATTGTTTGTGGAGACTGGTCGTCAGTCTTCCGCAATCTTTGATTTGGTCAGGTGGTCAATTTGTTCCTATAGTGCACCCGGAACAAGGGTATTAATTGAGGTTCTGTCATGTTATAGGTGGTTGTGCCATTTGACAGCTCCTAGAGATCATCAGCCCCGAGTGGATCACTGGATTTCCTAAGGATAGCGGACGAAATGAGGCAGAGTGTCATTGCTGTCAGCTTCCTTATCAGGTGAAAACCTCTTAAGTTATTTGTGTAATGCTTAAGTGAATTTTCAAATATTTAGCTGTCTCTGACCCGCCACCAAGGGGTGTCAATCAGCCATTATATAACCAGCGGGTAAGTTTTATATTTAAAAATGTTTTCATAATAAAATAAATTTTTGAATATACTTACCCGCTGGTTATATAAATTTTATACCCGCCCTCCTCCCCTCTAGTAACTACCTGTGGTATCGCTACGAGGCATGGAAGATCTGAGGCTTGTGGGTGTAGTTCCACCTGTGGTACCACGAGGGCGCTGGTGTACTCGCGGTATATATACGATAGCGCGAGATTTAAAATTCTGCCAAGGCGTCAGGAGACTTTGGCCATTATATAACCAGAGGGTAAGTATATTCAAAAATTTATTTTATGAAAATAATTTTTTTTTAATCTTGTTTACTGTACTTGCTTTCAGGAGAAAATCCAGAAACACCAGAAAGCCAAAACCATGGTGGAACTAATAATTGAAAGGCAGCCTCAAGAGTCCCAGGTGTATTTTAAAGAAAGGGGTGGTATTTGTCGAATTTTACAATTGGTAAGCCTTTCCTGTACCCACAGTTTTTATTGTTGTATTTAGATAGTAATATTTTGGCATAAGGTATAAAAAAAAAGGGAGACGTTAAACTGTGATATCTACATAGGAGTAAAGCTTTTGGAGCATAAATTCAAGATACTAGAAAGAATGTTAGAAGGAAGGTTAAGAGAGTTAATAGATATACTGTACATGAGCAGCAGCATGAGTTTATGAAAGGAAAGGCAAATAAAGTAAGACAAGTCTGAGATATTATCTCAGTCTTGAAGGAAAGAGGAAAGTTCACATGTGTTTAGTGGATCTTGAAAATGTGTATGACAGTGTACCTATAACGCTAGTCTGTTTGAGAAAGAGAAGAAAGGAGTACCAGAGAAGTTGGCGAGGTTGTTGAGGATGATGTATGAGGTGGCAATAAACGGAACATCTATTTTTGGGTGATATCGCCATGTCATCCTGATGGAAGGTTCCTTTAAGTAGCTTCCTAGGGCATATTTGAATACAGTGATATTTCCAGAGAATTTAAACTTAAGGTCTCCAGAATTCTAACTCCTGGCGCGAATATCCTTAAAGTTTCCTTTCAGGATATCTCATAATATAGGGACGTATTCTTGACACGCCACATAGCAATCTTCACCCTGCATAGCGTCGACGCTTCGAGGGGGAAAGGGGCAAAATAAAAGAGGAGCCGTTGTTAAGGTTCCCTTCCTCCGTCACTGTTCGAGTTCCTAGATGGCGCCATCATCGTCGCCATCTTTATTTCTTGTAGCTTTGAGCAGGTGCTACAGATACAGTATTATTGGGAGGGCTCCTGCCAAGGCCTTTCATAGAAAGGAGGGCGGGTTCATCAGGACGACATGGCGATATCACCCAGAAATAGATTTTTTGCTTCGCTCAAAATCCGTTTTTTGGGCTCAAGCCATGTCGTCCTGATGGAAGTTTACCAGAGCATTAATGTATGTGTGGATTTTCCAATTGCACCTTAACCTCAAGACAATATTTCCTTGGTCGATTTAGACCTTAGGGACCTATGATGTTACCGTTATACGTCATTGCTTCTAATCATTAACTATGTTAGTGCTTCCTGCCCCCTACAGGGAAGAGTCATACTATGACCAACTTAGCAACAAAAGAGCATACGGGTCTCGCTGTATGCCCCATCAGACGAAGTTTGTATTTTCAAAACGAACAAAGGTTCACATGAGCCACCATAGTATCCAAGGTATATCAGCTCAGCTGTATACCATAACAGATAAGTTTATATCCATGTCGAAACAAGGTATGCGTGGGCAGAAAAGGTTTGTATACATTTAGGAACAAAGTTACTTCAGTTGTTCTATGTTATTTTGCAGAATAATAAGGAATAAAAAAGTAATGCTCATACATAACTTTGTTTATATAGATTTGGGGCAAAATAAGACGCAAATAACTAAGATATTTATTGGCAATCAATACATAGTAATTCAGCATACATTTCATAATAGCATAAAAAATGTAAGAGAATGATAATAATAGACTTAGAGAATACATACCAGACCAGAAATACTTGTTTCATCTGAAAGCAAAAGTTCTTGCCACTCAATTGAAAATTCAGTAATTTTCTAATATATTTCTGAAAAAGACTGTCTATTTACACTTGTGTGAAAAACACATGGCACTAGTGTTAAGTCTGTTTCATCACCTTTAGACACTGGAACAGTCCATAATGTCACCTTGATAACATTTCACTTACCATGTTGCACTGTAAGGTGCCAACATGTACACCCTAGAGAATTATAGTCCCAAATAATTCACTGTTACTTGCAGCACTAAGCGACAGGTTTTAGTACACTACCTGCCGCCACCACCACGTATCTCTTTAATTCTTGCTCTTGCTTCGTGTAGTCCTTGAAAAACACTCTGGATGACTTCCATCCAGTATACGAGCGAAGACGCTCGAAATCCATGAACTGGAAAAATATAATGATGAAGCAATTTTTCTAGGATCATGACCTGTGGGTGTACTGTCTGGATCCGTTCTGCGAATGAAGTAGGTGATCTTTGCCCTTAGTTGCTTCAGGGATAAGTCTGAACCCGATGTTTCCCCTTTAAAGAGCTGTCCTCTCCCGAAGTCTGAAGTTCTACGAAGATAGACCTTTAGACACTCCACTGGACACAGCGAGGCATCTTCCTTCAGAAGGCAGATTCTCCAGGGACCCCACCTCCTGGTGGGTAGCTCGTTCTTGGCGAGAAATGTTGGGTCAGGAAAGAGATTCAGTTCTCCCATTTCCGTAAAGTGAATATGGCCCTCTTCCCGAGAAAGGGCCACTATCTCAATAACTCTAGCCCCCAAGGCTAGAGCAAACAAGAATATAACTTTTTGAGTCAAATCTTTCAGAGAGCAGTTCTCATTGTCCAACATTCAGGCAAAGTGTAATACCTTATCCAAAGACCATGAGATGGGCTTTGGAGGTGCTGCAGGCCTAAGCCTAGCACAGGCCTTAGGAATCTTGTTAAAGAGTTCATTAGAAAAGTCTACTTGGAAAGCGTAAAGCAAGGATCTAGTCAAGGCAGATTTACACGTAGTTATCGTGTTGTCTGCTAAACCTTGTTCATGAAGATGAATAAAGAAGGAAAAACAGAAATCTGTTGAGATTTCTTTTGGTTTTCTTGCCTTGACAAAAGCAACCCACTTTTTCCAAGACGAGATCCCAAACCTTTTCCTTACCGCTAAGGAGAGAAAATCATGAGATGAAGGTCTGGGTTTTCCATAATGAAGCGAAGACAGTCGGCTTCTGTACTTGTTGAGTCAGAACTGGGTCCGGCAGAGGAATGAACCTCAGGTGCAATTCCAATACTAAAGGGAACCAGTTGCTCCTGGGCCACTTGGGAGCCACTAGGGCTACTGTTCCTTGAAAAGATCTCAGCTTGTTGAGGACCTTCATCAGCAGGTTGATTGGAGGAAACAGATAAATCCTGGTCCATCTGTTCCAGTCGAGGGACGTGGCGTCCTCCGCTTTCGCTAGAGGGTCCTCGTATGGGGCCAAATAAAGAGGTAATTTCTTGTTGTCGCTCGTTGTGAAGAGGTCGATGTGCAGTTCTGGGACTTTATGTAAGATGAAGGAAAATGATCTTGCATCTAGGGACCATTCTGACTCTATCGGCGTTAGTCTGGATAGAGCATCCGCCGTCACATTGCGGAAACCTTGAAGGTGAAATGCTGATAAGTGCCATCTCTTCTTTTCCGCTAAGCGGAAGATGGCTAACATCACTTGGTTGAGTTGAGGTGATCTCGAACCTTGACGATTCAAACATCTCATTATCACTTTGTTGTCGAGGATCAGTCTAATATGGACTGAAGGGCGAGGTGACAATTTCTTCAAAGTGAGGAAGACTGCCATGGCCTCCAAAATGTTGATGTGGAAGGTTTTGAATAGAGAGGACCAAGTTCCCTGAACTTTCCGTTGAAGAGAAACCTCCCCATCCTTCCTTTGATGCGTCCGTGTGGCTGATGACTGAAGGAGGAGGTGGTTGCAGAGGCACCAACCTCTTCAGGCTCTTGACCTTCGACCATGGCTTGAGAAGTGATCGTAGTCGGATCGGCATCGGTCTTCTTTGATCTCTTCGAGCATTTGATGCGTATCTTCTCCAGACTCCTGATGCATCTTTTAGCTGTGCTCTTAACACTGGGTCTGTCACTGATGCAAACTGAAGAGAGCCCAGCACTCTCTCCTGTTGGCGTCTTGAAATCCTGTCGGATTTTAGTAGTCTCTTGACAGATCCCGCTATCTCTCTCCTCTTCTTTAATGGAATGGAGAGGCGATGTGACTGCAAGTCCCAATGTATGCCTAGCCATTGAAACTTCTGAGCTGGAGATAGTCGAGACTTTTTGATGTTGATCTTGAATCCCAGATGTTCCAGGAACTGGATCATTTTCTTGGATGCTTGCATGCACTTGGCTCGGATGCTGCCCACACCAGGCAATCGTCCAGGTAGGCCATCACCTGGACACCTTCTAGGCGTAGTTGTTGAACGACTGCATCTGCAAGCTTCGTGAATATCCTTGGGGCTATGTTTAGTCCGAAGGGCATGGCTCTGAAAGCGCACTTTCTTTTGTTGTAGCCTGAATCCTAGGTAGGAGGAGAGTTGGCAATTGATCGGAATGTGCCAATAGGCATCTGCCATGTCTATGGAGACTGTGTATGCCCTTCTGGGCAATAGGGTCCTTATGTGTTGAAGGGTCAGCATCTTGAACTTGTCGTTTTCTATGAATTTGTTGAGTGACGACAAGTCCAGAATGACTCTGAGTTTGTCCGAGTCCTTCTTGGGAACACAAAACAGCCTTCCTTGGAATTTGATGGACTTTGCCCTCCTTATCACCCGTTTGCTCAAGAGTTCTCGGTTATATTCTTCCAGAACGGGGGTGGAGTGTTGGAAGAATTGAGGAAATGATGGTGGAGCGGCCTTCCAGCTCCAACCTAGTATGTTCTTGATCAGGCTGGATCCCGGAATAGTTGGAGTCTTCCTCCTACCGGGTTCCGGAGGGCTTGCCTCCTTGACCGCGTCCTCCCCTACCCCCTCTTCCTCTTGAGGGACGTCTAGAGGAACCCCTACTTGACCCTCTACCTTTAGGGCGAAAGGTAGTAGTCTGCCTCTCATAGGCGGGAGTGAAGGCTGGTGACCAAGTCACCACCTGCTGGGGTACCATCTGGTTGGTGGGTTGGGGCTGTGCCACCACCTGGGGCACTGCGGTCATGGGAAGTTGCTGTTGTTGTCTTGCTAGAGGGCAACCTTGGCCTCTTTGTCTTCCTTTTCGGTTGGGGACCCTCATCCGGGGAAGACTTCCTTTTAGCCGACATACCCCACTTATGGAGAAGGTTTCTGTTTTCTGTGGCGGCCTTGTTTGGCTATCTCCTTGACCACTTCACTTGGGAAGAGGTCCTTTCCCCAGATATTGGAAGATATCAACTTTCTGGGTTCGTGTTTTACCACAGCCGAGGCAAACACGAACTCCCTGCAAGCCCTTCTAGCCCTAACAAAGCCGTAGAAGTCTTTGATCAGGGTTGACAAATGTGTTTTGGCTACGACCATGAACATATCTAGGGATCTATGCTCACTGGCCATTGCCTCCAAGGTGGTCTGGAGGGACAGAGAGGCAGCAAGCTTTTCCTTCGTCTCCTGCTCCCTGCACAGGAGAAAGTCAGACAACTTAGGGAGGTTCTCACTGAACTGACGTCCAGCGATATCTGCCTCCTTCCCGACTGAGAAGGTAAGCTGTATATCCTTCCAGTCTTTGTGATCCGTAGGCACGGCTAGGGAAAGGGGCCTACACTCCTCCAGTGTAGGGCAAGGTTTCCCAGCTTCCACTGCCTTCATCACCGCCTTGAACCCTATTTCCGCAAATGGGAAAGGCCATTGTCGCTGGAGCAAGAAAGGAAGGGTGTTTCTTACTCAGGGCTGGCACCTTAGAGTTAGTGAAGCCCCTGTCCTTCAGACTGCTAGCCAACAAAGCTTGAGCCTTTGCATGGTCAAGCACTATGACCTCCTCCGGCTCTCTCTCCTCTTTGGATACAGGTTCCGCCTTTAGACGGACGAAGCAGTCTGGATAGGAATCAAAGCTGGGCCAGAACTCGATGTCCTCGATAAGGACAGCTCCCAGCTTTTCTGAGATAAAGATCTTCCCATTCATGATTGGCATGTACTCTGCATGCCTCCATGGATTCACCTCAGAGCACGAGGGAAGATCCTTGACATTGAGTCTCTTATGAGACCGACGGGACGCTGCAAGCTGATGAATCTCCTTCCTTAATGCAGCTTCCCTTTCTTCACTCCGCTTTTGGAACGTCTCCATCATAGCCATGATGGCAGACAGGGTCTTATCCGACGTATCAGGTGGAGGAGCGGAGGACATAGAGGGCACTGGTTCTGGGCATCATAGCCATGATGGCAGACAGGGTCTTATCCGACATATCAGGTGTAGGAGCGGAGGACATAGAGGGCACTGGTTCTGGGGCTGGAACCGACGAAACGGACACCGTTTCGACTTCCTCTTCCGTCTCTGGAGCCAACGTTGACTCCTCTTCCTGACCTTCAGCAAGAAGGTCCTTTTCGGTGTCTTCTGACACCTCTGACATCCTCTCGTTGTCTAGATGGATGTCCTTCATCGCATCCGAGACATCCGTATCTACGGAAATCTGGACACAAGGGATCTCAGGGTGAGGCTGTGGAATAACAGCATCCGCAGATGCCTTAGGGAATAGATAGGCCCTCATACGCTCACTCGGGAGGTAAGGCCCCGTGACATTTTTCTGGAAGCCACGAACCCATAAACGCAGCTTACTCAGAGCTGCATCCCTTAACTCCGTTGTCTTGGGGTCTTCAAAGGCCTCACTAACCAAGGCTTTGCACACAGTACATACCTGGGGGTCCCAATATTTGAGAGGTCCCTTGGTTATGGAGCAATGGGAGTGCGTCCTACACTCCTGGTGGCATAGAAGTCCTTGTTACGGACGTTGCAGAAGACGCTACGGCACTTCACATGGTCCTCCTGTAAAGAGAGGAAAATAAAATGAGTATAAGGTAGTTCATCTCACTAGATAAACTAATAAATATTATTAATAATATTTTCCATTTTATTTTATTGCATATAGCTTAGGATAGATAAGCTAGAAATGAATTAGGAAAGACATATACGTGTGTTTCCTGCCCAGCCAATTGCTGTGACCTCCCTCAAGATTAAAGCCTAGGGTTATCCTCCTCAGGAGGCATATTGGAAGAGACCTAACCTATAAGGACAGATACGTGTAACTTAACACCAACTTCCAAAAAGGATTAATAATGAGGGTCGTTCGTAACTGATCATCTATCAGTATATGGAAAGAGAATTCCTTTCCTTATCTTATATGGTCTCAACGATAGACTGCGTCTGAACACACAGAGTATGTTGGAAATTTAACTACTGTATACTTTTATACCATAGTTTTCTGTTTGCAGTATGATCTATACTGCTAATATACTGGCTACTGTACTGTATAGACATATACATGCCGGCTAGGCTAGCACCTAGGGCATAGTTCAGCTGGCACAACATCGACTGGAATGGTGGCCGGCGGGTTACCGGCTGTTGGCGCACTAGCCCAGTCAGCATTCTATGTGATAGGGTAGTGGCCGGTAGTCAGAACTCGGCTGGCTCTTGCCGGCTAAGTCAGTTGTGTCAGCGGATCATTGGCTGTCGGCGCACAAATCTAGCCAGCATCTTGCCGGAAGCCGCCAGTTAGGTTAGTACCTGGCGGCACTAGCCGATAGAGAGAGAGAAAGCAAGGAGTGAAGGATGTTGTAAGAGCGCTGTTTCACTTCCTTCCTCCGGAATGATGGTTCAAATGGAAGGGGAGAATATAAGATATTCAGGCTTCCACCCATCCACCTCCATTGTCGGTCACTGCCAGACACAGGTTGTGAATGGCAGTCCAAGAGAGGACTGAAGAACACTCTATAGTAAAGGGATCTTCTGCCGGCAGCTGGTCCCGCTGACACAGCTATCCCGGAGCTTTGTGTCCAAAAGGGAAAGCTGAGCGACCAGGCCATACAAGCAGAAGCCCGAGCCGGCCCTACAACCTGCTGGCAAGCGGTGAGATTGCAGGACGACGGTCAAAGGGTTGTGATGGCTAGGCCATCACTAAAGGACAGAGGGGGGAGGGAAAAGGGTCCTGTATAAGTTGAGAGAGGAGCTGCCAGGTTGCCGGTCCTACCACACCCTAAGGAAGCTCTGTTTCAATATCGGCGCCATCCTAGGGGGATGGAGAGACTATTCTCCAGCCTAGGGTCTGCCAATACAGTAAAGGGGGCCGGCAGCCATCTAGCCGCCACCCTTAACAAGAGAGAAACAGAGTTGCAGTGCCGGCACCATCCTAGGCAGCAGAAGAATATCTATTCTTCAGCCTAGGGTCTGCAAGCACAGGACTAGTCTACTAGACCACAGGGAGAAGGGGGTAATTCATATGACCCCTTCAAGTGCAGTCTAGGGAAGCTTAGCCTCCTATGCCGACAACATAAACAGACGGGAATCTATTCACCCTGCCGATCAGCTGCCTGCACACGACTATGTACTCTGAGGTTCTGACCTAAACCCAAAGCTTACCATCTGCAGCCAAGGGAAGGGGCAGAAAAACCCTAGCCTAGTCTTGCCTGAATGACAACTCGAGGCACGACCAACTAGGTTTGTTGCCTAAGGCTACACTCGGAGGGAAGGAGGGGATTACCCTATACATGAGGGTAACTGGGGAGTATGTATGAAAGTATACTAAAGCCACTAGGCTACTAGCCTAGTGACAGTGAGATCGACTACCTAAATCATCGAAGCTCTCGTATATTATCTTAGAAGAGGAATGTTTATATGCAATCGATATATCTTATATGTATAAATTGCCTAATATCTTCATTTAATTTTAATAACACCAGGAACGCTTATTATATCATGCATGAAAGTAAACTAGAACGCCTAGGCTAGGAAGCCTAGCGTAAACAAGATCGGCTACCTAGATCGCCGAAACTAATGCGAATACTTACGGCATAATATAATTAATTCCTAGCAATGAAGACTAAATAGCTAATTTCATTTATGGTATTATACCGGGAAAGTCGTTCTGGCTAACTAAATAACTCATGCGTTACGAACGACAGCGCCGAAGGCGCATCCGGTTCAGGCAATAGCTCTGCCAAAAATTAACTTAATTTTGATTAAATTTTTTACTTTACGGCAAGAGCTAAATTTATACAACGTAAAGATCAAATACTCAACTTTCCAGAGGCAGAAGAAGCTGGAGATTGCATAATAAATCCAAAATACCGAGAGAGCTACCGGGAAAATCACCGAGCGAGTTCGCTACAGAAAAAGGAATAAAGATGGGGGCGATGGTGGCGCCATCTAGGGACTCAAACAGTAACGGAGGAAGGGAACCTTAACACTGGCTCCTCTTTTATTTTGCCACTTTCCCCCTCGAAGCGTAAACACTATGCGGGGTGAAGATTGCTATGTGGCATGTCAAGATTACGTCCCCTGATATTATGCGATATCCTGAAAGGAAACTTTAAGGATATTCGCGCCAGCAGTTAGAATAATGGAGACCTTAAGTTAAATTCTCTGGGAATATCACAGTAGTAAAATATACCCTAGGAAGCTGCTTAAAGGAACTTTCCATTGGGACGACATGGCTTGAGCCCAAAAACCACTATACAGACAATATATGGGGAGACAGGCATTTCCTGTGAATGTTCCATTCCTGTCCCTTGTTGTTATGGATACTGTCATTAGAATTAAGGAACAACGAAGAACTGTGCAAATTGATGTTTGCTGATGATTTAGTTGTTATAGCAGACACAGAAGGAAGAACTGCTAGAAAAGTTTTCCGAGAAGGACATGAAGCATACATTCAATTGGAAGTTGGAATAGTGCTAAAACAGAACAAAGAGTTTAACTATTTGGGATAAATATTAACAGAAAAGATAGGTACTGAGAAAGCAGCAAGAGAAAGGTGAAATATACAGGGCAAGAATGGAGAGGTAACTGGACTAGTTTAGACAAGAAAATATCGCCAAATCTCAAAATCAAGATTTATAAGGGTTTTATCAGGCCTGTGCTACTATATGGAGCAGAAACATGGTCATTAAGCTGCAGCAGAAAGAGGAGAAACTTTTAGAGAGAACCAAGATGAGGAAGGCAAGATGGATTGGTAGAATTTCACTACGGGAAAGGAGTGTGTCAAGATATAAGAGGAATGTTTGGTATATGTAGCGTAAAAGATAAAGGTTGGGAAGCTTGTCGGAGATACAGTGGTCATGTAAAGAGAAGAGAGGAGGTGGAACCAAACAAGAGGGTTAAGAACATGTCAGTGATGGGAAGGAAGAGTGTGGGGCTTCAGCAGATCCCATGGATGGATTTGGTGAGTAGGGATACAGGTGAAGTGGGACTATGGGTAGATGATGCAAGGAACAGAAAATTATGGAAATGTCATAGATTAACTCTTCTCTGGGCTTAAGATGGATTAAATACACATTTCGTGCATAGTACTCACATATTTATTGTCCCTTCACTGTGTTACAGATGATACATATTACTTTGACACATAACTTTACTGTTCTCTTCTTAGTCACCCTTTTTTGGATACTGTTTACATCCTTCGTTCTTTATGACTGGGTGCCACAAGCATTACAAAGGATAAAGATAGTAATTGCAATAAATAAGTATTGTTTCATCAGGGTTACAACATTCCTCTTTCCAACAAAATAAAAAAAAAACAGTACATATGTTAAAGGGTCATCTTAACAGTATATGGAAACAATAGCACTAAGACCATAAAGAGAGAGAAAAAAAAAAACTAATCGTTATGGAGGTTTAGACACGTGACCCGACCGGGGTACCTTTTGTGGTGTATTTTTAGGAATGGGAGAAGTACACAAATCGAGATCATTTGGACTCCTTAGTGACAAGGCAATCTCAGTATGAGGACACTTGCCCTCTTTGTTGGTATCCTTAATGGGAATTATTGGAATATCCTGAGGGGAAACATTTTGGTCAGTAGGCACATTACTAGAGACGGCAGGTGGTGGTAAACTCTGATGTAAGATATGCACATTCTGATCATCATTAATGGTACCAGTATGACCTGCTGGGGAAACAGAAATCTATCTATGAAATATTGTGAGTTATGCCTCTTGCAAATTACATTGTTGGCATTAGCTAATTTTATCTTGAAATTCTTGCTATTAATTATTTGAGCCACATTACAAGCCATTGATTATTTGAGCCACATTACAAGCCATTGATTATTTGAGCCACATTACAAGCCATTGATTATTTGAGCCACATTACAAGCCATTGATTATTTGAGCCACATTACAAGCCATTGATTATTTGAGCCACATTACAAACCATTGATTATTTGAGCCACATTACAAACCATTGATTATTTGAGCACATTACAAACCATTGATTATTTGAGCCACATTACAAACCATTGATTATTTGAGCCACATTACAAACCATTGATTATTTGAGCCACATTACCAACCATTGATTATTTGAGCCACATTACCAACCATTGATTATTTGAGCCACATTACCTGACATTGATTATTTGAGCCACATTACCAAGCAGCCACTCGGCTCCCAACACCAAAGTTTTTAAAGAAAATCGCATCATCCACCAGAAATTTGGATTTAAAATCAGAATTTTTAGCCCTATCAGACCTAGTCAGATGAAGTCTTAAGTGATCAAGGGCAGGTCTAAGAATGCCCTGCCAAACATTTCATGCTGGTGAACGTCCAGTACTAGAATGTATTGTACATCTATAATGATACAACAGTCAACTTGATCTGAAACTGATATCACCTGATGAGAATTTGATGAACAATCTTCTGAAAACCTGGACAGCTTGTTAGGCTAGGCCATTTGACTGAGGGTGATAAGGGGCACTTAGTGTGTGATAGATTTTATTAGAATCAATAAATGATTTGAAATCTTTTTAGATAAGCAAGGCCCATTGTCTGATATGAGCTCTTCAGGTAGACCAAATCTACAAATGGTTTTCTGTTATAATATACAGTTATAGATAAGATTAAGTGCTTGGAAGCATGGATATCCAGAAACTTAGATTTGGAGTCAATAATAATGAGAAATTCAACACCTTTAGGACTACTATTAGTGAAGCTCTCAGCACAAGATATAGTGGTCTTCTCAAGGTCCATGTCAATATTTGGCCAAATAACCACAGTTTGCACAACTGACCTCATTTCACTTGTATCTGGATGACCATTATGGAATTATTTCCTAACAGTAGCTCGATACAATTCTGGAACAACTAGTCTATAATGATATAACAAAAATTCATCGTCTACCGACAGTTCCTGCCGTATTTTCATATACAGTTCCATGTGTTGAATAATGCATATTAGTTTCCTGGGAATCCCAAATCCTACTAGGTCCTTTACCTTAGACAAAATATGACTAATTCGTAGATATGTATTTTTCCTAACTATACAAACCTTAGCTATTTAATAGGGGTTATTACTTTCGGCGTAGCTGAAATGACGAGCCATTAGAGTTTTAACGAGGGTTTACTACCCCACCGCTAGTTAGCGGGGGGTAGGGAGGGTAGCCTGCTAAACCCCCCCCCCCACACACACACACACACACCTGTGCTTGAGCTCACTTTGCTTGGAGGTAGGACTTCAAGGGGGATAGGGGTGGCGGGCAAGTTTGATTAAATTGCTAAGGTTTGTATAGTTAGGAAAAATACAAATTATCTACGAATTTGTCATTTGTTCCGTAACTGACATACAAACCACGCTATTTAATAGGGGTGACTCACTCATTAGGAAGGGTGGAAAGTCCCTGTCAGTACTGGCTTTTGGCTTTGCCCGGAGACTCAATATTTGAGTGTGTTCGCACTCAGTAATAAGGAGTCCCTGCACCTCGCTAGAACCTTGCTACTCAAGGACTGCGGCCTACGCAAGCTGTGTGTGAAGGTATAATGAAGTGTGACTCGTCCTAGGAAGTTGACCTGAAGTTCTTTAGATGGAAACTTTAGGCTAGCACTCTCCCAATACCACCTCGTCAGGGTATGGGGACGTGACAGTATTATCTTAATACTAGGAACACAAGGAAACATGGTTTACCTGCAGTGGTTTGAGGTCAGCTGTGCAGAGAACCCCAGGATGCTGCTTTCCCCCAGAGAGGGGAGATGAAGAATAAGGGCCAGACAAACCTTTTCATTCATGCAGACTAAGACCGGGTAACAATGCCCTCAACCTTCTGCTACTTGTCCAGTAAGGAGCCTGAGGTTTTAAACCAGCTGTTGTGCAGCCACCACAGGGCTGATAGAAAACATATCGAGCCTCCTGTGGGTCACGTCTTACAGGTACAGTAGTGGGCTGTGGAGGTTGTCTGACGCTTCCACACCCCTGCTTGAAGAAACTGCGTCTCTGAGAAATTTTTCTTGAAGGCCAGGGACGTAGCTACGCCCCTGACATCATGTGCTCTAGGGTGACGTGACGGAGGGTCTGGATTCAGGGACAGAAGGATCACCCTATGAATCCATGCCGAGATGGTGTTCTTGGTGACTCTCCTCTTAGTCCTCCCAGTGCTAACAAACAATGCTTGCACCTGGCGACGGACTGCAGCTGTTCTTTTGAGATATAGCCTCAGACTCCTTACTGGGCACAGTAGGAGATGGTCTGGGTCATCTGTTACAGAACGAAGACGCTAAATCTGGAAGGAGTCGAACCGAGGGTCCGGAACCCCCGGATTTTGAGTCTCGGCAATAAACTCAGGGACGAATTTGAACGTTACCTCCCCCCATCCCCTTGAATGGGCGATGTCATATGAGAGACCATGAAGTTCACTGACTCGCTTGGCCGAAGCCAATGCTAGCTAGAACATAGTCTTCCAAGTTAGGTGGCGATCTGAAGCCTGGCGTAATGGTTCATAGGGAGGTCTCTTAAGAGACCTGAGAACTCGAACCACATTCCATGGAGGAGGTCTCACTTCCGACTGAGGGCAGGTAAGTTTATAACTTCATATGAGTAGGGAAAGTTCCAGCGAGGAAGAATGTCCATTCCTTTGAGCCTGAAGGCTAGACTCAAGGCTGAGCGATAGCCTTTCACCGCCGAGACTGAAAGGCGCATTTCTTCCCGCAAATACACGAGCAACTCTGTTATTGCTGGAATAGTGGCATCGAGGGGAGAGATACCCCTTCCACAACACCAACCACAGAAGACTTTCCACTTTGCCTGGTAGACAGATGCTGATGATTTTTGCAGATGTCCAGACATCCTAATCGCAACCTGTTGCGAAAATCCTCTCTCTGTGAGGAGATGCTGGATAGTCTCCAGGCGTGAAGTCGTAGCGAAGCTACGGCTTTGTGGAAGATGTTGGCATGTGGTTGTCTGAGTAGATCGTGTTGCGGAGGGAGTTCTCACGGAAGTTCCGTTAGGAGCTGCAGAAGGTCCGGAAACCATTCCGCGTGATGGCATAGCGGAGCTATGAGGGTCATTGAAAGATTGACCGATATTCTGGTCTTGTTGAGCACCCTCCTCATCAGACAGAACGGGGGAAAAGCGTACACGTCGATGTTGTCCCACTGTTGTTGGAAGGCATCTTGCCAGAGAGCCTTGGGATCCGGGACTGGGGAGCAGTACAGCGGAAGCTTGAAGTTCAGCGCTGTCGCGAACAGATCCACAGTCTGGGAACCCCACAAAGTCAGGACTTTGTTGGCTAGTAGATGATCCAAAGACCACTCGGTACTCACTATCTGAGATGCTCTGCTCAGATTGTCGGCGAGCACATTCCTCTTGCCTGGAATGAAACGTGCCGATAGTGGAATCGAGTGGACTTCGGTCCATCTCAGTATCTCTACTGCAAGATGGGATAGATGCTTTGAAAAGGTACCTCCTTGCTTGTTGATGTAAGCCACTACCGTGGTGTTGTCGCTCATCACCACCACAGAGTGGCCCGCCAGGTATTGTTGGAACTGCTGAAGGGCCAAGAAAACAGCCTTCATCTCTAGAAGATTTATATGGAGGCACTTTTCTGATTCTGACCACAGGCCTGAGGTCCTGTGGTGCAGAACGTGGGCCCCCCACCCTTTCTTTGCGGCGTCCGAAAACAGCATCAAATCCGGGGGAAGGACGAGAAGATCCACTCCTCTTCGTAGGTTCTCGTCTGTCACCCACCACTGGAGGTCCGTCCGTTCCGCAGGTCCCATAGGGATCGTGACGTCCGGGGAATCGCAACCTTGATTCCACCGAGACTTGAGTCGCCATTGGAGGGATCTCATCCAGAGGCGACCGTTGGGAACTAGACAAGCCAAGGATGAGAGGTGACCGAGGAGACGTAACCACGATTGGGCTGGAAGCTCTTCTTGTCTGAGGAAAGGGCTTGCGACCCTCCTCAGCCTTGCTATCCTGTCGTCTGATGGGAAGGCTTTGTGGAGATTGGTGTCTATAATCATGCCTAGGTAAACCAGTCTTTGAGTGGGAAGCAGAGAGGACTTCTCGAGATTTACCATGATCCCCAGATCCTGGCAAAGTCCCAGAAGTTTGTCTCTGTGTCAAAGAAGGGATGACTCCGAGTCTGCTAGGATCAGCCAGTCGTCCAGATAACGGAGGAGACGGATGCCGATCCTGTGTGCCCACGACGATATTAGGGTGAACACTCTGGTGAAAGACTGTGGTGCTGTGGAGAGACCGAAACACAGCACCTTGAACTGGTACACCTTGTTGTCTTGGCTGAATCTTGAGTACTTCCTTGAAGACGGATGGACTGGGGGGGCAGAGAGCTTCCTCGAAGACTTACGAGGAGACAGCTTCGTCCTCGGAGAAGTCACCGCGTCCGAAACTCCTCTCTTCCTCTTCAGGGGAGTAGGTGCAGCCAAAGATTTGCGGCCCAACTCAGAGAGAACAGGCTTGAAAGCCTGTGCTACCGCTCTGATTAGAGCCCCAAACCAGAGCTGCCGGCTGACGGCTGCTCTGTCAGACACTCCCTCTGGAGGGACAGGGATCGACGGATCCCTGGGAGGAGTTTCCATAGGTGGGTTCGCGTGAAAAGAAAAAGAGGATAAAGAAGAAATGTCCCTGGACCTTTCTCGAACTTTCCCCCTTACCAGCGGGCGCGCTGTTCTGCGCTTGCCGGGGGGGTGGGGGGGGGGGAATGCGGCGATGGTGACCTTACCACGCATTGTCCTGCAGCCTCGCGCATGGGAGGGTATTGGCGATCGCGCTGGGGAGCGGGCTGGGGAATACCCGGGGTCGCGCGCGGGGGAGTGATGGCCCGTAGGGGCGCGCAGGAGACTTCATAGATTGCGCGCTCGCGCGCGTGAAGGTGAATGTTCGCGGGCGCGCAGGATCAAGGTGAAGAGTCTGTGCGGGTGAGAGACTGTGTGCTCTAGAAGTCGATGGGTGCGCGCAGGAGAGATATCTCTTGCGCGCGGGCGCGCAGCTGGAACCTGCGTGCGTTGGCCCGCCTCTTGTGGGCACACATCAGGAGGAGATGGGCGTTGGCGCGCAACCTCGTGGGCGCTTGTAGGTGACTGCGAGGGATGGCGCGCAGGTGAAGGTAGACGGCACGTCGGTAAGCGCTAGTGCGTTGGAGAGCGCTGGCGAGTAGGGGAAGTTCTAGACTTCCCTACTGCCCCCAGATCCGAAGATTGTAGGTGCGCAGGAGATCATTGGCGCAGAGAGCGCTGGGGCGCAGAAAAGCACTGGCACGCAGGAGAACGACGGCGCGCTGACACGCAGGTGAGCGCTGGCGCGCTTTACCAGGAACCTTGGCAACAGGTGAGCGCTGGCGCGCAGGTGAGCGCTGGCGCGTAGGAGAGTGCTGGCGCGCAGATGAGCGCTGGCGCGCAGGTGAGAGCAAGTGAGCGCTGACGCGCTATATCGGCAACAGTAGGAGAGCACCTGAGCGCTAATTCCAAAACCTCCGAGAGGTCAGCTGAACGTTGGCGCGCATGTTTTGCATGGCGCGTAAGGGACGTATGCGCTAATTTGCACGTACGCCCTTGTTGCCCCGAAGGGACCGATGCCTGTTTTATAGAAACAGGTTTCGTTGGCGCCCACAGCGCATCAGCAGCCAAGAACGGCAACGGCAGGTCAGCATGTCTGACAGATGGAAGGTCGGTGTGTTCTTTGTAAGGACAACCTTCCACCGAAGGGGATCGCGAACGATCCGCAGAGAGGTCCAGGGTTGTAGCAGGAACAGTCGGAGACCGTTGACGAGGAGCCTCTCCTCTGCGGCGGACTGCAGAGGTGACGACGAACCGAAGAGGCGCCTCCTCACACCCTTGTGAGGTGAAGGAAGACCTCTCCGGCGAAGAGGAAGGCGAGCCTTCCGGCATATACACCTTCTGGGGGCCGTTGGGTCAGCAAGCTGACCATCAGCAGTCCTCCGAAGAGGAGTCTCTGTGAGTGAACTCCCCTGAGGAGGAGAATCACCGGCAGGAGAGACTGTTGGACTTTTCCTCCCTCGAAGGTTGAGCAGAGGGAGAAACTAAGCCTTTAGCTACAGCAGGTTGAGCAGTTGCAGAGGCATTAGGAGATACCGCATCAGATACCTCTGCCCCCACAACGTCGACGATAGACAGAGGATCAACCTCTGCCAACGTCGGCGATTGCTTGACAGCGGCACCCAACCGGATGATGTCAAACAAGGCTTCCTTGGAGGGCGAACCTTCGAGCCCCAAGGAAGACCAAAGCTGAAGTAAATCGGTTACATTTACATTTAAATTTAATTCCTCCCCCGGGGGAAGAGGTGGAGCTGCCTCGCTAGGGGAGGCAACGCCATCTCTCGAACCTTGAGGTCGGGAAACAGAACCATGGTCTACGCTACCACTCGACAGTTTCTCGGAAGAAACCGATCGAGTGGGAGCTTCGGAGGAGGTTTGGGCAACGGAAGAAGAGTCCTTGGGTTTTCTCCTTTCAAAGAAATCTTCGAAGGAGAAATATCCCGCCTGGACTTCTTCTTTTGTCGCCGAGAAAACCTCTCCCACTGGGAGGTAGACCACTCCCTACACTCATCACACTTATTAGTTCTATCACACCGTTGGCCCCTACAGTAAGGACAAAGGGTGTGAGGGTCCGTCTCGACCGCCGACATAAATGTACCACAAGGGCGGGTAATCCAGGACATTTGCGCATGATCGCAGAGGCCAACTTCACAAACAAACCTGTACGAGAGAAAGCAAAAAGACATTAATGGCTGTCAGAGAGGAGAGGGTGAGGGCGGACACCCGAGCCGAGAGCAAAGTGAGCTCAAGCACAGGTGTGTGAGGGGGGGGGGGGTAGCAGGCTACCCTCCCTACCCCCCGCTAACTAGCGGTGGGGTAGTAAACCCTCATTAAAATATGGCTGGTCATATCAGCTATGCCGAAAGTAATAACCCTTATTAAATAGCGTGGTTTGTATGTCAGTTACGGAACAAAGAATCTTTGAGCGTGGCTCCCGTAAGTGCTTCCTCAGAAAGTTCATCAAATTCATTCACCATACTAATGAGTTTAATAATTTCATTTGGTACCTGAAATTTAACTGTGTTATCCTTGATAAGTAATCTTGATAAGCAATCCGCTATAGTATTATTATTACCAGGAATATGTTCAATTGTGTAATCAAAAAACAAGAGAAGGACAGACCATCTTATCAATCTGGCATTTTCAATTTTAATTATAGGTTTACCGGGGATGAAATTAAGAATTAGAGGATAATAGTCAGACCTCAACACAAGATGTCTCCCAATCAAATATCTAGCAAACTTATTTAGAGCAAAAACAATAGTCGGCCTTCTCTGTTGATTTGAGCATAATTCATTTCGGTGTGTGTCATCTTTCTACTCGCAAAAGATGTAGTTAACATAAAGTTGTCTACATGTTGCTGAAGGAGAACAGCACCCACACCAACTGGTGACTTAACCACCTCTACTACTAAATAGCAGGTGTATCTAATTTATTAAGTGGCAAATGAGAAGCTACAGCTGTTTTCAAGGTGTTAAAGGCCTTATTAGCTGCTTCAGACCATGTAAATCAACACCCTTTTTAGTCATGTCATACAGAGGGGAGGCAATAGTAGCAAAATTCTTAATGAATGAATGATAAAATAAGACCTAGAAATTACTTGAGCCGAGTGTCAGTGGGAGGAATTAGAGGAAAAACTATAGTTTTAACATTTTTTTCATCTGGCTCATATCCCTCTCTACAAAGCTTTAAAACCTTAGTACTTAACAAAAGTTACTCTGAACACAGATTTCTTCACATTCAGCTGAATGTTGGCATCACGCAAAGTACGAAGAACCACTCGCACATTTATCATGTTCAGCTGGTGAGCCTCCACATGAAATAATATCAAGATATGGATAAACAAAATCAAAAGAAGCTAACAATTAGGAAATTAACTTCTGAAATATTGCAGGTGCAGAATGGATGCCAAGTGACAACCATATATATCTATTTAGACCCAATGTGTGTTAATTATCAGGTATTTACGGTCTTCTGGAGCAACTTCCATTTGCAAATAAACATTCTTGAGATGAAGTCTAGTATAATACTAATGTCCAGACACATTGGAAATCAATTCTTACATATTAGGTAATGGGAATTTAGACTCGTGAAGAATTTCATGTACCCAGCGAAAGTCTCCACAAACCCTAAGGGATCCATACTGTTTCCTGATAGTAACATTTGGCAAGGCATAATCTGAAAATTCTACTCTATGATCTTATTATTTTCTAGCTCTCGCAGCGCTCTCTCAACCTCTGCGTAATGTCAGTGGCACCGTGCGGGCCTTCTGAAAAACAGGAACATGAACAACTTAAGATACAATCAGGCTTGACAGTTCTTAATAGGTTTCTAAATATCTATATCATAGCTTTCCACAAAATCTTCTACATTTAGTTGATGGACATTAATTATATTGCATTTATTTATTAAATTCATACCAATCAAGTTATTTAGGGAGTCTGACCTAACAACTATGAATTCAATATTTGATTGATTTTGCTTTTTATACTGAAAATTTGTAACTTTGACCTTTCCAAATACTTTGTTTGGTACTTGGTTTTAATACTGCAATTCAGTAATGTACTGTTTAACTTTTCAAAATCATCATACTTTAATGTGGAAATAGTGGAACCTGTTTTGATTTCAAATAAAAAGGGCATATGATTCAATTTACAACTTGCAATATAAGGTTGAACAGAAGTTTATTTATTATACAATTTAAATCTAATTACTCTTCAGCATCGGATCCCTTTTCTTGGACCATAACTAAATGAGTCTTCATCATTTGTGGTGCTCTTCTCTCTTTCTTGGCTGGTGATGATGGTTGGCCACTGGACACCCTGACATAGGAGTTGCTCTTCACCTTGCATTTGCACACTGATGCTACTTGGCCAGGCTTGCCACATTCGTAACAAGTAGCATTTTTGTGCCGATAGTCCCATCATGAATGGTTCATCTTGCTGCAGACCTTACATTTTTCTCTTCTTGACCTATCAACATTTCTGTTCCCGATATGCAGGCTACCAATAAATCCCCCACTGTATTTGTCTGGAAATCAAAATCCGAGCACCAAGAAACAATTTGTATTTAAGAAACTCTTCCTTAATTTCCAAAGTCACATAGTTCAGCTAACTTATTCAGATCCTTGAAGAATGAATCATACTTTTTTTCTTTCAATTTATTGCGGTCTTGAAATTCGGCCAAATGTTTGACAGTTGTCTTCTTAGGTTTGTACAGTAGCTTCAGGTTAGTTTCCACTTTGGTCAGGGAGAGGGCTAACGTCTACCCAGGAGCAATCAGGGCAACAATATTATCAAAATATTAAGTTGGAATGCGAGTTAAGATCAAACTTAAGTACTTGACGAGATTCATCTGTGATCTCTTGAGTATTGAAGGCAAGTCATTAATTCCAACCAGTTATCTAAGGATTGTGATTGGCACAAACAATGGGAAACAGTCTGCCATATTCATTAAGCATGTACTTAAAAGTAAACACTTGAAATAAAGTGTGCAAGTAACATTAGTAATGCCAATGTTTAGTTAAACATTAAAATTTATAGAATTATGTTATTACCACCACTGAATTTTGGCAGCAGTTACCTAGACTTAAGCTACTTCTGTGTAACGGAAGGCATTTCATCCACATATCACATCTTTCGTCGCCACTGTCATAATTTAACAATTCTATGGGCTCATGTTGGATTAAATACACACTTTGTGTACAGTCCCTTCTCTGTGTTACAGATTATATATATTACTTTGACACATAACTTTACTGTTCTCTTCTTGGTTGCCCTTTTTGGATACTGTTAACATCCTTCGTTCTTTGTGACCAGGCGCTGCCAGCATTACAAAATATAAACATAGCAATGTCTTGCAATATATATGCCTCACAAGCACCCAGTTCCTTGCAAAACCCAATATGTAAGCTATGGAATAAATAATTACTTTCAGCAGAGGTTTCAGAAGATTTGGCAATAAAGGTATATAAATTATCCAGAATTCCCAAGACATGACATGAGCTCATTCCGGTGGATATCCAGACTGGTTCCAAATCTCCAGGTGGACTTGTTTGCGACAAGCTTCAATCGCAAGCTTCCTTGCTACATAGCCCCCAACCTGGACCCTCAGGCCTATGACGCGGAAGCATTAACCCTAGACTGGAACCGTTGGCAGAAGATATATTATTATTATTAAAAGAAAAGGCAAGCTACAACCCTAGTTGGTAAAACAGGATGCTATAAGCCCAAGGACTCCAACAGGAAAAAATAGCCCAGTTGGGAAAGGAAGTAAGGAAATTGATAAACTATAAGAGAATAAATAATCACAATAAAATATTTTAAGAACAGTAACAACAATAAATTAGATCTTTTATATATAAACCTAAAAGTTCAACAAGTTGGCTCATTAACCTTGCATAAATTTTCATTTGGGACCATGTTAACTTGGATACTGTATTGCCTTTTTACTGACTTGAGAGTTGTTGGGCAGTGTTGATCTCCTTAGATATATAAAAATTTATAATTTGAATTTTTAAATTAGATTAATGTAACAGTATCTGAAAGGATCTTAATTATTAGAAGGCATAAAAATCAATGTTTGTTTATTCATAAAAATCATTTGAGTATATGAATTCAAGGAGACTATGTAAACTATAGGTTTAAGAGAAAAATTTAGTAGACTTAGGTTTATTCTTGCTTTGCAGTTACTCTGTTATGATGATTTTTGCAGGGATGTCTAGCCTCTGTAGAAGGATGTCTTGGTTTTGAGCTTTACGAAGAACCTGGCAAAGTACTTGTTCAAGTGATATTGGCCATTATACCTTTGGTAACAATTATTTGCTTGCTTGCTGCACATATTCTATTTGGACCTCATGAATTTTGGCCAACCTTGCAACGTTTTTCATGGCACAAGTTGGTATGTTTTACAGAGATTTTTAATTTTACCATATCATTACCATTCCATAGGCTGTTGCCATTGTTTGTACATAATAGTGGGTAATGAATTTTAGTAGAATTGAAGTGGATACGAAATGTATAACTTTAAATCTTGGAGGCTCAAACATGATATGCATGTTAATATTTTTGTTGGCTATATAAGTGAAGTTTGAATAATAATTATGTATGAGAAATGTAGTTTGTAGATTCAAGGCATTGTCTTTGCATTTTCAGTAAGATTTTAATATGCTTTACTTCTGCATTATTTATTTTAGATGATTCTTAAATCATGTTTTAGCATTTTCCTATCACTGTTATATTTGTGTTAAGTGCATTCCAGCCCAAACAAATGCCTCATTCTTCCACTGTCTATTGTTATTCTTTGTTTCATGCATCTAGGTTTTGTTTACTTTTACCAGTTAAAACCTCCACATTTAGAAGTTTCAGAGAATTTTTCACGTTTATTCCCCTGTAAGACTCGATATCTATATTCCTGCGAGATCCATATTTTAAGATTGCGTGTATTATTCAGTAGGAATAGCATTTACTAATGTAAGGAAAATTTCCAGGCTTATGTGGAATAATTTTCTTATACCTTTAACAGAAAAATTTAAAGCTTTCTCAATACTCTGTTACACCTGAATTATTTACCTTCTGTATACATAACGCTCTGAACAGTACAGTATCTTCAAAAGGTACATAACGTTTGTTGCCATCAAACTCATTCATTTACAGAACCTCTCCTTTATTCTTTTTAATCTTTGGGGAACTTTGAACTTAGTTCTTTTTTCCCCCATCTTCAGTACCATAATAATACAACTCCCTCAGTAAATGAGGGAAGATAAGTTTTATATTTATATTATAACAGCTTTTTTGTTAATGGTTATTTCTTTGGCCTAAAAATTAAAGTAAATTACAGAAATACAGTACTGTATATACTAGTGTAACATGCAATCTCTCATATTGTGACCCCCAAATTTTCACCCATAAAAATTATTTTATTATGTATCACATGCATCATGCAATTTCCTTTTTTGAGACCAAATTCTAATAAACTAACCCTTTTTCTTCCACCCCTTTATCCCAAATTCTAGTTCAATAAGTTGAAAAAGCACAAAAAGAGTGATTAAAGTATCATTAGTAACACACAGCTATAAACAATCGAACAATAAACAGCTGCTTTATGAACAACTGATTTTGATAACAGCTGTTTTGCTTGCGTTACAACTTTTGTGCGATAGTAAACAATTACAGTACTGTAGTTATTACAAATGACTTGATATATTACAGTATTACATATTTTTTTCATGTGTCTTGAAAAGGTAAAGCCATTTACACAAAACCTACCTAAAGAATTGGAGGAAAAAGTCAATATTTTCTAAGCTTTGAAATAAAGCACCAAAAAGCTAAAGAATATAAAAATATTACGCATTAGCAGTTAATCATCAGTAGATGAAATATGCTAAAAGTACTTTTAGTTAAATCTACATAACCTTTACATACTCTAGTGAACTTAAAATTATAATTTGAGTAGTAATTGTCTCTTTTAGCAAGAGAAAAATAATTCTTTGGTAATTTGCTTTAAGCAACTGTTTTTTGTAAAGCGTAAACGTAAAAAACGGAAAAGACGTATATTTGCTACTTTTATTTCATGTGATACTATGTGAATATTATATGCATTATTATTGAATATAGTTAAGTGAAACATCAGTTTTATCAAAATCCTGTTTATTTTAAATGCAGTTGTACTTTTTGACGAAAGTAAAAGGACACAAAGTATACTGTAGTTTGGTCAACAGTGTAGCCTGGCTGAACAGTACACAAGTTATGAGTGTTCATATTTTAAGTTTTTCATTTACGTATACAGCATGTAAGGATGTGTCTACAGTAAAAGTAAGTTTTAGATTGAAAAGTGTTAGAGTGTATAATGGGTTATTAAGCATTTTAGAAAGGTTTACAAAATTAAATAAAATAAAAAATATGAAAACTTGAAAAAAATAATGAAAAAAAAATATACTAAAGATTTCTGTAAGTATTTCGCAGTTTTTCAGCTATCACAACAGATCCTGGAATGGAGCACCCACGATAGCCGAGGGATTACAGCATAGTATTTTATTCTATGTGAAAATATTAGTGGTACTGTATGCAAGTTTTATTAAAAGTAATGGCTGCCTTAGCAGAATTAATATTTTTCTGGGTCGAACCTGTGGCGCCCGGTGAAAAGTCCTTCTTGTATATCTTTTCTGATAAAAACCTTCCAATTATACCAGAGAAAGATAAAAGCATGGAATGCTGAGGTTACAACCCTCGCGCGAGCACCTTTTGGGTGTCGTGTATAAAGCAAAGGCGCGTGAAATCCACTATTCACAGGTTGTCTTCCATTTAGTTAATTCCTTCGCCAAAGGGATGGGCCGATACAGAGGCCCTAGACACACCCCCATCGCCGCACCACCCACGCCACGACGCGAGCGCCATCTGAACAGCATCCTTCTTTTTGGAATACAAAGTGTTGAATCGTTTTGTTGTGCTCTCGGTCTTTTTTATCAATCGTGGATTTATTTTGTCATGTCCGAAGCTCCATCTTCACACATTCCAATGTTAAGTACCATAGTTTGTTTTGACAGTATTTTATTGTACCGGGCTTTTGTTTTATATCCAGTATAGTCTGTTTTATAATTCCCGTCTGGCCTTTCATGGCGGCCATTGTTTGTTCACTGTTTGGGAATTCATCTTTGTCTGCCCGTTTAGTACTCTGTCACTTAGGTTCTTGGTTAAGTCCCTGGCCTTATGCCTTTAGAACCGTTATTATTTTTATTTTTTTTTTTTTTTTTTTTTTTTTTTGTGTATTTATACTCATGGTACTTTTTGCTAGTAAGTCCAGCCTACGAACGAGATAGCGATTTAGCTTTGTATTTGTTTAGTGCCCGCCCCTCCGAGGCGTTCGTCACTCGACTGTGCTATTTATTTTAAGTTTTAGCAGTTGCTATTCTTCGATCGTAGTGTTTTATGGATGTACAGGTTTATTTTATACGTTTATAATAGTGTTGTGTGTTTTTTAGTCCTGTTTTTGTGTTTAAGAGAGCGAGAGCTTGGGGTCCCCGTTTTCTGTTCGCAGTCACGAGTTACCCCTTTCTCTCGTTTTCTTTCTTAGCTCCGGTGGGGGAGCAGATTTCCCGTTTTCCGTTTTGTGCGTTCAGCGGGTTCTCCCTCCCTCACCTCTACCCCTCTGGGTGGATGATAACTTACGAGTTATTTATTTTTCGTGACTTTTCAATTGTTAGCGTTATTTTGGTCCGTGTTTCGTCCTCTCCCCGTTACGGCTCGGGAGTAGTTATGAACGTTTTCCACTCCGCCTTGAGTTATACTCCGCCATGAGGGATTCTCAATAACTTTCGTTCTATTGTTATATTTATATTGTTTACTACATGGGACGGGCTTCATATTGTTTAGATACGACCCTCCGGTGGCCCTTACTTCGGTCTCAGGCCACGGCCATATCCACAATAGCCTTTGTTATTACAACTGTGTTTGTTATTCACAATAATTAATTATTCAGGACCTTTCTTCTCCCTCCGGCCTCACCGGAGATCGTAAATACGCTTTACTATAATCTAAGCTTTAGTCTTTAGCTGCGGCTTAGCTTTTTATCTTTCACAATTGAATTATTAGCCACAATTGAATTATTCAGGGCATCTCATTATCCTCCGGCGTCACCGGAGGTCGCCCAAACACTTCACACTTAAAGTTGCCTTGGCTAATTAGCTAAGGCTCCTTTATTCAGGACATTTCATTACGATCCGGCCTCACCGGAGCTCCGGCTTCACCGGAGGTCGCCCATACACTTCACACTTATATTTGCCTTGCCTTTAGCTAAGGCTGGTGTTTATATTTATTTTAAGGGCATGTCACTGCTTCCCCGACCCTTGGAGGTCGGCGGATTGCTTTAAGCTTATTATCCTTATGTCATTAACAGACATTGGGTGCATTACAAATATACAGACAATTGAATATTAAAGTGCCAACAATGGTATGGGGCGGTATCAACTTAAAGTTAATAGTCAGTTGTTTGGTCAATGCAATATGGGTGCTTAGGTAATTCAGTGAGTGCCAGAACTCTAAAATAATAGGTTTTTTATCCCTTATCAGAGTTTCAAGCAACACCAGACTCATGTGTCTTTTCTTTTACAGAAGGCCCGTTGTACTGCTGAAGGATGCTCTGCCTCGTTCAGCGACCCCGTTGGGCATGACCTCTGCCGGTCTCATGCTCACTGCTCCATTCCCTTTATCCAGGAACTGGGACAGGCCCAATACCCAGTGTGGTTCCCGGATTTGTGCTCGTTCTGTTACGAGTTGTCGTCAGTTCTGCTGAATGATGATGTAAGTGGGTTTTCCCTTTGTTCCTTATTTCTCGTTGGCAGACACTAATATAGACATGAATATGATATACACAGTATATTTGGGAGGGCAAACCCCCTCCTCCATCACTAATCACTGCAAATCTTACAGGCCGATGATGTCTCTCTTCGGTCAGCAAGGGCTACTCTTCGTCCGTGGGTGTCGGGCTTTGGCAGGAATGCCCCGTCTGGCGCACCCTATCTCCTTTGATGGGGATATGGCCTCCCGTCTCTTCCCAGGCTCGACTACTGCTGCAGTCTCTCCTGACCTTGCTGCCCCTTTAATTGAAGAATTCAGGGCTACCATTTCCGTGGAGGACGAAACCCTCGTACCGATGGACATGGCTGGTCTGGATATAGACGTAGAACCCAGGGACGAGCAGGTAAGTGGTGCCGAGTTGGTGGAAACCCTTTTCTCTCCTACTCCCTCTTCTACCTCTTCCTTTCTAGGTTTTGATAACTCTAAGGCTTCTCCTCGGGATCCCTCTGCCTCCGTACGACCCAAGGTGAAGCCACTTCGAACTTATAAGACTTCAGCTTTGCCAGTATCAACGTCACCGGTCCCCGGACCCTCGACAGCTCCTGATATTCATATTGCTCCTCGTAAAACCACTACTCCTAAGAAGTCTAAGTCTACCAAATCCAAGAAAAAACCAACGGGTGACTTTCAGGTACCCTGGGCTGATCTCCTCCCCATCCAACTGATCAAAGGATTGGTCAGGGATCAAGTTCAACATCACTCTGGTGCAATAACAGAGATTAAGGATATGATGGCTACTCTGATCAGCGCCGGAACTCAGTTCCCTCCCCCTTCTGCCCCAGACGCATCGAAGCTGCCGCCCTTCGATAAAAACAATCCTTGGCGGTTTGCTTTGCATGCTCCATTCGTAGATGGCTCCCTAACTCTGGAGGGCATGGGCACCCGCCCTCTAGAGGACCTGGAGTTCTATCCCCCGGGCCTAGCATTCCCGTTCAATGGTTTTGTACGGTTAAAGGAACATGCATTGGTCCGTATGGACAAGGTACCGAAGGAAACGGTCATATTTCCAAAAGAGCAGGCCCAGGCTATCTGGGTCAGAACACTATCAGAGTGGGGGTGTATTAACTCCAAGCTCACCCCTCACAAAGGTTCCTACACTATTTTTACGACAGCGGCCTCCATCTCTTTGCCGCTCATAGACAAAGTCACAGAGCTGACTATACAGGCCATCAAGAAGGCTCTTCCATGCCGGCTCTCAAGGAGACGGACCCCACCTCTTTGCTTATTCCGGGTTCCTCGGCAGCCTGGGATGCTGCGGCCTCTACCTTCACGGTGGGGAAACTAGACCCGGACTGTGCCTCTACTCTTTTCTCTGAGAAGCTTCCCAGATTAATAGAGAGTCTTCTCAAAACTGAGTTCGAGACCCGTACTAGACTTGCTAGGTCCCTCCAATCCATCACCTCCATGGAGTCCCTTGCATCTCTTTACCCAGAGGAAACGCTGTTCAGAGTCGCCACAAAGAACCAGCTGCTATCCTACCAAATAGATCTCCATGACTTCTGGTCAGCTCGGGTTAGTTGCAGGAAGTTCGTTCTGTCGGAGGCCACCATCAGGCATGAGCCGAACAGACTGATAGCTTCCTCCTGCTGGGGTAAGACCCTCTTCCCTCAGACCGAGGTGGATAAGGTTCTTCAGGACGCAGCGAGGGCAAACCAGAATTTGCAGGTAAGGTGGGGTCTCTCAGCCAAAAAGAGGTTCGAACCCCAGAGACACACGTTCTTCAAGAAGAAGCTGAGGTTTAGTCCTTACAAAGCGGCCCGGGGTACCTCGTCCCCACAGCCTTCCGCGGCCTCGACTTCTCGACAACAGGCGCCTCCTCAGCAGGTAGTCTACCTCGCTGCTCCCCCTGGTACACAGCCCAACCCCTCTTGGATGCCCTCACCTGCATACAACCCTGCCTACGAACCCTCCGGTTCCTTTCGTGGATACCAAAGAGGGAGTTCCAGAGGTAGAGGACAGTTCCGCCAACGCGGCGGGCCCAGAGCAAGGGGTTCCCGTGGAGGGATGGGCCCTAAGTTCACTCCCTCCCAATGATGTGATGCCGGTAGGAGGGAGACTTTATCACTTCCGGGATCATTGGACCTTCAGTCCATGGGCTCACAGCATAATATCAAGGGGCTTGGGTTGGAAATGGTCACAGGGATCCCCTCCTCCACCGGTGACCTTCTTCCAGAGACCCACTCCCATCCTGGAAGAGTACACTGCGGAGTTACTCAAGAAGAGAGCAATCAAGCGGGTTCGATCCCTGAAATTCCAAGGCCGCCTGTTTACAGTCCCGAAGAAAGACTCGTCGGCGTTGAGGGTAGTTCTGGACTTGTCGAAGCTCAACTCTTACATCCTTTGCGACAAGTTCCGTATGCTGACTATCTCTCAGGTACGGACCTTACTTCCCCGTGGGGCCGTCACCACCTCTATCGATCTTACCGACGCCTATTATCATGTCCCAGTAGCTCGAAACTTCTCTCCTTACCTAGGCTTCCGTCTCGGCAAGAGAGCCTTCGCATTCAAAGTCATGCCCTTCGGTCTCAGCATTGCCCCCAGGGTATTCACGAAACTGGGGGAGACGGTGCTCGAGCAACTCAGACACCAAGGGATACAAATCGTCGCCTATCTGGACGATTGGCTCATTTGGGCCCAGTCGCACCAGGAATGCAAAAGAGCTACGTCGAAGGTACTCCATTTTTCTCGCCAAACTGGGCTTCCAAGTCAACCTCCGGAAGTCCCGCCTACAACCATCAAGCCTCTTCGAATGGTTAGGCATCCGTTGGGACCTCTTAAAGCACAAGCTCTCCCTTCCTCCCAAGAAGGTGAGGGAGATAGCTTCCAAGGTCAGGAACTTTCTCAAACACAAACAGGTGTCCAGAAGAGCTTTAGAACGAGTCCTCGGCCTACTCCAGTTTGCCTCACTGACCGATCTCCTATTAAAAGCCAAACTCAAAGACATCAATCGAGTTTGGAGAAAGAGGGCGACAATACCTTTAAGAGACAAGACCTCGAAGATCCCCTCTGTCTTGAAAATGAGACTACAACCATGGTCCGATCGGAGGAACCTCTCCAAGTCGGTTCCTCTACAGTTCCCCTCTCCACAAGTGACAATTCATACCGACGCGTCTCTGAGTGGTTGGGGGGGTTACTCCCAACATCAGATGTTTCAGGGCTCTTGGTCACCCGCCATGAGACAGTTCCATATCAATGTTCTCGAAGCCATGGCGGTGTTCTTGACCCTGAAGAGAATCTCCCCTCCGAGGTCGACCCACATCAGAGTAGTCTCAGACAGCACGGCCGTAGTCCACTGCCTCAACAGGGGGGGGTCCAAATCACCCAACCTGAATCAGATCCTGGTCACTATCTTCACCTTGGCAGCCGACAAAGACTGGTTCCTGTCAGCAACTCACCTAGCAGGAGTCCAGAATGTGATAGCAGACGCATTATCCAGGACGAGCCCACTGGAATCGGAGTGGTCCCTGGACATGCACTCCTTCCGGTGGATACTCAGGCTGGTTCCAGGTCTCCAGGTAGATCTATTCGCGACCCGACTCAATCACAAGCTCCCATGTTATGTGACACCGAACCTGGACCCTCAGGCTTATGCCATGGACGCATTAACCCTGGATTGGAACCATTGGCAGAAGATCTTCTTATTCCCTCCAGTGAATCTTCTACTGAAAGTCTTGCACAAACTCCGCTCCTTCAACGGGGCAGTAGCTTTAGTGGCACCTCACTGGCCAAAGAGCAGTTGGTTTCCTCTCCTCCTCGAGTTGAAACTCCGTCCCATTCCCCAAACTGACCCAGGTGGTCCAAACACGGACTGTGTCAGATTCCTCAAGGATAGCCAAAACCCTAACTTTGTGGATTTCATGAAGTTTGCGGCACGTAGGGACGCAAACATCGACCCAGATAATGTCCTCTTTATAGAATCAGACAAAAGGGACTCAACGATTCGCCAATATGATTCGGCGGTTAAGAAACTAGCGGATTTCTTAAGGACTTCAGACCATTCGGTTATGACTCCTAATTTAGCCATCTCCTTCTTTAGGTCCATTTTTGACAAAGGCCTAGCAGCTAGCACTATAACCACCATTAAGTCAGCTCTGAGGAAAGTCTTCCTGGTTGGGTTTAACATTAACCTGGCGGAGTCTTATTTCTCATCTATTCCAAAAGCATGTGCTAGGCTTCGACCTTCGGTCCGTCCTCAAAAGGTCTCTTGGTCTCTAAATGATGTCCTCAAACTGGCCTCCGACACGGACAACGAATCCTGCTCTTATATCACTCTTCTTAGGAAGACTTTATTTCTAACAGCTTTGGCCTCGGGTTCCAGAATCTCAGAACTAGCAGCTCTCTCACGAAACTCAGAGAACATGGATTTCCTCCCTTCAGGTGAGGTACTTCTTTCACCAGACAGGGCGTTCCTAGCTAAGAACGAGGACCCCCAAAATAGGTGGTCCCCTTGGAAGATTATTCCTCTTCTCCAAGATACTTCTCTATGTCCGGTCACCACTCTCAGGGCCTTTTTAGCCAGGACTGCTACCCGATCGTCTGGCCCCTTGTTTATCAGAGAACAAGGAGGTACCATTTCCATACGTGGCATTAGGCAACAGATCCTATACTTCATTAAACAAGCCAATCCGGGATCATTTCCCCATGCTCATGATATCCGATCGGTAGCTACCTCCATCAACTATTTCCAGAATATGGACTTTGATAACCTTAAGAAGTACACGGGTTGGAAATCTCCTATGGTCTTCAAACGCCACTATCTAAAGAACTTACAGGCTCTTAAATACCCAACGGTTGCAGCTGGGAGCCTTATCTCTCCCCATTGATCTTTTGTTCTTCCTTTCATCCATCTCTTCTCTTCTCCCTCCTACCCGCCACTCGCACCACGACGCCGCTTCCTTGGTGGTTCGTTAGCCCTAAGTGTATTACATATTAGGTTAATATGATTGTAACTATTATTGTTTTCCGTTGTTATAAAGTTGGGATATTCTTAGCCATGTCAGTTTTGTTGCATGTTTTCCTCTGATACTCAGAGGTTTCCTTGTTATCATGTTTGTTTATCCTTACTCTCACTATGCCCTGTGGCTAGTTTATATTTTATGCCTACTTACCTTAATTATATATGATTTTCTTTACATGGTGTTGTTTCTCTCCCCTTATTAAATTAGTAGTTATTGTTGGGCTTGGAAGGCATTCTCTGGTACATTTTCACCGGGCGCCACAGGTTCGACCCAGAAAAGGGATTTTGACGAAGGAAAAATCTATTTCTGGGGAGAGACCTGTGGCGCCCGGTGAAACCCTTCCCCTTATTTTACACGATACCACCCTTTCCTTTCCAAGCCATCATGGCCAATACAGAAGGATGTTGTTCAGATGGCGCTCGCGTCGTGGCGTGGGTGGTGCGGCGATGGGGGTGTGTCTAGGGCCTCTGTATCGGCCCATCCCTTTGGCGAAGGAATTAACTAAATGGAAGACAACCTGTGAATAGTGGATTTCACGCGCCTTTGCTTTATACACGACACCCAAAAGGTGCTCGCGCGAGGGTTGTAACCTCAGCATTCCATGCTTTTATCTTTCTCTGGTATAATTGGAAGGTTTTTATCAGAAAAGATATACAAGAAGGACTTTTCACCGGGCGCCACAGGTCTCTCCCCAGAAATAGATTTTTCCTTCGTCAAAATCCCTTTAGAAGACCTTTTCAGTAATTCTAGTAAGTTTTTCTCATTATTACTGCAGCCTGCCAGTAATTTTGCGAGTCATTCCTTTTGAGAAGGACGAAAACAAGTACAGTAATAGTACTTTCTTTATTATTCAAACAAAGTAAACAGCTTATACGTAATCTTTGGGTTAAATCTGTTTTCAAGAAGTCGTTTGAAGGTTGGGGATCAAAGGTCAAATGTTGGAAGTATCAAGTTCAATAGCAATGCATTTAAAGCAGTAAGGGATGTCTGCTCATCTTCTGGCCTGTATGTGAACTGAAGAATAGATGCTTATGAGTAGTATATATATGCATGTTGAGTCAGGAGGGGTGGGCATTTCTTATCGAGTGAGTGTGCTTCGAAGGCAAATTGTGGCACTGGCCTTGCCCGCCAAGTTGTGCAATCTCGGGGAGAGGCTCGATGCCAACAGGTGTACAGCTAAGTATCTCGTGGCTGTTGTGGTCAGTTTTGTTGTAATCCTTATGGGATTTAGTGGTTTGAGGGGTGATACTTCAATGGCAGATGAGCAGGAGAAATATTTCCTGTGTAGTATTGAGTTCTGGTTTCTCATGCTGTATGAGGAGGGCCTTAAGGATATATAGGCACCTGCTATCAGAGGTGCTGCCACTGACTTTCATATGATTATGTGCTCCCATGATACGCTGGCTCTGTGGGTTTGTAGATACTGTAATGTGTTTTTATGGTACCTTGCAGGATGTGACAGGATAGTATCTTGGAAAGGTGCATCGTGGTCATACCTATATAGCTGGTGGGGATCCTCTGGTATCAGTGTACCACATTGGTTTGCCTAAGACTGTCCTGCACGTTGGAGCTAGATTATTTTTCAAGATCAGAATCTTAGTTTTAGCTAATTGGTAAAAGATAATGTTTGACGGGGATGTTGATGTTGTCTTGTGTGACTGATGCATGGTTTCTAATATTCTGAATTTATTTTTCATCTTTGTTATAATTGTTATGCAAAAATCCTTTATAGTATTATAATTGTTATGCAAAAAAATTTTATAGTATAAGTTTATGCTGGTTATTTCCGTATGCAAGATAACCTTAGGAAAACTAATGTGGTATACCATTGTTGTTTAAATAGCATAAACATAAAATATAATTGCCCAGGAAAATGAAGGAAATTGTACGCTGCATTTGACTACTTTATTTTGATTCTCTGAAAGGTGCTGTATAGTACAAGTTCTAGCATGTGACTTAATTCCGACCAAATCGCTGGTGGCTTAGTTACATTGTAAAGTGAAACAATTATTTTGTTAATGGTTTTTAACTGTACAATGGGCTTAATGCTTGTTTTATGAGTGTTAAAGAAGAAAATAAAAAAGGTTCTTGAAAATATATTGCTTAAAATGAAAACCATGATTACGATAAAAAAACAGAAAATGTACAATGTATTGTTCCTTTTATATTTTTGCAGTTATTATGTATTTTAGCAATGTCTCCTAATTATGTTAAAGCAAGCATGAAATTTCAATACAAGGCAAATTGTACATTATTATTATTATTATTATTATTATTTAGTTAAAGCAAGCATGTGATTATAATGCAAGATAAATATGAATTATTATTATTATTTTTATTATTAATAGCTAAACTACAACCCTAGTTTAAAAAGCATGACAATGCTCCCGGACATCCTTCACACAGGAACGAAATAGACTTGCATGTAAAAGTTAGTTTTCCTACTCCCCAACTCCACCTCTGCTATTCAATGTATGGACCTAGGTGTCATAGCGATATTCAAGATTGCCTATTTACGGAGTACCTTACACCAGGCAGACGGTGCTACTGTATGTCGGAAAAGGAGGGAATAAATATTCTGGAGTTTAGGATTGGATACATATCAAGTAGTGTCAAATATAAGCACTTCTTGGGCTAAAGTGTCTCAATTGGTGATGAACGGAGTGTGGGAAAAAGTGTGTCCTTAAGTTGTGCATGATTTTCAAGTCTTTGAAGAGCCAGTAAAGGACATCTTCATGAATTTGATAGTGCTGAGTAATGAATGAGAGAGGAAGAAAATTTTGAACAGTGGATTAAGGCTCACCTGCAACCCCTAACAAAAAAATGGAGTTAGAGGAACAACAGAAAATTGAAGAAAGTGTCCCTGAATGAGAACCAAAGAAAATTAAACTTCAAAGAAATGCTGCATGGAATTTTACCATCTTAAGTTTCTGTTGATGCTTGAAGCCCAGGATCCTTCAACTAAATGTTTTGCTAATAAAATGAATGGTGTCAAAAATTTAGTCATACTATATATGTGTTTTATTTTTTCTCCTCGGATAAAAGTGGGAATGCCATTTGATAAACCATGGATCAGTTTTTAGTTTGGGTAAAAAAAAAAAATGGCCATCACTGGATCTTGACACCGATGAACTGCTGCCATCAACATCAGGTTTGACTGAAAAAACCTAATGTAGCAATTAGCACTACAGTATATTTATAGCTGCATTTTTGCCGTCAGCCTGTCTTCCTCCTCCAACAACTGATTCAGGGTTGTGGTGGCCTGTTGGGAATGTAATTGTCTGATGATTCCAAGACTAGGGTTCAAGTCCAGCTCAAACTCGTTAGTTCCTTTGGTTGTTGTAACCTCATCATCCTTGTGAGCTAAGGATGGGGGGTTTGGGGGTGCCTATAGGTATACCTGCTGAGTTATCAGCAGCCTTTGCTTGGCCCTCCCTGGTCTTAGCTTGGGTGGAGAGGCAGCTTGGGCACTGATCATATGTATATACATATATGGTCAGTCTCTAAAGCATTGTCCTATGAGCTTGCTAAGGAAATTTCACTGTCCCTTACCTCTGCCATTCACGAGTGGTCTTTAAACATTTAGACTCTACCTTCTTTCATCTCCATTAAGCTGGAGAGGCCAACTTCAACGTAGTGACATTTTTTAATGTGTTGATATGATGAATATTGCAGTTATTGTTCCATAACATTGTTTATTGTATCCTTTCTCTCTCTATTAAAAAACTTTCATTCAAATTATATATGTATAGTACCTGTACTTCCCATGGAGGTATATTAATGCAAGTATGTGGTACATGTAGAATGATAGCTGGTTGTATGTACTGGTACTTTTCAATTTTATTATATGTTTAGTGATCATATCTTTATAGGCGTAAGGTCCTTCCTACATCAAAATTCACCTTACGCCGGGTCTCAAGGAAACAATTAAGGACATAGGGTGGAAAGAATTGAATGTTTTATAACATTAAATAGTAAAGTCAAAGGGACATAATTACACAAGGGCTTGCAATTACACTTATAGTGATACCTCTTGATATGAAAGTTTCTGCATACGAAAATGTCATGATGCGAAATGAAATGAGAAGATTTTTGCGACTCATGTTGCGAAAAAAATTTGATACGAAACGAGGTACGGTACGAAATTTGCCAGGCTGCCGAGACTACAGGTAATTCTAAAATTCGAGCGCCACCAAACTGTAAACTCGCCACCATCCTCCCACGCTCCCATTGGTTATCTCCCTACTTTGATGCTAGTTACCACCATAAGATCCTGCTCTCTTATTGGTCAGCATCTATCCCATCATGCTTCTACGCATTGGCGTTCCTCGACAATTTCGTTTTGGCAGTGCTATCATTCTCAGTAAATTTGTGTTGATTTTGCTTTCGTGCTTTTAGTTACTGTACTGTATTGTGCTGCGTTATTTAACTCGTTCATTATAGCCATGGGTCCCAAGAATGTTGCTGATGTGCAGAAAAAAAGAGGAGGATAATTTCTATGGAGATGACGCTTGAGATAATAGAGAAGTATGAGGCTGGCATATGATTACGTGTGATTGCTAAAGAGTATGAATGAAATCGGTCGACGATAGGCACCATCTTTAAACAGAAGAAAGCCATCAAAGCAGCAACACTTATGGGCGGGACTATTTTCTCCAGCAAGAGGACCCACGTCCATGATGAGATGGAGAGATTATAGCTCCTTTAGATTAAGGGCAAAGAAATTGCTAGACACGATTACCGAGACAACAATATGCCACAAGGCCAGCACCATTATCGGTGATCTTTTGCGTGTTCAGGCCAAAGATGACGCAGGAGAAGGGGCATTGAAGCAGTCACCCCTAGAGTTCAAGGCTTTACGGGGGTGGTTTGAAAAATTCAAGAGACTGTCCAGCAGCATGTGGCACAGAGAGGCTGCCAGCATGGACACAAAATCGGCTTAAACATTGAAGACGTTAGACGAGTTGACTATCAAGGAAGGCTAGTCTCCCCAGCAAGTCTTCAACTGTGATGAAACTGGGCTTTTTTTTTTTTTTTGGAAGAAAATACCTTGTCGGATGTACATCACAGCAGAAGAGAAGAAGCTAGCTGGGCATAAGCTTATGAAGGATAGGCTTATCCTTGCATTCTGTGCAAATGGCAGGATGAAGGTGAAGCCTATGGTGGTTTATCACTCGGAGACTCCTCGAGTCTTCAAGGCTCACAAAGTGCTTAATGAGAAGCTTCTGGTGATGTGGAGGACCAATACGAAAGCCTGGGTAACAAGACACTTGTTCATCGAGTGGGTAAATCTTTGTTTCGGCCTGACTGTGAAAAGATATTTGGAAGAGCACCACCTCCCTCTGAAATGCCTGCTGGTATTAAACAATGCATCTGCTCACCTTTCATGCATAGAGGATGATATCCTTCCGGAGTTTTCCTTCATCATGGTTCTCTATCTTTCACCTAACACCACCCCTCTCCTCCAGCCCATGGCCTGGAAAGTGATTTCTATCTCCAAGAAGCTCTATACTACACAAACCTCACTCTGCGTGAATTTGGAAGGAGCATTTCGATGTTGTTATGCCTCGGAATCATTGATATAGCTTGGCAGGAGGTTTTGAAGTGCAGTTTGAACTGTTGGTGGAAGAAGCAGTGGCCTGATACAGTCTCCGCACAAGATTAGCTGAAGCCAAAGCCAAAAAAGTTGACGATCCTGAACCTGTTGCGTAACCTGAGGCTGGCAAGATAGGTTCACTCGGGAGGTCCATGGGTATGGAAGTCGATGAGGACGACATTAATTAGCTTCTCAAGGAGCACCATGAGGAGTTTATGACAGACAACCTGAAAGACTTGGGGGCCAAGTGAACACCGTTTGAGAACAGTTCTCTAGCAGCGACGAGGACGAGGGTGACCCTATGACAATGGCAGAAATTAAGAAGGCCTAGCTTACTGTAAAAAATGGCAGCTTTTGTAGAAAAAAAGACTCGTAGAAAAGTCACACAGATCGTGCTCATGCTCATTTAAATGACTTTTGCCCGATTCATTTCAGGAACATTTTAAGAAGTAGGCAGAAACAAACTTCCTTAGATAAATTATTTTGGAGGAGGCCTTTCAAGTTTTTGTGAAGTTCTGTTGATATTTTCTGCCATTTGTTGACGTGTTTCTCAAAGTTAATTGTTAATGATTTCTGTTATTTGTAAATGTATTTTGTAAAATTAAGTGTTCAGGTTTTGTGGCACTTGTTAATGTTTTCTGCCGTTTGTCGTCTTCTGCTGCCCCGCCACTTTTGCACATTGCCCCACTCCAAAGGTAAGGTTCCACATTTTTGTTTCTGTATTTTCCATTTATTAATGCATTACATTACTGCCTGTTCTGATTATACATTTCATTTATAGGTTATTAATGGTTAGGTTATGTATTGAATGATCATAATGGTTGTACAGTATTTTATTGTGTTTAGTACAGTTTAGACATAAATTTTAATGTGGTATTTTTGTAGGGCTTGGAACGAATTATGCGATTTACACCTAAAATGTGACTCATCATACAGAAAAGCATGGTATGAAAGCCACTCCGGAACCAATTAATTTTGTATCTTGAGGCATTACTGTACGCAGTACTGATAACAGTATAGTCGGCCCTCTTTATTCACTAGTTCGGCTTTTGGCAAAGAGCACCGTATAACCAATTACTGTACTGGTAAATAAAAGTCCATGTATTCACAGGTATGCAGTGCTGCCTGCAGCTCAACATTTTCAAACTGGCCATGCTCCTTTGCACCCAGCATTCTTCACGCTGTTTCCATCCCTACACAATGCCGTAATGAAAAATAAAATATACAGTACATGACAACTTTATAGCTAATACATGCAAACAATTCAGTGATAAACCCTTTGCATCAAAATTCTAATAATAAAAATCATTAAAAGGTGATGAATGTAAGAGTTGATGGGAGAAGTACAAGAGGAAGGCCAATGTTTGGGTGGATGGATGGAGTGAAGAAAGCTCTGGGTGATAGGAGGATTGATGTGAGAGGGGCAAGAGAGCGTGCTAGAACTAGGAATGAATGGCAAGCGATTGTGACGCAGTTCTGGTAGGCCCTGCTGCTTCCTCCGGTTGCCTTGGATGACCGCGGAGGTAGCAGCAGTAGGGGATTCTGCGTTATGAAGCTTCATCTATGGTGGATAACGGGAGAGGGTGGGCTGTGGCACCCTAGAAGTACTAGCTGAACTCGGTCGAGTCTCTTTTCAGGCTGGGAAGAAGGTAGAGAGGAAAGGTTCCCCTTTTTTGCATTTGTTTGATGTCGGCTACCCCCCAAAATTGGGGGAAGTGCCCTGGTATATTTATTTATTAAAAGATGTTCAAACATATTTCATATTTAAATATGTGATATGTAATATAAGATGCTGATGACAAATATAAAGTTGCATTGCTTTAATGTTTTGAAAGAGAATCTCTCTGCTATGAAAAAAAGGTAAAGATTGTGAAAAGGGATTTTGACGAAGGAAAAATCTATTTCTGGGGAGATACCTGTGGCGCCCGGTGAAAAGAGTCCTTCTTATATACCTTTTCTGATAAAACCTTCCAATTATACCAGAGAAAGATAAAAGCATGGAATGCTGAGGTTACAACCCTCGCGCGAGCACCTTTTGGGTGTCGTGTATAAAGCAAAGGCGCGTGAAATCCACTATTCACAGGTTGTCTTCCATTTAGTTAGTTCCTTTGTCAAAGGGATGGGCCGATACAAAGGCCCTAGCCAACTACCAGCGCCACACCACCCACGCCACGACGCGAGCGCCATCTGAACAACATCCTTCTGTATTGGCCATGATGGCTTGGAAAGGAAAGAGTGGGATCGTGTAAAATTAAGGGGAAGGGTTTCACCGGCCGCCACAGGTCTCTCCCCAGAAATAGATTTTTCCTTCGTCAAAATCCCTTTTCTGGGTCGACCTGTGGCGGCCTGTGAAAATGTACCAGAGAATGCCTTCCAAGCCCAACAATAACTACTAATTTAATGAGGGGAGAGAAACAACACCATGTAAAGAAAATCATATATAATTAAGGTAAGTAAGCATAAAACATAAACTAGCCACAGGGCATAGTGAGAGTAAGGTTAAACAAACATGATAACAGGGAAGCCTCCGAGTATCAGAGCAAACATGCAACAAAACTGACATGGCTAAGAATATCCCAACCCTATAACAACGGTAAACAATAATAGTTACAATCATATTAACCTAATATGTAATAAACTTAGGGCTAACGAACCACCGAGGAAGCGGCGTCGTGGTGCGAGTGGCGGGTAGGAGGGAGAAGAAAAGAGATGGATGAAAGGAAGAACAAAAGATCACTGGGGAGAGATAAGGCCCCCAGCTGCAACCGTTGGGTATTTAAGAGCCTGTAAGTTCTTTAGATAGTGGCGTTTGAAGACCATAGGAGATTTCCAACCCGTGTACTTTTTAAGGTCATCAAAGTCCATATTCTGGAAATAATTGATGGAGGTAGCTACCGACCGGATATCATGAGCATGGGGAAATGATCCCGGATTAGCTTGTTTAATGAAGTATAGGATCTGTTGCCTAATACCACGTATGGAAATGGTACCTCCTTGTTCTCTGATAAACAAGGGGCCAGACGATCGGGTAGCAGTCCTGGCTAAAAAGGCCCTGAGAGTGGTGACCGGACATAGAGAAGTATCTTGGAGAAGAGGAATAATCTTCCAAGGGGACCACCTATTTTGGGGGTCCTCGTTTTTAGCTAGGAACGCCCTGTCTGGTGAAAGAAGTACTTCACCTGAAGGGAGGAAATCAATGTTTTCTGAGTTTCGTGAGAGAGCTGTTAGTTCTGAGATTCTAGAACCCGAGGCCAAAGCTGTTAGAAATAAAGTCTTCCTAAGAAGAGTGATATAGGAGCAGGATTCGTTGTCCGTGTCGGAGGCCAGTTTGAGGACATCATTTAGAGACCAAGAGACCTTTTGTGGACGAACCGAAGGTCGAAGCCTAGCACATGCTTTTGGAATAGACGAGAAATAAGACTCCGCCAGGTTAATGTTAAACCCAACCAGGAAGACTTTCCTCAGAGCTGACTTAATGGTAGTTATAGTGCTAGCTGCTAGGCCTTTGTCAAATATGGACCTAAAGAAGGAGATGGCTAAATTAGGAGTCATAACTGAATGGTCTGAATTCCTTAAGAAATCTGCTAGTTTCTTAACTGCCGAATCATATTGGTGAATCGTAGAGTCCCTTTTGTCTGATTCTATAAAGAGGACATTATCTGGGTCGATGTTTGCATCCCTACGAGCCGCAAACTTCATGAAATCCACAAAGTTAGGGTTTTGGCTATCCTTGAGGAATCTGACACAGTCCAAGTTTGGACCACTTGGGTCAGTTTGGGGAATGGGATCCGGGAGGGACGGAGTTTCAACTCGAGGAGGAGAGGAAACCAACTGCTCTTTGGCCAGTGAGGTGCCACTAAAGCCACTGCCCCGTTGAAGGAGCGGAGTTTGTGCAAGACTTTCAGTAGAAGATTCACTGGAGGGAATAAGTAGATCTTCTGCCAATGGTTCCAATCCAGGGTTAATGCGTCCATGGCATAAGCCTGAGGGTCCAGGTTCGGTGTCACATAACATGGGAGTTTGTGATTGAGTCGGGTCGCGAATAGATCTATCTGGAGACCTGGAACCAGCCTGAGTATCCACCGGAAGGAGTGCATGTCCAGGGACCACTTCGATTCCAGTGGGCTCGTCCTGGATAATGAGTCTATCACATTCTGGACTCCTGCTAGGTGAGTTGCTGACAGGAACCAGTCTTTGTCGGCTGCCAAGGCGAAGATAGTGACCAGGATCTGATTCAGGTTGGGTGATTTGGACCCCCCTCTGTTGAGGCAGTGGACTACGGCCGTGCTGTCTGAGACTACTCTGATGTGGGTCGACCTCGGAGGAGAGATTCTCTTCAGGGTCAAGAACACCGCCATGGCTTCGAGAACATTGATATGGAACTGCCTCATGGTGGGTGACCAAGAGCCCTGAAACATCTGATGTTGGGAGTAACCCCCCCATCCACTCAGAGACGCGTCGGTATGAATTGTCACTTGTGGAGAGGGGAACTGTAGAGGAACCGATTTGGAGAGGTTCCTCCGTTCGGACCATGGTTGTAGTCTCATTTTCAAGACAGAGGGGATCTTCGAGGTCTTGTCTCTTAAAGGTATTGTCGCTCTCTTTCTCCAAACTCGATTGATGTCTTTGAGTTTGGCTTTTAATAGGAGATCGGTCAGTGAGGCAAATTGGAGAAGGCCGAGGATTCGTTCTAAAGCTCTTCTGGACACCTGTTTGTGTTTGAGAAAGTTCCTGACCTTGGAAGCTATCTCCCTTACCTTCTTGGGAGGAAGGGAGAGCCTGTGCTTTGAAAGGTCCCAACGGATGCCTAACCATTCGAAGTGGCTTGATGGTTGTAGGCGGGACTTCCGGAGGTTGACTTGGAAGCCCAGTTTGGGGAGAAAATGGAGTACCTTCGACGTAGCTCTGTTGCATTCCTGGTGCGACTGGGCCCAAATGAGCCAATCGTCCAGATAGGCGACGATCTGTATCCCTTGGTGTCTGAGTTGCTCGAGCACCGTCTCCCCCAGTTTCGTGAATATCCTGGGGGCAATGCTGAGACCGAAGGGCATGACTTTGAGTGCAAAGGCTCTCTTGCCGAGACGGAAGCCTAGGTAAGGAGAGAAGTTTCGAGCTACTGGGACATGATAATAGGCGTCGGTAAGATCGATAGAGGTGGTGACGGCTGAGAGATAGTCAGCATACGGAACTTGTCGCAAAGGATGTAAGAGTTGAGCTTCGACAAGTCCAGAACTACCCTCAACGCCGACGAGTCTTTCTTCGGGACTGTAAACAGGCGGCCTTGGAATTTCAGGGATCGAACCCGTTTGATTGCTTTCTTCTTGAGTAACTCTGCGGTGTACTCTCCCAGGATGGGAGTGGGTCTCTGGAAGGAGGTCACTGGTGGAGGAGGGGATCCCTGTGACCATTTCCAACCCAAGCCCCTGGATATTATGCTGTGAGCCCATGGACTGAAGGTCCAATGGTCTCGGAAGTGATAAAGTCTCCCTCCTACCGGCATCACATCATTGGGAGGGAGTGAACTTAGGGCCCCTCCCTCCACGGGCACCCCTTGCTCTGGGCCCGCCGCGTTGGCGGAACTGTCCTCTACCTCTGAAACTCCCTCTTTGGTATCCACGAAAGGAACCGGAGGATTCGTAGGCAGGGTTGTATGCAGGAGAGGACATCCAAGAGGGGTTGGGCTGTGTACCAGGGGGAGCAGCGAGGTAGACTACCTGCTGAGGAGGCGCCTGTTGTCGAGAAGTCGAGGCAGCGGAAGACTGTGGGGACGAGGTACCCCGGGCAGTCTTGTAAGGACTAAACCTCTGCTTCTTCTTGAAGAACGTGTGTCTCTGGGGTTCGAACATCTTTTTGGCTGAGAGACCCCACCTTACCTGCAAATTTTGGTTTGCCCTCGCCGCGTCATGAAGAACCTTATCCACCTCGGACTGAGGGAAGAGGGTCTTACCCCAGCAGGAGGAGGCTATCAGCCTGTTCGGTTCATGTCTGATGGAGGCCTCAGACAGAACGAACTTCCTGCAACTAACTCGAGCTGACCAGAAGTCATGGAGGTCTATTTGGTAGGACAGCAGCTGGTTCTTTGTGGCGACTCTAAACAGCGTTTCCTCTGGGTAAAGAGATGCTAGGGACTCCATGGAGGTGATGGATTGGAGGGACCTAGCTAGTCTAGTACGGGTCTCGAACTCAGTTTTGAGAACTTTCTCTATTAATCTGGGAAGCTTCTCAGAGAAAAGAGTAGAGGCACAGTCCGGGTCGAGCTTCCCCACCGTGAAGGTAGAAGCCGCGGCATCCCAGGTTGCAGAGGTACCCGGAATAAGCAAAGAGGTGGGGTCCGTCTCTTTGAGAGCCGGCATGGAAGAGCCTTCCTTGATGGCCTGTATAGTCAGCTCCGTGACTTTGTCTATGAGCGGCAAAGAGATGGAGGCCGCTGTCGTAAAAATAGTGTAGGCACCTTTGTGTGGGGTGAGCTTGGAGTTAATACACCCCACTCTGATAGTGTTCTGGCCCAGATAGCCTGGGCCTGCTCTTTTTGGAAAAATCACCGTTTCCTTCGGTACCTTGTCCATACGGACCAATGCATGTTCCTTCAAACGTACGAAACCATTGAACGGGAATTCTAGGCCCGGGGGGTAGAACTCTAGGTCCTCTAGAGGGCGGGTGCCTATGCCGTCCAGAGTTAGGGAACCATCTAAGAATGGGGCATGCAAGGCAAACCGCCAAGGATTGTTTTTATCGAAGGGCGGTAGCTTCGATGCGTCTGGGGCAGAAGGGGGAGGAAACTGAGTTCCGGCGCGGATCAGAGTAGCCATCATATCCTTAATCTCTGTAATCGCCCCAGAGTGATGTTGAATTTGATCTCTGACCAAATCTCTGACCAGTTCGATGGGGACGAGATCGCCCCAGGGTACCTGAAAGCCACCCGTTGGTTTTGTCTTGGATTTGGCAGACTTAGACTTCTTAGGAGTCGTGGTTTTACAAGGAGCAATATGAATATCAGGAGCTGTCGAGGGTCCGGGGACTGGTGACGTTGATACTGGCAAAGCTGAAGTCTTATAAGTTCAAAGTGGCTTCACCTTGGGTCGTACGGAGGCAGAGGGATCCCGAGGAGAAGCCTTAGAGTTATCAAAACCTAGAAAGGAAGAGGTAGAAGAGGGAGTAGGAGAGAAAAGGGTTTCCACCAACTCGGCACCACTTGCCTGCTCGTCCCTGGGTTCTACGTCTATATCCAGATCTGCCACGTCCAGCGGTACGAGGGGTTCGTCCTCCGCAGAAATGGTGGCCCTGACTTCTTCAATTAAGGGGGCAGCAAGGTCAGGGGAGACTGCAGCAGTAGTCGAGCCTGGGAAGAGGCGGGAGGCCATGTCTCCATCGAGGAGATAGGGTGCGCCAGACGGGACATTCCTGCCGAAGCCCGACACCCACGGACGAAGAGTAGCCCTTGCTGAACGAAGAGAGACATCATCGGCCTGTAAGATTTGCAGTGATTAGTGATGCAGGAGGGGGTTTTCTCCCCAAAATATACTGTGTATATCATATTCATGGCTAAATTAGTGTCTGCCAACGAGAAATAAGGAACAAAGGGAAAACTCACTTACATCATCGTTCAGTAGAATTGACGACAGCTCGTAACAGAGCGAGCATAAATCCGGGAACCAGACCATGTATTGGGCCTGGCCCGGTTCCTGGATAAAGGGGATGGAGCAGTGCGCATGAGACCGACAGAGGTCATGCCCAACGGGGTCGTTGAACGAGGCAGGGCATCCTTCTGCAGTACAACGGACCTTCTGTAAAAGAAAGGAGACATGAGTCTGGTGTTTCTTGAAACACTGATAAGGGGTTAAAAAACCCTATTATTATAGAGCTCCGGCACTCACTGAATTCCCTAAGCTCCAATATTGCAATTAACTAATATCTGAATATTACTTTTAAGATGATACCGCCCCATACCATCGTTGGCACTTTAATATTCAATTGTTTGTATAATTGTAATTTACCTAATGTCTGTTAATGACAGAAGGATAAATAACTTAAAGCAATCTGCCGACCTCCGAGGGTCAGGGAAGCAGTGACATGCCCTTAAAATAAATATAAACACCAGCCATAGCCAAAGACGAGGCAAATATAAGTGTGAAGTGTATGGGCGACCTCCGGTGAAGCCGGAGAGTAATGAGATGTCCTGAATAATGCAGCCTTAGCTAAAGGCAAGGCAAATATAAGTGTGAAGTGTATGGGCGATCTCCGGTGAAGCCGGAGGGTAATGAGATGTCCTGAATAAGTCAATTGTGGCTAATAATTCAATTGTGAAAGATATAAAAGCCAAGCTGCAGCTAAAGGCTAAGGCTTAGATCATAGTAAAGTGTATTTACGATCTCCGGTGAGGCCGGAGGGAGAAGAAAGGTCCTGAATAATTATTGTGAATAATAACACAATTGTAATAACAATGGCTATTGTGGATATGGCCGTGGCCTGAGACCGCAGTAAGGGCCACCGGAGGGTCGTATCTAAACAATATAAAGCCCGTCCCATGTAGTAAACAATATATAAATATAACAATAGAACGAAAGTCATCGAGAATCCCTCATGGCGGAGTAGAACTCAAGGCGGAGTGGAAAACGTTCATAACTACTCCCGAGCCGTAACGGGGAGAGGACGAAACACGGACCTAAAATAACGCTAACTATTGAAAAGTAACCAAAAATAAATAACTCGTAAGTTATCATACACCCGTAGGGGGAGAGGTGAGGGAGGGAGAACCCGTTGAACGCACAAAACGGAAAACGGGAAATCCGCTCACCCACCGGAGCTAAGAAAGAAAACGAGAGAAAGGGGTAACTCGTGACTGCGAACAGAAAACGGGAACCCCAAGCTCTCGGTCTCTTGGACACAATATCAGGACTAATAATCACACAACACTATTATAAACGTATAAAATAAAAATGTACATCAAGATAAGACTACGAACGAAGAATAGCATCTGCTAAAACTTAAAATAAATAGCACAGTCGAGTGACGAACGCCCCGGAGGGGCGGGTACTAAACAATAACAAAGCTAGACCGCTATCTTGTTCGTAGGCTGGACTTGCTAGCAAAAAGTACCATGAGCATAATAACGCAAAAATGATAACGGTACTAAAGGCATAAGGCCAGGGACTTGACCAAGAACCTAAGTGACAGAGTACTAAACGGGCAGACAAAAATGAATTCCCAAGACAAGTGAACAAACAATGGCCGCCGTAAGGGCCAGACGGGAATAATAAAACAGACTATACTGGATATAAAACTAAAGCCCGGTACTATAAAAAGCTGTCAAAACAAACTATGGTACTTAACATTGGAATGTGTGAAGATGGAGCTTCGGGCATGACGAAATAAATCCACGAATGTTAAAAAAGTCGAGAGCACCACAAAATAATTTCACACTAACGAAGTCCAAAAAGAAGGATGTTGTTCAGATGGCGCTCGCGTCGTGGCGTGGGTGGTGTGGCGCTGGTAGTTGGCTAGGGCCTTTGTATCGGCCCATCCCTTTGACGAAGGAACTAACTAAATGGAAGACAACCTGTGAATAGTGGATTTCACGCGCCTTTGCTTTATACACGACACCCAAAAGGTGCTCGCGCGAGGGTTGTAACCTCAGCATTCCATGCTTTTATCTTTCTCTGGTATAATTGGAAGGTTTTATCAGAAAAGGTATATAAGAAGGACTCTTTTCACCGGCCGCCACAGGTCGACCCAGAAATTGGATTATTATTCAATTGTTACTGTATATGCTTTAATAACTTCTCTGTTGTAGAATTGTTTTTTTTATATGAAGAAAACAGTAACTTACTTGTTATAAAAAAATTTGCCCCTTTTTTTTTTAAAGAAAGCCCTTTAGAAGGCAATTCTAAATGTGTTAAATTATAATAAACTCAAATATTGATATGTTAGTTTAAGTACAAGGCATCAAACAGAAAATTAATTTTACCTTCCCAGTTCACTGAGGTTGTAAATCAGTCAAGAGCTGTTACTTTTTTTTTTTTTCTTTTTAATTCTAACTGCGGAAATTTTCCTCAATGAAGAGGACTGGAAATTAGACCAGGAAATATTTCATATTCTTATCCTATGCTGTTTAAAAATATTTCTCTTCAAAAAAGTTGAAATTTTTCTGTTAAGAAATAAGAGATAGAGGAAAAACATTTCTTTATAAAACAAACAATTCAATGTCGGCTTTGAATCTGAGGTAGCTAAAAATACGTGTTTCTCTGGACAATGTGCTTTTCGGATATTCCATACATTTGTCTAGTAAATACACAAAATATAGTGAATTACAAAATCTTCTTTTCATTCCAGTTATTTAGACTAAAATGTTTGTAATTTATTATACAGGAAAGAATTGAACATTAAAAGGAAATAATAAGTTGTAAATAATCAGATGAAAGTTATGAGAGGAAGGAAAGTAAGTTGAAGGGATAATAGATTAAAATATAATGGAGAAGAGTGAGTGTGTGTGTGTTTTAGTCATTTTTTTATTCTTATTTTTTTTTCACTTGTAGGATAAATAGCCATACATTCATTGGAAAAGAACTGCTAATTGTGTAAATATTTATAGTACTATATACAAAATACTGTAGGCTAAGGCTTATAACATCGCATTTTAGTCAGCTGACTGATAAGTTTTAACACATTGCATTCTTAAAAATATGATATTTTAATTATAAAATAAATTTTTGAATATACTTACCCGGTGAATATATAATAGCTGCAACTCTGCGGCTCGACAGACAACATACTTAAAAAACTCACGAGCGATCGCTATGCAGGTTGCGGGTGTGCCCACCAGCGCCAACTGTCGGCCAGATACCACTCTCGGATGTAAACAAAACCTTCAATTCTTCTCGTCCCACTGTGTCTCTATTGGGGAGGAAGGGAGGGTCGTTTAATTTATATATTCACCGGGTAAGTATATTCAAAAATTTATTTTATAATTAAAATATCATTTTTAAATATTTAACTTAGCCGGTGAATATATAATAGCTGATTCACACCCAAGGAGGTGGGTAGAGACCAGAGTTAAATATGTTTACATCGTATAAGCTAAGAGTTTTTTCATTTTGACAGTTATCAATATAACAAAACCAAAATAAATAGGTACCTGGTAAGGAAGTCGACTTAGACGATTACTCTGCCTTGTAAGTACGTCTTCCTTACGGAGCCCAGCGATCCTCTTAGGATGCTGACAGACTCCCAGGAGCTGAAGTATCAAGGGCTGCTACCCATACAACAGGACCTCATCAAATCCCTAATCTGGGCGCTCTCAAGAAATGACTTTGACCACCCGCCAAATCAACCAGGATGCGAAAGGCTTCTTAGCCTTCCGGACAACCCATAAAAACAACATTAAAAAACATTTCAAGAGACAGATTAAAAGGATATGGAATTAGGGAATTGTAGTGGTTGAGCCCTCACCCACTACTGCACTCGCTGCTACGAATGGTCCCAGTGTGTAGCAGTTCTCGTAAAGAGTCTGGACATCTTTCAAGTAAAATGACGCGAACACTGACTTGCTTCTCCAATAGGTTGCGTCCATGATACTTTGCAGAGATCTATTTTGCTTAAAGGCCACTGAAGTTGCTACAGCTCTAACCTCGTGCGTCTTAACCTTAAGCAAAGATCGGTCTTCCTCACTCAAGTGTGAATGAGCTTCTCGTATTAACAATCTGATAAAATATGACAAAGCATTCTTTGACATAGGTAAGGATGGTTTCTTAACCGAACACCATAACGCTTCAGATTTGCCTCGTAAAGGTTTAGTACGAGCTAAGTAGAACTTAAGAGCTCTAACAGGGCATAATACTCTTTCTAGTTCATTGCCCACGATCTCCGATAAGCTAGGAATATCGAAAGATTTAGGCCAAGGACGAGAAGGCAGCTCATTCTTGGCTAGGAAACCAAGCTGCAGAGAACAAGTAGCTTTTTCTGACGAAAACCCGATGTTCTTGCTGAAGGCATGAAGCTCACTGACTCTTTTAGCCGAGGCCAAGCATACCAGGAAAAGAGTCTTAAGAGTGAGATCTTTCAGGGAGGCTGAATGTAAAGGCTCAAACCTGTCTGACATGAGGAATCTTAGGACCACGTCTAAATTCCACCCAGGTGTAGCCAAACGACGTTCCTTAGAGGTCTCAAAAGACTTAAGGAGGTCTTGCAGATCTTTATTGTTGGAAAGATCTAAGCCTCTATGCCGGAAGACCGAGGCCAACAGGCTTCTGTAGCCCCTGATCGTAGGAGCTGAAAGGGAGCGAACTTTTCTCAGGTATAAGAGAAAATCAGCTATTTGGGCTACAGAGGTACTGGACGAGGATACGGAAACTGACTTGCACCAGTCTCGGAAGACTTCCCACTTCGATTGGTAAACTCTAATGGTAGAAGCTCTCCTCGCTCTAGCAATCGCACTGGCTGCCTCCTTCGAAAAGCCTCTAGCTCTCGAGAGTCTTTCGATAGTCTGAAGGCAGTCAGACGAAGAGCGTGGAGGCTTTGGTGTACCTTCTTTACGTGAGGCTGACGTAAAAGGTCTACCCTTAGAGGAAGACTTCTGGGAAAGTCTACCAGCCATCGAAGTACCTCGGTGAACCATTCTCTCGCGGGCCAGAGGGGAGCAACTAACGTCAACCTTGTCCCTTCGTGAGAGGCGAATTTCTGCAGTACAGTACCTTGTTGACAATCTTGAATGGTGGGAATACGTAAAGATCTAGGTGTGACCAATCTAGGAGAAAGGCATCTATATGTATTGCTGCTGGGTCTGGGACTGGAGAGCAATAGATTGGAAGCCTCTTGGTCAGCGAGGTTGCAAAGAGATCTATGGTGGGTTGGCCCCAAGTCGCCCAAAGTCTCTTGCACACATCCTTGTGGAGGGTCCATTCGGTTGGAATTACTTGCCCTTTCCGACTGAGACAATCTGCTAGGACGTTCAAGTCGCCCTGGATGAACCTCGTAACTAGGGAGATGCCTCGATCTTTTGACCAGATGAGCAGGTCCCTTGCGATCTCGTACAGAGTCAGTGAGTGGGTACCTCCCTGTTTGGAAATGTACGCCAAGGCCGTGGTGTTGTCCGAGTTGACCTCCACCACCTTGCCTCGAAGGAGATTCTCGAAGCTTATCAAGGCCAGATGAACCGCCAAAAGCTCCTTGCTGTTGATATGCATGCTCCTCTGACTCGAGTTCCACAGACCTGAGCATTCCCGACCGTCCAGCGTCGCGCCCCAGCCCAAGTCCGATGCGTCTGAGAAGAGAACGTGGTTGGGTTTCAGAACTGCTAGGGGAAGACCCTCTCGTAGACTGATATTGTCTTTCCACCAAGTCAGACAAGTCTTTATCTTTTCGGAAATCGGGATCGAGACCGCCTCTAGCGTCTTGTCCTTTTTTCCAGTGAAAAGCTAGATGGAATTGTAGAGGTCGGAGGTGTAGCCTTCCTAGCGAGACAAATTGCTCCAGGGATGATAGCGTTCCTACCAGACTCATCCAATTCCTGACTGAGCAACGTTCTTTCTTCAACATCTTCTGGATGACGAGCAGGGCTTGATCTATTCTGGGGGCCGACGGAAAAGCCCGAAAAACTGGACTGTGAATCTCCATCCCTAAATACAGAATAGTTTGGGATGGGATCAGTTGGGACTTTTCCAAGTTGACTAGGAGTCCCAATTCCTTGGTCAGATCTAGAGTCCAATTTAGATCCTTCAGACAGCGATGACTGGAAGAGGCTCTGAGAAGCCAGTCGTCCAAATAAAGGGAGGCTCGGATGTCCGATAAGTGGAGGAATTTTGCCACATTCCTCATAAGCCTCGTAAACACGAGAGGAGCCGTGCTTAGGCCAAAGCACAGGGCCCGAAACTGGTACACCACATCGTCGAAGACGAATCTCAGAAAAGGTTGGGAATCTGAGTGAATGGGGATGTGGAAGTAAGCGTCCCTTAGGTCGAGAGAGACCATCCAGTCTCCCTTTCTGACCGCTGCTAAGACTGACTTTGTGGTCTCCATGGTGAATTTCGTCTTTGTGACAAAGACATTCAGAGCACTGACGTCTAGCACCGGTCTCCAACCTCCTGTCTTCTTTGATACTAGGAAGAGACGGTTGTAAAACCCCGGTGATTGAAGGTCCGAGACTTTGACCACCGCTCCCTTCTCTAGTAAAAGAGACACTTCCAGTTTCAGGGCTTGTCTCTTTGCTTCCTCTCGGTACCTGGGAGAGAGATCGATGGGGGACGTCGCTAGAGGAGGTCTGCGTACAAAAGGGATTTTGTACCCCTCTCTGAGCAACCTCACAGATTGTTGATCTGCGCCTCTCTTCTCCCAGGCTTGCCAGAAGTTCTTGAGTCTGGCACCTACTGCTGTCTGAAGTTGCGGGCAGTCAGACTCTGCCCCGCGAGGACTTGGATCCTTTCTTCTTTCATCTCTTCCCTTCGGCACGAGCACCTCCCCTGCTGGGGGCTCTGCCACGAAAGGGCGGAATAAACCTGGACGCTGGAGTGTCTATCCTAGGTCTAGCAGACAAGGCAGGCAAAGGGGGAGCTTTGCGAGCCGAGGACGCAACTAAATCGTGGGTGTCCTTCTACACTAAAGACAAGGCAATTTCCTTAACTAAGACTTCAGGAAACAAGCACTTAGACAAGGGCGCAAAGAGTAGCTCAGATCTTTGGCATGGCGTCACTCCTGCTGAAAGAAAAGAGCACAGAGACTCTCGTTTCTTTAGGACTCCGGACGTGAAAGAAGCGGCAAGCTCGTTGGATCCATCGCGGACGGCCTTGTCCATGCAGGACATAATGAGTAAGGAAACATCCCTATCGGCAGATGAGATTTTCCTACTCAGGGCTCCCAAACACCAGTCCAGGAAGTTAAAAACTTCAAACGCCCTAAAGATGCCTTTAAGAAGGTGGTCCAGGTCCGAGGATGACCAACTAGTCTTCGCACGTCTCATGGCAAGGCGGCGGGGAGAGTCTACAAGACTTGAGAAGTCGCCCTGGGCAGAGGCAGGAACTCCCAAGCCGAGAACTTCTCCCGTGGCATACCAGACGCTCGATCTAGACGAGAGCTTAGATGGGGGGAAGGCAAAGGCCGTCTTCCCTAAACTCCTTGGTTTCTAACCAATCACCTAACAGCCGTAAAGCTCTCTTGGATGAGCGAGAGAGAACGAGTTTCGTAAAGGCTGGCATGGCAGCAGGAACGCCTAAAACGAACTCAGACGGCGGCGAACGAGGAGCCACAGAGATAAAGTGTTCAGGGAACAACTCTTTAAACACAAGCATGACTTTTCTAAAGTCCATAGATGGTGGAACTGCTTTAGGCTCATCTAATTCTGAAGGCTGATCCTCAGGCTGTGGTTCAGCAACGTCCTCATCTGACAGTTCCTCATCTGATAACTGATGAGAAAACGGCAAAGGGGTAGGCAACGTTTGACTCGCAGCGTCCGGCCGCACTGGTGCATACGTGACGGAGCAGGACGCAGCGTCCTGAAACTGCTGAACAGTCTGGGAACTGTCAACAACAACAGGTGCGCGGGGACGCACAGCGTCCACCCGAGACTGTGTAGACCGTCTGGGTTGTGCAGTCAACACCATACTGGGTTGCGGAGGTTGACGCACCGCGTCAAAACAAGTCAACTTTGATGGTTGGTGACCGTCCTGAACGTCACCAGTCGCATCAGTGAGTTGCCTAACGTCAACGTGCGGCTGGAAATCCACACGGGATCGCATCGGGGGAGGTACAACCCCAACTGGTTGACGCAAGAAAGCTACATCAACGTCAACAGGACGCACAACAGAACGCTTGGATGGCTGACGGCCAGTAGGTTCAACGGAAACCTTCTCTGCGTTGAAGTCCTCCATAAGGGACGCAAGCTTAGACTGCATGTCTTGCAGTAACACCCATTTAGGGTCTACGGAAGCGAGTGCGGTAACAGACGGGGTTAGCGACTGAGACGGCACAACTTTGCCTCTCTTAGGCGGCGAGCAGTCATCAGATGACGGCAACGGGTCCGAACTGTCCCAGTGGCTACATCCGGGAGGTTGGACTTGTCCTGAAGGGACCGACTTGCGTTTTAAAGGTCTAGAGACCTGGGTCCAAGGTTTCTTACGTGAAACGCCTTCGGACGACGAGGTAAAAATGGGCTCTCTCGTCTTAAGGTAGGGGCGATCTTGACGAGATACGCCTGATACCAAAGAGGGAACGTCTGTTCGCTGATCAAGGCCTCTCGAACCCATAAGTCGTATGACATTGCTTCTCCCCTGGGCTTGGGAGCTTGCAAGAGGTCCCGGACTAGGTGGACGACAGGCACGAACAGACGAACCCTCGGTCGCAACACTGTTCAAAACACTTTGCGTAACACTAGGCACTTTCCCACTTTCCGCCGTGGCACTTTGGCACTTGAGTTCCTTCACGTCTGCCATGAGTTGGTTACGGTCACTTGCTAAGGCCTCAACTCTCTCCCCCAAGGCATGGATAGCACGCATCATGTCTTGCATAGACGGTTCCTGAGTGCTAGGAGGGGGGTTAGGAACAACCACTACAGGGGAAGGATTAGGTTCAGGGGCATGTGGAGAGGAAAAATCTACGGACCTAGAAGAACTTCTCCTTACCCTATCTCTCTCTAGTCTGCGTGTATATTTATCAAATTCAATCCAATCGAATTCCGAAAGGCCCACGCATTCCTCACACCGATCTCCCAATTGGCAGGTTTTACCCCGACAATTGGAACAAACAGTGTGAGGGTCGAGAGAAGCCTTTGGAAGACGCCTATTACAGTCCCTAGCATTACACTTTCGAAACTTAGGAACTTGAGAAGGGTCAGCCATTTTTAATTAGTCAAAGGAAAATTCCAAAAAACGATCTAAGTCATCAACAAATAATCCGATTCAAAAAAGAGTTCAAGGGTTTATTTTGAAGAAAAACACCTGTACTGCGAAAGCTCAAACCAAATTAAAGTACTTCACCAAATATGATGGGAAAACTCCAGGTTCTACAGCGAGTAAAAGTACGTCTTGTCGCCAACGTCGACAGAGAAGAATTGAAGGTTTTGTTTACATCCGAGAGTGGTATCTGGCCGACAGTTGGCGCTGGTGGGCATACCCGCAACCTGCATAGTGATCGCTCGCGAGTTTTTTAAGTATGTTGTCTGTCGAGCCGCAGAGTTGCAGCTATTATATATTCACCGGCTAAGTTAAATATTTAAAACATGATTTTTAAAAAGATAATTGTGCTTCATTAGAACATTTTTGTAAGATTCTTTTCAATTTTGGGTGAATTTCAACAATCAACAATTAGGGACTTTTTTTTTTATTCTATAAGCTATCAGTGAATTTCTTAGATACGAACAAGTGTTTTGTTGTACTTATGCATAGTGTGGTGTGGTGATGACTTGTGTGCTATGAGTTGTCTTACCTTGTACTGAAGCTGTGTAGATAAAGTACAGTTACCTCTGAAAAGTAGTACAGTATGAACTAGAGTACCCTGACGTAAACCACATAAAAACAATACAGAGCAGTACACTGGGTTACCTAGTGTGTTGGTAAACTGCATGTAGGCAGTGATCAGCGAGTGGGTAGGTTTTAAGTTGGTCCTTGTTAGGAATAATCTCTCGAAGAGAGGATTATTATGGATGTCTTTAAAAGAGCTCAAAATCATTATATTGTTATGAGTAGTAATAGTATTGATTTTTATTATCATTGTTTTTATGTACTGTAATCACTCCATCATATTAAGGTTGGTACTTTCACGTAAAGGAATTGCGAATTCCGATGAATTTAATACATCAAATACAAAAGTTAATGCGTAGCATACAAATCTAATGCATTGGGGGTTATATTGTGACGTTGTGGAAATTTAATGCGGGAAAACTCGTGCTATTTGGAAGTTTGGAAAGTTCTCGAAGAGTTGATGTGGCGTTTATAATGGAAGTGACACACTGTAATTTGAAATGTCTCGCTTCTGGAATTACATTTCATCTTGGCTAATAGAGATTTTTTTTAAAACTATTTTTATAAAGTGAGCAGGACTAGTTTTAGTTACTTCCTATGATATGAAAACATAAAATTCTTTTATAAATATACTTAACGAGAAGCATTAATGAATGGGGTTCGGATCACACGGCAGTTACAAAACTTGAACCAAAGGGGGTTATGTAAGGAGAGTGATACCGTGAAAGATTGCACAATCTGGTTGGACAAGAAGTGAAGAAGGCAACCGGGCCCTTGGTCAGTCTACTGAATACTCACTAAAAATGAAAATCTCTTAATACCTCTGTTCTTGGTTATCTCTAATCTCGATAAGTACTTTTTTTGTAATCAGCTGTTAACAGTGTGTTAAATACAGTATTGATTTTTCGATTGAAACCAATTGTAAATAGACCAGTCCTCATGTCTGAAAGCAGCACGTAAGTATCATGTATTTCATTAATTTAATATTACTATAGAGATTCCTCTAGATTTATTACAGGAAAGTGTAGATGAAAGGTAAAGATTGACTCTGCATTGTTTATTACACAGGGATATTTTGTAATAGTGTTAATTCTTTTTAGATTGTTTTAAAGTATATTTTTGTAACCTATCTGTATTATTTAAATCTTTTGACTTTTTTGTATAACTTTTACTACTCGAGTCTTGTCATTGTTATAGTGTTCTGAGAACTATTTGTCTTATACCTAAAGAACTTTTAAATTAGAGCATTTCAGAAATTTATTTTCTGATATGTAAAACAACCACAAATAATGTAACAACCCACTGTAGGGGAGTAGGCATTCGCGGGATTTCGATCTTCGAGGCTCTCTGTTGCCTTACCCACGTGAATAGGGAGAGCCGACTTTATTGGTCTCTACTTAATCTTTCTTCTTTTATAAATGAATTATGCTGTGTTGTATTTAGTTTTATATAACTCTCTACTATTTGCCTTTTAACTTAGGTGCATTCACAATTATGTAAGTGAGAATAAACTTTAACTGAAAAAAATATAAAATTGTGTTATACAGTACTATATAAGACTGAATAAGAGCACAGCATACTCAGTTATATAAGAGGGGAGATCAAGTTGAGACCGATACCATTTTATAAGTGAATTTTCAAGCAATGTTCTAATACTGTACAGTACTGTAATGGCTTTTTGTAGAATTTATCAATTCCTTTTCTGTATTTGGTATTTAGCAATTGTTAATAACTACATAATGTGAATACATATTCCTAAATATTGATTAATAGAATGCCAAGCCCTTACCATAAATAATCAAATTCAATAATAGCAAACCCACAAATAGTAATTTACGGTCTAACAGTACTGTACAGTATTTATACATGACCATTAATGATACAAGTTAATTAATGTTTTCATATTTAATTTTTTTATTTTTCCAAAAACTTGAGTATTTTTTATTTGCATGATATTTTTTAAGATTTTTAAGTATATATCATGATAATGACAGCTTTGGCTAAAACTAAGATACAGATATTCATAGAAAAATTTAGAGTAGGGTTTTGAGAATTGTTATCCTAGATATTGATTGATTCAAGTACTGTAACCTGTAGTTGCAGGCTTTTAATAGGTTCTTTATTGTTTATGAATTTTTGTTTTTCAATATTAATCTTACCCGATGATCATGTAGCTGCAACTCTGTTGCCCGACAGAAAAAACCTAAGGTCGGGATACGCCAGCGATCGCTATACAGGTGGGGGTGTACAACAACAGCGCCATCTGTCGAGTAGGTACTCAGGTACTTCTTGTCAACAAGAACCAATTTTTCCTCTGTCGTGCCACCGGCAAGACCTACTTGGATACGCTGTTGTTTCTGGAGTTGTTTTCACGCTTTTTGGTGATGTATTCGCTCTAGATATTAGCTTTCGCTGTTCAGGAGTTATTATCATTAACTTATCAAGCTTTTTTGATTAGTTTTGGATTAATTGTTGACGACTTTGATAGATTTTGGATTCCCCCCTTGGCTAATTCAAGAATTCAAGATGTCTGACCTTTCTCAAGTCCCTAAGTACAGGCAGTGTAGCGCTAGGGACTGTTCTAGGCGTCTTCCGAAGGCCTCTATAGATCCTCACACCGTTTGTTCCAATTGTAGGGGTAAATCCTGTCAATTGGAAGATCGATGTGAGGAATGCGCTGGGCTTTCGGAATTCGATTTTAATGAATTCCTTAAGAATGCACGTAGGCTAGAGAAGGATAGGATCAGGAGGAGTTCTTCTCGCTCTTTTGATTTTTCCTCTCCCCATGCCCCTCAACCTATTCCTTCCCCTGTAGTGGTGACTCCCAACCCTGCTACTAGTGCTCAACCCTCAATGGCGGACATGATGCGTGCCATTCAGGCTCTTGGTGACAGAGTGGAGTCATTAGCTAATGACCGGAATCAACTTTTGGCCGATGTCAAAGAGTTGAAAGCGAAAAGTGCAGTGGGAAGTGTAGTGAGTGCAAGTGCGGTGAAAAGTGTCAGTGTCAGTGTTGCGCATGAGGGTGCATCTGTTCGTGCCAGTCGTCCTCCCAGTCCGGGACCTCTTGCAAGCTCCCAAGCCCAGGGGAGAAGCAATGTCGAAGGACCAAAGGGTTCGACAGGCCTTGATCAGCGTACGGATGTACCCTCAGTGGTTGCGGACGTATCTGTCAGAGATCGTCCCATCCACAAACAGACGAGTGAGCCCATTCATTCCTCGTCTGTGGAAGAAGTTTCTAGGAAGAAACGTTGGACCAAGGTCTCACGACCTCTCAAGCGCAAGGTCCCTTCCGAGCGAGTCCAACGGCCCAGGTGTAGCCACTGGGTCAGTTCGGACTCGCCGCAGTCTTCCGAAGACTGCACACCTCCCAAGAGAGGTAGAGTGGTTCCGCAGCAGGCAATCACTCCGTCTGTTGCCGCACCTACCACGGTAGACCCTAAGTGGTCTATGCTGCAGACTATGCAGTCTCAGCTTGCTTCCTTCATGCAGGAGTATCGTGCTGGGAAGGTTGACACTGCACCTGTTAACCTACAACCTGCCACGGTTGTGCGCTCAGCAGATACTGCGGCTGCCTGCTCCCACACTCCGCCTGTGAGAGCTCCACCACCGATGCGCAGTCGACCCTGCCAGACGCATGTTGACGTTAGCCGACATGCGGCACCCTCCGTTGACATGCGTGAGCTACCGCATCAGCAGTGGGAAGGTGCTGTCAAGCTGCCGTGTTTTGACGCAATGCGGCAGTCTCCGCAACCCACGGCAGTCCCTCCCACACACCATCCCTCCGCTTTTGTTGTTGCCAGCTCTCAGACTGACCAGCAGCGGCATGATGTTGGATCCAGTGCAGCTACGCATGCACCCGTGCTGCCGGATTCAGCCGTTCAGCTTTCTGCTCCACCTTTGCCACTTCCTCCTCAGCTTTCGGATGAAGGAGTATCTGATGACGACGAAGCTGCGCATTTGGACGATCGGCACTCCGACATAGAAGAACCCAAGTCTACGCCTCCCTCCTTAGACTTTAGGAAAGTCCTTGCCCTGTTTAGGGAGTTGTATCCGGAACAGTTTGTCTGCAACCCCGCGCTCACCTCCCTCTGAGTTCGCTTTAGGCATGCAGTCAGCAGCTCCTGCCTTTACGAAACTCGTACTCGCGCGCTCATCCAAGAGAGCTTTGAGGGTACTGGGAGAGTGGTTGCAGTCCAAGAAGCAACTGGGGAAGACAGCCTTCATCTTTCCACCTACCAAGCTTGCTTCCAAATCTAGCGTCTGGTATGCCACGGGAGAGGAACCCGGCTTGGGAGTTCCTGCCTCTGCCCAGGGCGACTTCTCAAGTCTGGTTGACTCTCCCCGCAGGCTGGCTATGAGACGCTCCAAGATTTGCTGGTCCTTTTCTGACATGGACCATCTGTTGAAGGGAGTTTTTCGTGCTTTTGAGATCTTCAACTTCCTGGACTGGTGTTTGGGAGCGTTAAGCAGAAAGACCTCCCCTTCGGATAAGGACTCTGCCATGCTTATCATGTCTAGCATGGACAAAGCCATTCGGGATGGGTCTGGTGAGCTTGCGGCTTCGTACGTGTCCGGAGTGCTTAAGAAGAGAGATCACCTTTGCTCCTTCTTGTCTGCGGGGATCACACCATGCCAGAAGTCGGAGTTGTTGTTTGCTCCGCTTTCCAAGTGTCTCTTTCCGGAAGAGCTGATCAAGGGGATTGCTGCCTCGTTGATCCAGAAGGATACCCATGACCTGGTGGCGTCTTCCGCACGTAAAGTCACAGCTTTACCTTCCGTGCCTAGACCTAGGATGGACACACCAGCGTCTAGGTTCATCCCGCCCTTTCGTGGCAGAACCTCCAGCAGAGGAGGTACCCGTGCCGACAGTCATCGTGGCAAAAAGAAGAAGGGTTCCAAGTCCTCAAAAGGCAGAATCTGACTGCCTACCTCTCCAGACAGCAGTGGGAGCCAGGCTCAAGAACTACTGGCAGGCTTGGGAGAGCAGAGGTGCAGACGCTCAGTCTGTGAAGTTGCTAAGAGAGGGGTACAGGATTCCGTTCTGGCGCAATCCCCCTCTAGCAACTACTCCCATCAACCTCTCTCCCAACTACAAGGAGGAGGACAAGAGGCTAGCTTTACAGCAAGAGGTGTCTCTCTTGCTACAAAAGGGAGCGGTAGTCATAGTCCGGGACCATCAATCCCCGGGCTAATACAACCGTCTCTTCCTGGTAGCGAAGAAGACAGGAGGGTGGAGACCGGTGCTGGACGTCAGTGCTCTCAATGCTTTTGTCACCAAGCAGACGTTCACCATGGAGACGACGAAGTCGGTGCTAGCATCGGTCAGGAAGGAAGACTGGATGGTCTCGTTGGACCTAAAAGACGCGTACTTTCATGTCCCCGTCCATCCAGACTCCCAACCTTTCCTAAGGTTCGTCTTTGGAAAGGTCGTTTACCAGTTCCAAGCCCTGTGCTTTGGCCTAAGCACGGCACCTCTTGTGTTTACCAAACTGATGAGGAATATTGCCAAATTCCTTCATTTGGCAGACATCAGAGCCTCCCTCTATTTGGACGACTGGCTTTTAAGAGCTCCGTCAAGTCGTCGCTGTCTGGAGAATCTCAGATGGACTATGGATCTGACCAAGGAATTGGGTCTCCTGGTCAATATAGAGAAGTCCCAACTCGTCCCATCCCAAACCATTGTCTATCTAGGTATGGAGATTCAGAGTCGAGCTTTTCGGGCTTTTCCGTCGGCCCCCAGAATCAGTCAAGCCCAAAAATGCATCCAGAGCATGCTGAGAAGGAACCGATGTTCAGTCAGGCAGTGGATGAGTCTAACAGGGACGCTTTCATCGCTGGCCCAGTTCATCGCGTTAGGGAGACTCCACCTCCGCCCCCTTCAATATCATCTAGCTGCTCACTGGAGAAAGGACATGACGCTAGAAGCGGTCTCAGTTCCTATATCCGAAGAGATAAAGTCTGCGCTGACATGGTGGAAGAACAGCATTCTTCTCAAGGAAGGTCTACCATTGGCTGTTCAGACCCCCGACCACCTTCTCTTCTCGGACGCATCGGACACGGGCTGGGGTGCGACACTGGACGGACGGGAATGCTCGGGCACGTGGAATCCGGAGCAAAGAACACTTCACATCAACTGCAAGGAGCTATTGGCAGTTCATCTGGCCTTGAGAAACTTCAAGTCCCTCCTTCTAGGCAAGGTGGTGGAGGTGAACTCCGACAACACTACAGCCTTGGCGTACATCTCCAAGCAAGGAGGGACTCATTCGAGGAAGTTGTTCGAGATCGCAAGGGACCTCCTCACCTGGTCAAGAGATCGAAAGATTTCGCTGGTAACGAGGTTCATTCTAGGCGACATGAATGTCATGGCAGATCGCCTCAGCCGGAAGGGTCAGGTCATCCCCACAGAGTGGACCCTTCACAAGAATGTTTGCAGCAGACTATGGGCCCTGTGGGGTCAGCCCACCATAGATCTGTTCGCTACCTCGATGACCAAGAGGCTCCCAAATTATTGCTCACCGATTCCGGACCCAGCAGCAGTTCACGTAGATGCCTTTCTTCTGGATTGGTCCCATCTAGACCTGTATGCGTTCCCTCCGTTCAAGATTGTCAACAAGGTACTGCAGAAGTTCGCCTCTCACGAAGGGACACGGTTGACGTTGGTTGCTCCCCTCTGGCCCGTGAGAGAATGGTTCACCGAGGTACTGCAATGGCTAGTGGACGTTCCCAGGACTCTTCCTCTAAGAGTGGACCTTCTGCGTCAGCCGCACGTAAAGAAGGTACACCCAAGCCTCCACGCTCTTCGTCTGACTGCCTTCAGACTATCGAAAGACTCTCAAGAGCTAGAGGCTTTTCGAAGGAGGCAGCCAGAGCGATTGCCAGAGCAAGGAGGACATCCACTCTCAAGGTCTACCAGTCAAAATGGGAAGTCTTCCGAAGCTGGTGCAAGGCGAATTCAGTTTCCTCAACCAGTACCTCTGTAACGCAGATAGCTGACTTCCTTTTACATCTAAGGAATGTAAGATCCCTATCAGCTCCTACGATCAAAGGTTACAGAAGCATGTTGGCAGCAGTCTTCCGCCACAGAGGCTTAGATCTTTCCACCAACAAAGATCTACAGGACCTCCTTAAGTCTTTTGAGACCTCAAAGGAGCGTCGGTTAGCCACACCAGGTTGGAACCTAGACGTGGTTTTAAGGTTCCTGATGTCAGCAAGGTTCGAACCGCTTCAATCAGCCTCTTTTAAGGATCTCACATTAAAGACTCTTTTCCTCGTTTGCTTAGCAACAGCTAAAAGAGTCAGTGAGATTCACGCCTTCAGCAGGAACATAGGTTTTACATCTGAAACGGCTACATGTTCCTTACAGCTTGGTTTTTTAGCTAAAATCAAGCTTCCTTCTCGTCCTTGGCCCAAGTCGTTCGAGATCCCAAGCCTGTCCAACTTGGTTGGTAACGAACAAGAGAGAGTACTATGCCCAGTAAGAGCTCTTAAGTACTATTTAAGACGTACAAAGCCATTACGAGGACAATCAGAAGCTTTATGGTGTTCTATTAAGAAACCTGCTTTACCGATGTCTAAGAACGCAGTTTCTTATTACATCAGGCTTTTGATTAGAGAGGCACATTCTCATCTGAAGGAAGAAGACCATGCTTTGCTGAAGGTAAGGACACATGAAGTTAGAGCTGTCGCTACTTCAGTGGCCTTCAAACAGAACCGTTCTCTGCAGAGTGTAATGGATGCAACCTATTGGAGAAGCAAGTCAGTGTTCGCATCATTTTACCTTAAAGATGTCCAGTCTCTTTACGAGAACTGCTACACCCTGGGACCATTCGTAGCAGCGAGTGCAGTAGTAGGTGAGGGCTCAACCACTAAATTCCCATAATCCCATAACCTTTTTTAATCTTTCTCTTGAAATGCTTTTTATTGTTGTTTTTGGGTTGTACGGAAGGCTAAGAAGCCTTCCGCATCCTGGTTGATTTGGCGGGTGGTCAAATTCTTTCTTGAGAAGCGCCTAGATTAGAGGTTGTGATGAGGTCCTTTAGTATGGGTTGCAGCCCTTCATACTTCAGCACCTAGGAGTCGCTCAGCATCCTAAGAGGATCGCTAGGCTCAGTAAGGAAGACGTACTTAAAAAGGCAGAGTAATGGTTCAAGTCGACTTCCTTACCAGGTACTTATTTATTTTATGTTTGTTATTTTGAATAACTGCTAAAATGAAATACGGGATACTTAGCTTCTAATGTTAACATGTATGCTGGTCTCCACCCACCCCCCTGGGTGTGAATCAGCTACATGATCATCGGGTAAGATTAATATTGAAAAATGTTATTTTCCTTAGTAAAATAAATTTTTGAATATACTTACCCGATGATCATGAATTTAAGGACCCTCCCTTCCTCCCCATAGAGACCCAGTGGACCGAGGAGAAAATTGGTTCTTGTTGACAAGAAGTACCTGAGTACCTACTCGACAGATGGCGCTGTTGTTGTACACCCCCACCTGTATAGCGATCGCTGGCGTATCCCGACCTTAGGTTTTTTCTGTCGGGCAACAGAGTTGCAGCTACATGATCATCGGGTAAGTATATTCAAAAATTTATTTTACTAAGGAAAATAACATTTTACAGTATTATTTTTATCAATTTTACAGGAGGGGATACATGACTTTACTGCATTTATGCTTCTGCTTCCTAGTGCTGTGACTTTATTTATCCCTCCTTGTACAAAATTTGAGACTAGTGCAGGAGTAAGTATAAGACATTTTCATATTTTTTTTAATCCTGAAATTCCATTACGGTATGTACAGTATGTTATTGTCTAGGAGAAAGTACGTACTTGCAAATTAGATCTTGAACCAGGTACCTAGTACTGCAATCATTCTCTGGACCCCCTGAGGCAGAGGAATCGAGTATCCGTAATCTTTAATCTCTCTCTTCGTTGAGCAGGCATGTCCAACTACTAATCACAGCTGACAAAGGAACTAAGGAAATGGAAAAGGATTGTGATAAGGGGTATGGGTTTCTCCAAAGAACTTTAATTGAAGTATGTCTCTCTCTCTCTAACAACACAGCTCCTTCAAAATTCTGGGTTTGATTTTTGATTGCAAATTCAGTTTGTTCCGTAACCGAAATACAAACCACGCTATTTACATTAGGTTTACCTTTTAGCGTAGCTGAAATGACGAGCCAATAGTTTTTAACGAGGGTTAATTACCCCCGCGCTAGTTAGCGGGGGGTAGGGGAAGGGTAGCTTGCTACCCCTCCACCCCCCACACACCGGTGATTTGCTTCTCTTCACTTTTGGCTCCGGCGATGAACAGACGTGTCTGTCCATCGTCCTCGTTGACAGCCTTTAATCTCTTTTCTGCTTTTTCTCTACAGCTTTTGTGTGTGTTTGAAGTTGACTACCTTTGTTATTGCTATGCGTACGTGCCCTGGTATTACCGGCCGCCCTTGTGGTACCTTTATGTCGGCCACGGATACGGATCCTCACACCCTTTGCCCGCAGTGTCGGGGCCGACGGTGTGACCAGGAAAACGTGTAGTGAGTGCAGGGAGTGGTCTGCCTCCCAGTGGGAGAGGTTTGGCCGCCGGCGTAAGAAGAAGTCCAAGAGAGACCGTTCTCCTTCTGGGGTTGCCTTGAAGGAGAAAGGTTCTCAGGACTCTTCTTTCGTCGCCCAAACCTCCTCCGAAGCTCCCCCTGGTTCGGCTCCTAAGGAGAGTCGGCCGAGTGGTAGCGCAGGCCCTAGTTCTGTTTCCCGACCTTGGGTGGGGGGAGAGGGCCTCGCCTCCCATAGCGGGGCGGTTCCACCTCCTCCTCCAGGGAAGATTATTGATAATTCACTGTCTAATGATGATCTTTTACAGATTTGGGCTTCCCTGGAGCTTAAGGGCTTGCCCTCCAGGGTTGCCCTGATTGACCTTGTCTCGTTGGGCGCCGCCGTTAAGCAGTCGCCGGTGGTAGCAGAGGTAGACCCTCTGTCTATCGTCGACGTCGTGGTGGCAGAGGCCTCCGACGGGGCGGGGCAATCCTCTGTTGAGGATGTTGGTGCTGACGGCTCTCCTCCCCCTTCCGTACATCCTTCGAAGGAGGAAGGGAGTCCTACGGGCTCGTCTGCTGTCCAGCTTCCCTCTAAGGGGAGTGCCTTGACTGAGACTCCCCTTCGGAGGACTGATGGTCCTGATGATCTTCCCCGTGGCCGCCTTCGCCGTAAGGCTCACCGTCCGCTACGTCGCAAGGGCCTCCCATCCCCTTATAAGGGTGTTAAGAGGCGCCTTTTTGGATCTTCCTCTTCCGAAGGGGACTCTCCTCGTCGTATTCAGCCTACAGCTCCAGCTGCTTTAGACCTCTCTGGTGACCGTTCTCCAACTCCTGCTAGAACTTCACCTTCTGGGGACCTCGTCACCCGACGGGCAACGGTCCCTTCGGGGCAAAGGGATTCTTCCCTTACACGTGCAGCGTTAGCGCACAGGGGCGCTCCTGCTCGTCAGCGCTCTCCTGCTCGTCAATACTCTCCTGCTCGTCAGCGCTCACTTGTTCGCCGGCGCTCTCCTGATGTTCGCCCTCCTTCTCGCCAGCGCTCTCCTGAGGACATCCTCCATCCTGTGGTTCCTGAAGAGCGCTCAGCGCGCCAGCGTTCCCCTGCTCGCCCTTCTGCAGTGTTAGCGCACAGGCGCTCTCCTGCTCGTCAGCGCTCTTCTGATCGTCAGCGCTCTTCTGATCGTCAGCGCTCTTCTGATTGTCAGCACTCTCCCGTTCGTCAGCGCTCTTCTGAGGATCATCGCCCTCTTGCTCGCCAGCGCTCCCCTGTGGTCTCTGAATATCCTGCTGTCCCTGTTGGGCACCCTGCGCGCCATCAGTCTCCTGAGCTCTCACGCGATCCTCAGCTTGTTTTTGCTCAACATCGTCCGCGTTCTCTTGCGCGTGTTTCTAAAGCACATGTTCGCCCACGCGCCTACGCTACTCCTGTTCCTGTTCGTGAACGCGCTGCGCCACCTGTTCCTTCACAGGATTCCACTCGTCGCCCTCTTGCTCGCCAGCGATCACCTGCTCGCCAGCGTTCACAGACGATCCTACAATCGCCTGCTCGTCAGCGTTCTCCTACGCGTCAGCGATCACCTGATCATCGGCGATCTCCGGACCGCCCGCGTGACTTACAGCTTACGCGCACGCGCGGTCTCCAACGCGTCGTCGGCCAGAGATTCTGGAAGGACATGGTTCGCCCTCTGCTAGCTCACCCTCGCGCGATCATTCACCTTAGCGTCCTACGCGCTATCGCTCGCCAACACGTCACCATGCGACAACGCGCCATCGCTCGCCTGCGCGCCAGCGTTCGCCAGCGCACCACCGATCGCCTGCTCGCAATCGCGCTACAGGTCTCCTGACCTACGTCGCCAGCGATCTTCGGAGCGTTCTCATTCGCCCATGCGGCAACGCGTTCCCTCGCCATCGCGCCAACGCATTCGTTCGCCGGCTCGCCCACACGCTCGTTCGCCTGTACGCCCACTCGCCTGCGCGCCCGCGCGACCGTTCGCCTTCGCGCGACCATCGTTCGCGGCGAGTTTCGCAGCCAGTGATAGGAGCAGGATCGCGTGTTCCCAGACAGCGCTCTAGATCGCCTCCATCTAAACGCAGGACTGTTGTGCAGGACTGGGAAGACACTGCAGAGAGGTTAGTGCGTCTTTCTTCCCCCCCTTCTTTTCAGGCAGGTCCAGTGGTGTCCACTCCGAAGGATCGCCCGATCCCTTTCCCTCCAGCGAGGATTTCAGACTCTGTGTCCGTGGAACAACAGACTTGGTTTGGTCCTCTGATGCGGGCGTTAGTGAGGGTAATGAAACCAGCACTCGCCGATCAGGGCAACAAACCAACGGCTGCCTCTCCTACGCTGAAGAGAAAGAGAGGAGTGGACTTCGTGGTGACTTCCCCCAGGGCGAAGTTGGTTCCCAAGAGGTCTGTCGGGAAGCCCCCTTCTCCTGCTCGAGCTTTTTCTCCTTCTCCCGTGGACAAGGCTTTTCCGTCCTCGGGTGAGTCCAGTGAAGCGGTAGTCTTCCCCTCGGCACCAAGGGGGGAGCCTTCTCTTCATGGAGGAGAATCGTCTCTTGCGGAAGGGGCTCTTCGAACCATCCCGAAATCTTCTTCGAGGATTCGCCAGGAACCCGCGGCTCCCCGGGGGAACGTCCACGATTCACCCCAGGAAGAGATTCCTGGGACAGGAGACTTAGCTGCCAGCCCGCAAGGAGGAGATCAGCAGGAATCTGAACATGCCTTCTGGCAGGTCCTGAGCCTGATGAGGCAACTCAACGGGCTTATGGACCCCGTGATCGCCCCCCGTGAAGGCAAGGACACTATCTTGGACGAAGTGTTCGACGTTCGGAAGGCCCCTAAGTCCAGTGCGGCTCTGCCCTGGTCTCGGGGTCTGAAGAGTGCCAGAGCCAGGGCCAACGCCCAGCTCGCGATTCTTGCCTCCTCCAGTCGTTCATCTGCCGGGAACAAACTCATCCCTCCTCCTCGTCTTCTGCAGAGGAGGTATTTTGAGATCTTGGGTGAGTCCAGTCTCGCTCTTCCTCTCCATCACTCCGTGGAGGAGCTGGCGAAGGGAGTTCCCCTTGAGAAGCTCTCTGCCCGGCAGGTGTCGTTCTCGGCGGCGGAGATCCTGAGCCATGAGAAGGTCGCGAAGTGTGCCATGCAGGCCACTTCGTGGCTGGATTTTTGGCTAGGAACTCTGGGCATCCTATTGCGCTCCGAGGACTTGTCTAAGGAGACCAATAGGAAGGCCCTGGAGACCTTCTTACTCTCGGGCACTCGCTCCATCGAGTTTTTGGCGCACCAGGTCACCACCATGTTGGCCAACTCGGTGTTGAAGCGGCGCGATGCGGTGACCGAGAGATTCCATCCGAAGGTCCCCGCCGTGGATGTGTGTAGGCTCAGACATGCTTCCCTTCTTGGGGAGAATCTGTTCGAGCCACAGGACATGGAGCAATCGGCTGAGAGGTGGAGGAAATCTAGCACGGACTCCCTCCTCCATAGGGCCCTTACAGCTCGGCCCTATAAGCCTTCAGCTCTGCCTCAACAGCAGCAGCAGCCTTGTAAGGCTCCGAAGCAGGCACCGGCAGTTAAGAAAGTGGTGTCTACACCCCAGCCCTTTCCAGCCAAGGTCAAGAGGGGCGGCAAGTCCTCCAGGGGAGGCAAGACTCCTAGGGGTAGCGGCCGCGGCCGCAAACCCTAGGGGTGGCAGTCCCCCTGCGTGTCCACCTGTGGGGGGATGCCTTCAGCGTTGCGTCCGCAGGTGGCAGCAACACGGTGCCGATGCTTGGACGGCCTCAGTGATCGGCCAAGGCTATCGCGTCCCGTTCACAACATCTCGACCTCCTCTGACAGCGAATCCAGTGTCGTTGAGCTCCTATGCCATGGGGTCGGCAAAGGGGCTGGCCGAAGTCGAGACCATGCTAAAGAAGGGTGCTCTCCAGGAGGTCGTCGACGGCTCCCCAGGCTTCTTCAGTCGACTCTTTCTTGTAAAGAAGGCGTCTGGAGGCTGGAGACCTGTCATCGACCTCTCGGCTCTGAACGGGTTTGTCAAGCAAACCCGGTTCAGCATGGAGACAGCGGACACGGTCAGACTTGCGGTGAGACCACAAGACTTCATGTGCACACTGGATCTAAAGGACGCATACTTCCGGATCCCAATCCATCCGTCTTCCAGGAAGTACCTGAGATTCTGCCTAGACGACAAGATCTATCAGTTCAAGGTGCTGTGTTTCGGTCTCTCCACAGTTCCTCAGGTGTTCACCAGTGTTTTCACCCTGATTTCATCTTGGACGCACAGGAACGGCATTCGTCTCCTTCGTTATCTGGACGATTGGCTGATCCTAGCAGGATCTGGGGATCGTGGTAAACCTCGAGAAGTCCACTCTGCAGCCGTCCCAACGACTGGTTTATCTAGGCATGCTGATAGACACCAATCTCCACAAAGCCTTTCCATCAGACGACCGGATAGCAAGGCTGAGGAGGGTGGCGGAACCCTTCCTCAGTCGAGAAGAGCTCCCCGCCCAGTCGTGGTTGCGTCTCTTAGGTCACCTATCCTCCCTGGCTCGTCTGGTTTCAAACAGCCGCCTCAGGATGAGATCCATACAGTGGCGGCTCAAGTCCCGGTGGAATCAAGGATCCGATTCCCCGGACATTCTGATCCCTTTGGGGTCTTTGGAACGGACGGACTTGCGGTGGTGGCTGGTCGACGAGAACCTGCGGAAGGGAGCGAGTCTTCTCGTCCTCCCCCCGGAATTGACTCTGTTTTCGGACGCGTCAAAAGAAGGGTGGGGGGCGCACGTTCTGAACCAGAGGGCCTCAGGCCTTTGGTCAGAATCAGAAAAGTGCCTGCACATCAACCTGCTAGAATTGAAGGCCGTCTTTCTGGCTCTTCAGCAGTTCCAACGGTCCCTGGCGGGTCACTCCGTGGTGGTGATGAGCGACAACACCACGGTAGTGGCTTATATCAACAAGCAGGGAGGCACTTTTTCGCAGCAGCTATCCCATCTTGCAGTAGAGATTCTGAGGTGGACCGAAGTCCACTCGATAACACTATCAGCTCGCTTCATTCCTGGCAAGAGGAATGTGCCCGCCGACAGTCGAGCAGGGCCTCGCAGATAGTGAGTACCGAGTGGTCTTTGGATCCTCAGATAGCCAACAAAGTCCTAACTTTGTGGGGTTCCCCGACTGTGGACTTGTTCGCGACAGCGTTGAACTTCAAGCTGCCTCTGTACTGCTCCCCAGTCCCGGACCCCAAGGCACTCTGGCAAGATGCTTTCCAGCAACGGTGGGACAACATAGACATGTATGCCTTCCCACCGTTCTGTCTGATGAGAAGGGTGCTCAACAGGACCAGATTATCGGTCAACTGTTCGATGACTCTGGTAGCTCCGCTATGGCATCACGCGGAATGGTTCCCGGACCTTCTGCAGCTCCTGACGGAGCTCCCAAGGGAACTTCCTCCACGACACGAGCTTCTCAGACAACCCCACTCCGGCGTCCCTCACAAAGACGTGGCCTCGCTTCGGCTTCACGCCTGGAGACTATCCAGCGTCTCCTCACGGAGAGAGGTTTTCGCAACAGGTTGCGGAGAGAATGTCTCGGCACCTGCGAAGATCCTCTGAGGGAGTCTACCAAGCGAAGTGGAGTGTCTTTTGTGGTTGGTGTCGTGGGAGGGGTATCTCTCCACTCGATGCCACTGTTCCAGCAATAGCGGACTTCCTCGTTTATCTGCGGGAAGAAATGCGCCTTTCTGTCTCGGCAGTGAAAGGCTGTCGCTCAGCCTTAAGCTTTGCGTGGATATTTCTTCCTCGCTAGAACTCTCTTTACTCATACGTAGCTATGAGCTTACCTGCCCCCAGTCGGAAATGAGACCTCCTCCTTGGAACGTGGTTCGAGTCCTCAGGGCTCTTAAGAGACCTCCCTTCGAACCATTACGCCAGGCCTCCTATCGCCACCTGTCTTGGAAGACGGCTTTCCTACTCGCTTTGGCTTCGGCCAAGCGGGTTAGTGAACTTCATTGTCTCTCGTACGACATTGCCCATTCAAGGGGATGGGGGGAGGTAACGTTCAGGTTCGTCCCTGAGTTTGTAGCCAAGACTCAGAATCCTGGAGTGCTGGATCCTCGGTTCGACTCTTTCAGGATCGCCAATCTCCGTTCTGTAACAAGCGACCCAGACCAGCTGCTACTATGTCCAGTGAGGTGTCTGAGGCACTACTTGAAGAGAACGGCTGCAGTCCGTCCTCAAGTGCGAGCTTTGTTTGTGAGCACAGACAGGACTAAGAGGAGGGTCACCAGGAACACCATCTCAGCTTGGATTCGAAGGGTTATCCACCATGCCTTGAATCCAGACCCTCCTCCGTCACGTCGCCCTAGGGCACACGATGACGGGTTTTGCTACGTCCCTGGCCTTCAAGAGAAACTTCTCTGTGACGCAGGTACTTCAAGCTGGGGTCTGGAAGCGTCAGACGACCTTCACAGCCCACTACCTGCAAGACGTGACCCACAGGAGCCTCGATACGTTTTCTATCGGCCCTGTGGTGGCTGCACAACAGCTGGTCTAACCTCAGGCTCCTTTATGGACAAGTAGCAGTAGGTTGAGGGCGTTGTTACCCGGTCTTAGTCTGCGTGAATGAAAGAGTATGTCTGACCCTTACTTCTTTCTTCATTCTCCCCTCTCTTGGGGAAGCAGCATCCTGGTCCTCGCATACCTGACCTCGACCTCTGCAGGTAACCCATGCTTCTTTGTGCTCCTAGTATTAAGCTTAATACTGTTGCGTCCCCCATACCCTGACGAGGTGGTATTGGGAACGTCCTATCCTAGATTCCTATCTAAAGGTCTCAAGGTCAACTTCATAGGACGAGTCACACTTTCCTCCACACACTGCTTATGTAGGCCACTCGTTCCTAGCGATGCTAGGAACTTGTGAGGTGCAGAGGCTCCTTTTCTCAAGTGCTGCTCACTGAGGGATTGAGCCCCCGGGCAAAGCCTTAGTCAGTAAGGCTGGGGACTTTTCCACCCTTCCTAAGGGGTAAGTCACCCAATGTAAATAGCGTGGTTTGTATTTCGGTTACGGAACAAATGACAAATTCGAAGATAATTTGTATTTTTCCTAACCATACAAACCTTAGCTATTTACACATATTTGCCCGCCATCCCTGGCCCCCAAGTCAAGTCCTACCTCTAAGTGAAGTGAAGCAAATCACCGGTGTGTGGGGGGGGAGGGGTAGCAAGCTACCCTTCCCCTACCCCCCGCTAACTAGCGCGGGGGTAATTAACCCTTGTTAAAAACTATTGGCTCGTCATTTCAGCTATGCTAAAAGGTAAACCCAATGTAAACAGCTAAGGTTTGTATGGTTAGGAAAAATACAAATTATCTTCGAATTTGTCATTTTGAGAAACCCATCTCTTCTGTTCCTTTTTCTGTTTGACAAAGTATTGGCATATATTGAGTCTTTTGAGATTTTTGGCGACTTGTCTAATTTGATAAGTTTTCTAATTCTTGTATTCTGCTGTCTGATAAATTCCTTCTCCATGATCTGGATATTAATCTCCAGCACCATTTTTTAATTAGGTCTCTTGAATATATTGTTCAGTAAATGTTTCATAATTTTGACGATCCTTTATATTCAAATCTTCTCATACTAAGCCACCCATTGTGTGTTACCAAGTATGCAGTTAGTTTTAACAGTCTTGCCTTTTCTTCCATGAAATCCAATATAGTACTGCACAGCATTCTTGGAATTTCAGTTTTTGCTGTGAGGAAAGGAAATAAGAAAACTACAAGAAAATTAACCAACTAAAATGAAATATTTTAAGAACAGCAACAACACTAAAACAAATATTTCACATATAAACTATAAAAACTTAGAAAAAAAAAACAAGAGGAAGAGAAGTAAGATAGAATAGTCTGCCTGAGTGTATCCTCAAGAAAGAGAATTCTACCCCAAGACAGTGAAAGACCATGGCACAGAGGCTATGGCACTACCCAAGACTAGAGAACAATGGTTTGATTTTGGAGTGTGCTTTTCCTAGAAGAGCTGCTTACCATAGCTAAAGAGTCTCTTCTACCCTTACCAAGAGGAAAGTAGCCACTGAACAAGATATTGCAGTAGTTGACCCCCTTGAGCAAGGAAGAATTGTTTGGTTATCTCAGTGTTGTCAGGTGTATGAGGTCAGAGGAGAATATGTAAAGAATAGGTCAGACTATTCGGTCTGTGAGTACGCAAAAGAAAAATGAGTCGTAACGAGAGAGAAGGATCCAATGTAGTAATTGAATTGGTGGAGCTTCAGAAGTTCAAACTTCATGCAAATACTGTATTTTGTTTTTGAGTAACTTGAAATAAGTCTCATTAAATAGTTGATCTATTAATTATCTGTTCAATGTTGTTACACATTTGATTTTGCTTTTTTATTCTGTAGTTTCTTTACTTCTGTTTCTTTTTGTATTGGAGTTCTTTTTATTTTCAGGCTCTTTGACTTGTACCATCCTGCTTTTCCAACTAGGATTCCAACTTTGCTAGTCATGAAAATGATACTGAACAATTATGAAAATGATACTGAACAATTGTTACAATCTTAAAATTGTTACAGGTTCTTTTAATATTTAAAGTAAAGTTGTACAACAGCAGCCAAATAAAACATGGGGAATGAATATAAAAAGAAACTCACAAAAAACATAACACATTTATTCACGAGCTTATAAAGATAATCAATGTTACTTCTTCGGTTATTTTAACTGACAAATCAAATCAATCAAAACATTAATAGAAAGGGGAACAGTCAGTAAGTTAGAAATACTTAAGGAATAGTTTTCTGCAGCTGCTGAGACGATACTGGTACAGAGGCTTCAGGCTTGAGAATTTTGCAGAAGGGCAGGTGAAGTTCAGATGAAACTGGCACCATGACCAGATTTGAAGACATCGCAGAAAGGGTGGCATAAAGATGGGACATTAGAAGTCTTCTCCAAGAAATCGATGATAGTGTTGAACTAAGGCCAGGCCGCAGGCAGTGTTGGCTACTCATCACAAGCAG